>NW_024962265.1:15721711-15863797 GCF_019238085.1 Lagopus leucura | reverse complement strand
TTTTTTTTTTTTTTTTTTTTTTTTTTTTTTTTTTTTTTTTTTTTTTGAGCCACAGAATTTGATGCAAATGATACAGTGGGAGAAAAACAAAAACGAGGTTCCTGTAGTAACATGAACAATATATTCACATGACTATTTTTTTTCCCCCACAGAATCCTGCTTCATATAAGAGATATAAGTAACCATACTGCAATTTAGCTGAATATGAGGTTTGTAGAGAAATACAGAACTTTTTACATGGTCAAGTTATTCTCCATTTACATTAAAAAAAAAAAATGCAAGACTCTTTCTCTTAAAAAGCAAACTAGTCATTATCCTTGCCACCACAATTATGCTTTTTCTCAAAGAAAAAAAAAAAAAATTAAATAAATCAGCTGAAGGAAAAAAAAAAAAAAAAAGAATAAATTCTAGGTTATCTTGAAAAGAATTCATAAATTTTGCAGTACTTTACCTTGAAATAGCTGTATTTTTTTCCTCGATTTTTAGATATCTTCAGCCTTTACACAGAAAAAAACATTTTTGCAATTCTGCAAATAGTACAGCTAGATGAAGTGTACACGGTGCTTCATTAACATTTGGAATTGTGGTTGTCAAATGAGTGAAATACTGCATAAATGGTGGAGTGTTTTGACACTGCATATTTTAGGCTGCATAGTGTTTTTCAGCATTATACAGCATGAAGAGTGCACTCCATGAGGAAAACTACTGACACTGAGTGAGAGAAGTAATTAGGAACTGGTCATTTAAACACATCAGAAATTGTCTTCCTATTAGCTAACATTTACATGTATCAGTGAATAATGCCAATAATAAAGAAGATGTAACAACTCAAGTTAAAGGCTTTACTCCTTAAAAAGAGAACAATGTCAAACCTCTCACTGTTGAGCAAAAGTATCTTTAAGGACTTTACAATTAATGCTTTCTGAGGTTATGCTCATAGAAGATAAACTCACAGAAAAATTTACGTCATTTCATAAAAAGCTTAGGATCCTCCAGAGATTTCTAAAACAAACTTACTAAATTCCTTAATAATTCCCTTTACATTTGAACTGTTCATTCTCAAACATGCTCTTACTGATGCACTTCTCCCTCGGTATGTATATCAATTCTTGTAAATCTTAAGTGTTGCAAAGTATACCCTACATATTAGTACACTGAATATGAGAATACAGATCTATGTACAAAATGAAATTATTTAGAAGAGTGGCCTGTTTGAGATGATTTTGAGATGAGAAGTGCAAAGCAAAGTGTGTTAAATTATAAATCATTACAAAATATGCTATTCTTTTTTGGAATAAGCTTCTTCTCACTGTTGTCAGCACAGCATCCCTGTAATGTGCAGAGAAATGAATTAAAGGTTTTCTTTGCCAACTCTTTTTAAAAAAAAAAATAAAAAAAAAAAACAACATAGAAGAACAGGAGAATGTGCTACATTTTGAAAGAAATGGAACAGAGTTAAAAAATGCAGCAGACATGCTCCTGAAAACCAGAATCCATTTCCTATTCATCATAACCTCCACCTATTGTAGCCCAACACAACAAGCCCAGAGAAAAGTCTTCATATTACAGCTAAGGAATAGAATACACACTATGGCTATATTATAGGTCACACTCATCTTGGGAAAATACAGTGTGGATGCATTCTGGCAAAGTTGTGCAGGCCCCTCCTGATAAGTTACTGTTTTGTTTTTAATTACTGCATAGGAATTTTGCTTGCTTGCTTCTACTCCTCCAGTTGGAAAATTCTTAACCTGGTATGATGGTGAAACGTGCATTCCCCAAAAGAATGGGTAGTAATAACATTTATATTGCATAACTGCTTGTAAATTACACTTCCTGAGATCATAGAACTGGAACAAGAAAAAATTCAGACCTTTAAAAGTACTGGTATTTCAGCCACTTGATTCTTAGAGATTTATCTCCAAGTGAGTGTGATTAATGGACTATCTACCAAGCTTGAAAAAGAATATGCAACACTCTACTGATGAACCTAAAACCAATAACAAGGGCTCACTAAACTGCTGAGGATGTTCTCTGGGAGTATCCTGGCTTGTTCCAGTGCAATTTCACAGTCAGAGAACCACACATGATCCAAGAGGTGTCAAGGCACCTGTCGCTTGACTAAGTATACGCTTCCTACAGGAATTAACATAAGCAAAATTGCTCCCATTGATGAAATGTGGACTGAAGTAGTAAAGCATGTACACAGAGGGAGAAGTGGGTAACATCTGGTAACAGTGAACACTAGATCACTGTTACTGCAATTGAAAAGTCAGCTCCTTAGATCCAATAAACGTTCATGCTTACAGTAGATACACCATATCTTCAACCTAAGGACACTTTGCGCTTCCAAGAAACAGCAGTAATAAAGTGTCACTCTACCTAGTTTACCAGGAGAGGAGTCAAACTGTAGTATGTGCTGCAGTATGCACCTGCCAGACTCAAACCTCAGCCTTCACCTGAAGTGTTACCTGAGGATTTACATTCAGGAAAAGCACCAGGACAAACATGTACTTACTGCAGTAAGCGATCAGGAGACTAGCCAGGATCATGATAGCCCAGAAAGTTGAGGACATGCTTGGCAAGGCATTGGCATCTTTCCTACTGCTTCTCCTGGGAGATGGAGCCATTGAAGCCACTTCCCCAGAAGGGGACAAAGTCAGACAGGTTCACCAGCCAGCTCTCCCCAGGACCGACGGCCTTTCTCCACACATAATCCCAAAGGCAAGCATGTTCCACAGCCGCACGCTCCTCAGCAGCAGCACGCTCCTGCGGCAGGACGCATCTTCCAGCCGGAAAGCCCAGGAGTCTCTAAGGCGTGCAGGAGTTCGCTGCGGCAACTGCAACCAGGTTTCCTCCTGCCGCCGTGGCGAGGTCCACCAGCGTCGGTGCGTCCTATGGGAACTCGGGGGCCTGGCGCTACGCCGAGCTTTGAAGACGTCCCACAAACGAGATTGCGGTTTGTTTTTGTTTTTTTTTTCGTCCTCCTCTCCTTCTTTTTTCAACGGGCAGAAGTTATCCCGCTCTCTCCTCGCTCTCCTCCCCCTCTCCCAGGAGAGGGGATCTCCTCAGACACGGACCGGGGCCGAGGCGGTGCCAGCAGCGGGGTGGCCTCTTCCGCCCCCCACCCGCCCAAGCGCCGCACTAGGGCGCCCACCGCCTGACGGCGCCGCGCCGCATGGCAGCCGCGGGGCCGGGGCACCAGGGAAGCCCGCCGCTACCTGCCGCCCGATCAACGCTTCATCGGACAGCGCCGCGGACGGGAGAGAGCGATCCCGCGGAAAAGACGGGGAGACCGGCGGTTCCCGCCAGCGGCCGGGGATGGAGACAGAGGGGAAGGACGGTCCGGTCCGCCAGGCAAAGCGGCGCCCCGCGGCGAGCCCAGCCTGCTCCCTTTCCCGGCCTGTCCCGCGGATTCGCGGCGAGCGGGACACTTCGCGCAGGGCAGTAGTGACAACGAGACGCTCTCCGCTGCGCAGCCACAGCTCCGCTCGTAATCTCTGCAGCAAGAGCGACGCTGGCCTTTCAAGTAAAAAAGGAGGAGGAGGAAGAGGAGGAGGAGGAGGAGGGACGGTGGTCACGCCCACAGGTGAAGAGCGCACGGAGCGGCCCTTCTCCCGGCGCCGCACCACCTGCGCGCATCCGCTGCAGCCGCGATCCCGCTCGCCGCCGCCTCCGCTGCGGGCGCGGTGCGGGGGCCCTTGGCGGTGGCGGCGAGTGGCGAGCTCAGAGGCTCGGAGAGGCGATGGGAGAGAAGGAGGCAGCGCCCGGCCAGAGCCCCCGGAGCTCCCGAGACGGCGTTTCCAAAGGAAGGGAGGGGGCCTGAGGCCTCTGCCTGCCCCATCACCTGCGCGGCTCAACATCTGTGGTCACAGAAACGTTTGTCGAATCACTAATGTTGGAAAGACCAGTAAGATCGTTTAGGTCAACTGTCAGCCCACGCCTGCAACCGCTGTAGAGCATTTCCCTCAGTGTGTCCTGTGCCCTTTTCTTGAAAATCTCTAGGGACAGTGACTCCATCACCTCCCTAGGCAATCTGTTGCAATGCCTCACCATACTTTGTGAGGACATTTTTTTCCTAATATCTAACCTGAACCTCCCCTAGCTTTACTGAAGGCCATTACTTCTCCCTATCACTCTTCACCTGAGAGAAGAGTCCTGCCCCACCTCACCACAACCTCCTTTCAAGCAGTTGTAGAGAGCAATGAGGTCTCCCCCGGGCCTTCTCCAGGCTGAACAATCCCAGCTCCCTCAGCTGCTCCCCATAAGAATTGTGTTCCTAATCTCATAGCTTCATTGCCCTCCTCTGGACAAGCTCCAGGGCCTTGATGTCTTTCTTGTAGTTTCCTCCTGTATTCATCTGTGGTCCTTATTGGGCACATGGTTTCTGTCACTAACGGGTCAGGGATGCGTTGGTGTGGAACTCTGCTTAGGGGCTCCAGTTCACCCATGCTCAGTAGTCTTCAGGGTAATAAAAAAACCTTGGTGTGTTAAAAGGGCCCAAATACTTGAGCCTTTCAATTTGAAGTCTCCATGGCAGTGTCTTCAAATTAATTTTTGAAGTTTTGTACAAAGTGGTCATGCTCTGGGTACAGGCAGGGATGGCAAACAAGAAGAGAAGCTAGGTCACAAAATATCCCAACCACATCCTCTTGTATATATTTAGTGTATTTGAACTTGGTTAGGTACTTGGAAATAAATTCAGTTTTGCATCATGAAAGTGTTGTCAATGTTGTGTCTGATCTTCTGATCTGATTTTCTACCAGGGTCATCTTCAACCTTAACTGTTAGGGCAGTAGGCTAACGTGTTCAACATATGCCTACATGTGTGTTCAAGTGTTCATGTGTGAACACAGAGATGTAGCTAACTATCACTTTGGTATACATATGCACAACATCCTCTCCCAGGATGTGGCCATACTTACAGTTGGAATTTATTTATATTACAGTTAAAAATCAGAATGTAACTTGCAAAGCTTTATTCTCCACCCCCATGTCATTTAAAAAAGCTTTTTTTATTATTTTGCATTTAGAGATTACATTTATGTAACACCTTCTATCCCTCACTTAGACACCAGATTTCCTTTGTAAGTCAATATAAATTCCATGCCTCCCTTGGTATCCTGAAGTATTAGTTCAATTTGATGTTATAAAGTACTACTGCATAATGAGTTTTTAAAAAGAATTGGACTTTCAAATTCCCTATTCTCAAAACAAATGTAAATAAGTATTAAGCAACAAAAATACCCCAGCATGATGTGCTACTGTTCATTGCAATTCCAGGACTAACATGTAAATTAAGCCATTTTCTGGATATGTGAAAAGAAAATTGATTTCCATTACACCTGCATGTATTGAACATACTGTTGAATTATATATTTTAACTATTACAAGAAGGAGAAAAACCATGAGTAACTTGATAAGAGATATATAGTGTGACATATAAATTAATAAACTTTAAAGCCATGAGGAATAGCTGCAGCTTTATATACGCTGCTATACCTTTCAGTATAGCCCATAGAATTTTATAAAGCAAATCTTATAGTTTGCCCATTAGTCTGTGGTTATACAAGGGGATTTCCCTTGGAAATACATCCAGTTTTAACTCTGAGGAAAGGGGAATCATGATTACTGTTCAACTAAATAAAGCCTGAAGCCTTGCAGAGGTGAAAGTATTGCCTTGCTAGTTCTGAAAATTGACATTGCTCACTTGAGACCAGGCTAACTCTGCTGGCTGAGAACTACTTGGCTACTCAGAAAGCAAGGTACTGCGCTCTGAGAACAAGGATTACTGAGATGGGGCCTACAAAGCTATCCACATAACAGTTTTATGTGAGGCATATTATGTTCTGATTTGTTTGTCAAAGACAAGCCTTAAAATTCCTTAAAAATAACTGTTGTTAGGAAGGTGTATGTTTTGAGCCCAAGCAATGGTCTGGCTGTTCTGCTATGTGGTGTATTGAGAAATAAGTCACATTAGAGGGACACTACTCATAGACTGAAATTCTACGTGGTGAAACAGTGGCAGGACATGACCTTAAAGTAATGTGTTTGTATCCTTCTTGACACGTCTTTGCCCATGGTCATTTTCAAGGATATTGTGTTATGCCTGATGCCTCTAATACTTTTTCCTCCAACAAATTCCCGGTATTCAAACCTGTGAGTGTGCAGAGATGTAGAAACAATGATTAAAGCGATAGACAGATGTCTGAAAGCAAGTATACCTTGAATAAGAAAACAGAAACCCACAGTAAAGGCTGTATGTCAAAGCTTGTCAGAAATCAGATTTATTCCCCTACAATCAGGGACACAGATCTCTTGTTCTGCCACTGCTGTTGGCAGAGTTAATGTCTACAAGGAAATTAAAATAATAGTTATGCTATTTATTAAGATAGGGTGTGCCATTGCTCTGACTAAAATCACAAGCAAAATGTTTCTATTGACTTCAAACAGGCATAGTTTGAAGTCTGTTGTATGCTGTATTTATGTGTCAGACAGTTTGTGCGTGATGTGTATACGCACCACTGCTTTCTGCTAGAATGTCAGACCTGTAAAGCATGTGCAGTGATGTTGACCTCTATTACAGGTGCAATCTCAGAGGATAAATCCTAACATACTGTTAGCACAGAGCATGTAGAGGGTAGAGGGAAAGAAACATTCTTCAGGTCTTACGCAGAGACCTTCTGTTCTTTCTGAGTTTTTTCATTTACTTTGATAAGAGAAATTTGAAGTAGATGGTGGTTAAATTCTGTGGCAGTGATTACATGCACATAGTAAAGAATTACTAACCAATAATATATGAGCCAATAATTGAGTTTTAGCTTTAGGTAAAGTGTTTTAGTTGATTCGAGGTTTTGATTAAAAAAAAAAAAAAAAAGGAATTTCTGCTTAAATGTGCTAACATTAAGAGAAATGCTTTTTTTACAATATTATAGACATGATTTAAATACAAAAAATCTATGTAACGTCAGCTTATTATTTTATCTCACCAGAATTTTCAGACAAAAGGCAGTGGAGGTTAATACTGAAAAAGTAACAAAAAAACCCAAAATATTTAAAGTTTTACACTATCACTGTAAACCAATTATCCAGTTATTTGCAAAGACAAACAGAAAAACATTAAAAAAAAAAGTGACAGTAAAAGTACACTGTCTATAGAAAACATTTTTGTACATGTCAGTACAACTGATCTGTTGTCAAAACATCCATATTATTGTTCTGACCAAATAGTATTCATAGAATTCACACTAAATTTCAGGAAAAGTCTGAAGGTGAACCATGCATTTTAATTTCAGTGTGTGACAAATGCAAGTCTACACTTTTAAGAAAAATAATGGCAATATGATATCTTATCAAAGTCTATGCACGTTTTTCAAGAAATCCTCACTGTAAATAACCAAGAAATTTAATGGTTTTGTTGTTGTTGTTGTTTTCTTAATATTTCATTCTCATTTAGATCCTTAAAATATTGAGCTAAAGAAACATAGTAACAGTTAATACGCAAAAGCAAACATGGCTCAAATGTCAGAACTAAGGTGCGGTTAAAATAAAATGCATCTCTTTATACCACTTACTAATAAAATATTTGTTTTTATGATGTGGGTGTGTAAGATTTCTTTGCACTGAAGTGCCTACAACTGATGTGGTAGATAAGTACGTTTCTGTAACTTAGCAACCTTCACTGTTTCAGAAAAAAAAAAAAAAAAACAGGTATCTGGAATGCTATTATTGAAATATTCTGGAGTTTAGCAAATTATCAAAGCATTCAGAAGTGAGTCATTACCTGAGCTACAGTGCTGCTATAGACTGGATCTGACAGTAATAGCAGAAATAACTAACTTGTATACAGAGGCAATTTAGGAAGTTATTTTTAAATATTAAGAAAAAGATCAGGACGTGACAAAATAAAACTAAAATAAATAAAAATTATTGTAGATCATTTTTGTTTCAGTATATAGATAAAGAATAGGAAGGATATGAGATCATAACTAACTGAGCAAATTTCTGTGTTGGAAATTATATAAACTATAAAATCTGTTGTGGGTTAGATCTAGTTTCATTTAATATATTAAAGTGAAAGGAACATTCAGTTGTCATTTTGAAAGTACAGAAAAACGTGTGTTTGATATGTAGCCATTATCATACAAAACTCTTTTTCAATAGGATTTAAGCAAGGAAAGAATAAAAAGGTTTTTGGGGTAACGTACTCGGTTTTTGTCTGTTTTTGTTCTAATTTCCTTTTATAAGCTTTCTTTGCATGACATAACACAGTTTGTTAACTTACACATCATAGAAATGTTAAAGACTGTAGGATCGCAAAAATATATTTTGTTTTCTTTTCCCTCACTTTCTCTTATGACTGTAAGATGTAGTTCTCCAGGATAGAGTAATCAAGGTATCCTGTGGGTGTACATCCTATATATTCAGCAACTACCTATTTGAGAAAAAGAAGTAATTGTAGATTTGGCAGTTGCATGACCCTGGCATTTGTCTTTCAGGGAGCGTGCTCTGAAGAGTGATTGTTTCCTTTGATGTTCAAATGCACAACAGAGAGTTGAGGGCATATATGGCAAGTGTTTCTGCCTGGCATTTGCTGGAAATCTCATCACTTCTTTACAAAGATTATTGTAGTACAAGAGGTGATACTGTCTGAAGGTAGAGTACTGGATCACTTTCTGGGAACTGACATCTGTTGATAGCTAAGCTATTATTTTTTTCTGAGCAGCTATTTAACAATTGTTTCAATGTTTCTTTTCCTTAGTTTCTGCTGGAACTGTGAAAATTTAATGATTTCTCTATAAAGTATTTAAAGCTATATGATGAAATGTTCTAATTGAAAGTGAGGCAGGGCACAAACATTCTACTAATATGTTGCTAAGAAGTCATCTCAACAACTGGCAGTGAGTAGAGTCATGTTCTGCCTAGACGGAACTTGAATTATTTAAATTCACCATGCAGCAATGTGGTTTCTCAGTGACTAGTAAGAAGCTTCATCAGAAAACAAGAATCTTGACAAACTAAAGCTTCAGATTTAAAAGCTAAAATTTTCATCCAGAATTGACAAGACTTATAGACAATATGATTTGTTTGCATTCCCCACTTGCCTATTTAACTACTTGCTTCTCAGAGTAGAATGAAACAGTGATTCTTTTATCTTTACACCATGTTTCAGAAAGCACCTAACATTGTGTAATCAGGAAATCTCTCAAACAAATCATTACTTTCCTGTGTGGAAATTAGAAGCTTTCATAAGTAGTGTGCTCTAGTTGATACTGCTTTGAGCAAGTAGGTTGGAATATACAATCTCCAGAGGTCTGTAGCAACTGTGATTATCCTTTAAAAAGTAATTGACTATTGTTAAATAATAACATTAAAAACCAAAAAAAGCAATACAAGTTGGATGCTGGCATGACTAAAACTTCTCAGTACAAGAAAGACATTGAGATTTTGGAAAGGGTCCAGAGGAGGGCAACTAAGATGATCAGGGGGCTGGAGCACCTCCCCTATGAGGACAGGCTGAGGGAGTTGGGCTTGTTCAGCCTGGAGAAGAGAAGGCTGCGGGGTGACCTCATTGCAGCCTATCAATACCTGAAGGGAACCTACACCCAGGAGGGGAGTAAACTCTTCAAAAGGGCTGATAACAGCAGGACTAGGGGAAATGGTTTTAAGTTGAAGGAGGGAAGATTTAGGTTGGATGTCAGGGGGAAGTTCTTTACTAGGAGAGTGGTTAGGCCCTGGAACGGGCTGCCCAGGGAGGTTGTGGATGCCCCGTCCTTGGACGTGTTTAAGGCCAGGTTGGACGGGGTCCTGGGCAACCTGATCTGAATGTGTATGTTTGGTGGCCCTGCTAGACAGGGGGGTTGGAACTACATGATCCTTGGGGTCCCTTCCAACCCAGGTGATTCTGTGATTCTGTGTGATTCTGTGTGATTCTTTAAAAAGTATTTGACTATCATCTAAGGCTTCCAGTAAAATTTATCCTTTTACAGAACATGATGAAAGCTATATGCCCTGTCACAGGCTCTAAACACTGAGTCAGCACATGGATGTAACTTAAGACATAACTAGTAAATAGCCAGTAGAAAATACCAAGGACAAAGTTACCTTCTGTTCTGTCATTGGGACTGTAAGTATTTTTGCTATCCATTTGGGTCTTTATCCCAGATGCCGTTCATGAAGGCAGTCACCTATAATCCTTCGTTCTAACTATGTGTCATGTTTAGAGGAGAACAGAGTGGTGACGGTAGGGCAGATGCCACACCATGTCCTCAAGGCATCCTGGTTATTACAGCATTTGTTCAGGATGTATGGCAGCTCAGTTCAGTTCTCGTCTCTGCCTTAGGCAAATCTGCATCAATCAATGATTCCATAATGGGGCACTTAAAATCCCCTTGTTGAAACAGTGTCACTGTACATATAATAAATCAAGAATTACAGGGCAGAAGGAGAAAGTATAAAAGTGAAGCTGATTCTGTAGCTATTTATGTGGGTAGTCACCTTGAGAGGAGACAAATCTGTTCTTGCCTGATCCCAAGATAGTTTCTATAATTTTAACAATGAATGTATAATGTGCTTAATTATGAAAAAGACAGGCCATTGTAGAAGATTGATATCAGAAAACTTTGATTTACTTAGTCTTAGCTTCCATGCCTAGTCTCTGGTGCTGGTAATACCTAGTGTAATTATGTAATATTCATGGCAAATTTGTTATCATGTTGCACATAATGAGATAACCCATGATATTAACATTCTGACATTGAATCAGTTTCCAGCCAACACATAGCTGCTTTTTCTGAGTAGCTATATCTAGGACAAATTTCATCAAACAAACAAAAATATTGTATTAAACTCAACATGTTTTATGAGAAGATCAACAAATATCATGATACACTGTTATTCACTCATCTGAAGTCTTTTATTCAGACTCAAATTCTATGATTTTTTTTTTCTTTTATTAACAGAGATAATTAATTAGGAAATTGAGATTTCTGGAAATGCCATTTCTTCTTACCAAAAAATATTTTTCCTCCATGTAATACTTTTTTGTGTTCTCTATATATTCATTTTTTTTTTTACCTTTCAATATCTGTAAGTTTTATAAAATGAGAAGTCAAATTCTTCTTCATGGATATTACCCATTACAATAAAAAATGAGCAATATTATGTAGTAGTGTTTATGCCTGGCATATAAACTTTACCTGCACATAAACCATGCCTGCTCTTTGTGCAATGCCCATACCTAGTGCAGGAACCTGTCTGCAGGAAGTGAGGACACGGGTGCACTCTGGTTTGCTGCATACCCATGCCAATGGTCCCAGCCCTAATGGAGAGTAGCAAAAACCTTACACTTCAGCCTCACTGTGATGGAATCTGGGATTTTTTGGAGCAGGTCTTGGTGTGGATGAGGGATGGGGACGTGGTGTGGCAGCAGAATGTAACAGTAGAGTCAGATGGATTTTGTGGATAGCAGCTGAATGGGTGGATGTAAAAAGCTGCAAGAGACTGTCCTTCATGAATTTTGCCTAGAGAAGTTGAAGTGTTCTCCATCTGCAGAGATACTCAAAACCTGATTGGACATGATCCTGAGCAACCTGCTGTAGCTTACCATGCCTGAGCAAGAAGTCTGAACTAGATGTTCTGGAGATCCCTCCCAGCCTAAATCTGTCATTCTGTGAATAAGCAGCATTATTGTTCTTTTTAGAAATGGATATTCTCAATATTGAAACCTGTTGAACACGTAGTGTAAGTAGGGATACAGAATGCTTCAGCTGTACATGTCAACTTGTCACATATATTTTTTATTCATAAGGCTTTAACAAATGACTATTCCCCAAAATGATCAACTCATTAGAACTGGTTCATCAGTTCCCTAGATAGGATTCTGTGCTCAGGGCAACTTAGTTCTGTCTCTTGGTGAGCAAGCTAGCAAAAAGCTGGTCAACTCTTGCCTCAGTCTGTATTTCTTTCAGATATCTCTTTGTTGCTCATCTGTACAGTTTCACTCCATCATACTGATATCCTGCAATATTGTCTCCAATTGAATAGATTTGCTTTCTGTTTGGA
Source organism: Lagopus leucura (assembly GCF_019238085.1). Lineage (NCBI taxonomy): Eukaryota > Metazoa > Chordata > Aves > Galliformes > Phasianidae > Lagopus > Lagopus leucura. Next base: position 15,851,734 of record NW_024962265.1, on the reverse strand, counting down.
ATCAGATGACTCACACAGTTTGTTGATCCAGTTGTAGGTCCTGTACTGAAAAAGTAATGTGCAAAATGTTAAAAATAATTCAACTGTCTTTATCTTAAATTAGGGAAATAGTATATTTGTTTGCAAGAACAATAATGAATATTTAATTCATTTTTATTCTTATGCTGAGTTTAGCTGAACAATAAAAATGGAACCCTAACACGTTTCTGTGTCATCATGAATTAAGGCAATCAGTATAATTCCTTGACAAGCTGCCAGCCCTCATCATTAGGGGCTTTTCTGATGCTCATAACACAGTGGATTTTTAAATCTCATCAGCTGCATAAGCCTTCTTTGTCAGACAGGAACAACATTAGTAATGTCTTTATTTATTATATGAACGTGGCAAACATGAAACTAACATGATGCTTAAAGTATATTGTGAACGCCTATACATCCACAGACCTTTTTGAAGATGTTCAGTATTGGCACCTGATGTAACATCAACCTTTGATAATCTCTGCTGCTTGAAATTCTACAGAATTTTGTCCTTCCTTGCCCCCTATATATAAAAAAAAAATAAATATAGGGCATAAATATTATGCTCTATAACAAAAAAATTATAATAAATAAATAATTTACACAATATTTTAAGCATAAGAAGTATTGGGTTTGAGAACAGATTGAATGAAAATCTTGCATACTTTAAAGAGCTGTTCTTAGAAGTTTTGGTGTAGCAGAATTGTGCAGGTTTTGACTGATTCAGATGTTCTTCAAACTTCAGAAGTGATTAAAAGTGGGTTTAAGGGAAGTTTTTAGACGATGATGTATTCTGCATTACTATTAACTCTACTGCTGGATGTAGTTTTCCTACGCAGTATTCTTTCCCGTCTTGTCAGTTTTAGCTACGGTATCATTTTAAGAGAGCTTTTGAATCATTAGATTTTCCACCTAATTGCAAAGCTATTATAGGCATGATATGGCAAGAACTGAACCTATTACAGCATACATTGTCTTTAATTTAATTGCAATCCAGACACCCTAGCTTCTTTTTAACTTACTTTTAAACTTCGATAACACATCTTATGAGATTTCCCATAAACTGTCATTCTTGGAAACTTTGATAACTTTCCAGAGTTGCAGAAACATAAACATATTTCTAAGGTGATTCCAATGCCAAATCAGAAGTAAAAGAATAAGTATCCTTTAAAGAATGTCAAAATTAGTTGTTTTCTTGTCTCTCTCAGGAAGATCTGGTGAGAATAATTTTGACAAAACATTTTTCATGAGAAGATGTTGAGTTGGTTGAACCAAAGCTTTTTACAGAAATATCTCTTTTTAATAAAAATTTCATAATATTGTTTTTTTTCCGGTTTCGAAATACATTTTTCTAATTGAGTCCTTACAAAATGGAGATACACCTACCATTGTGATCAGGGCAAGTTAACAGACATAGATATAACTCTGTCACTTTGAGCTTCAGCTCATGTGGGTGAGCTTTGGCCTATCACTTTCAAGGTAGCTGTCCTCAGCACTTGAATGCTGGTTTTTAGGATAAATCTCTCTGTTTCTGTCCTTCATATTACTTAAGAAGTTTCTAAGTATCATAGTTTTCCCTTGCATGAAGATAAATTAAAAATGACAACTATGTTTACTAGAACTATTATGTTTTCAGGTAGGTCTATTTATCAGAATGAAAAGGTTAGCAGGATGTTGTTAGGCAGGAAGATTCTCACTGCATTTGTGATGTTCTGTGAGGGCTGCTCTGAAAGCAATGCCTCCTATTCTACAATGGATGCTCCAAAAGTAATGCCTCCTATTTTATTATGTTGGCCCATGATGTCAGAGGCAGATGCTAATGGTATGACAGTGGGGGCTGAACCTTCCAGACAGTATTCTAGTACATTTTGTTGCTGTGCAACAGATGGCAGCAGAGGAGCAGTCTGATAAAATGATATCTTATGTGGAAGTATGAATGAAGCAAAGGTATGTCATTGAATTCCTCCACGTAGAAAAAAAAATTGCTCCCATTGACATTCATTGATACGTGCTGAATGTTTATCTAGACTAAACAGTGGATGTGAACACTGTGACGTTGTGCATTTCAGCAGTGACACCATCATAGCAGCTGTGAAATAGTGATCATAGATATTATACATCATCCCTGCTGGTGAAGATTTTTACAAGCACAGCATGCAGGCTCTTGTTGATTGCTGTCAAGAATGCATAGTTACTGGTGGTGACTATGTTGGAAAAAATACTGTTTTGTAGTGGTGAATTTGCTCTGTCAACTAGTGTTCCTTTTTGCTTTTTGTGTTGTGGTAGTTTCTGTGGAAATAAATATGAGGCATTACTTTTGGAGCAACCTATGTACTAAGCTTCAGATCACAACTCTGTGCTAATTCATAACACATTATCCTTCCTGACTTAGTGTAATTACCTCTATGGTACCGGTAGAAAGCTTGAGCATTTCTGTTTTTAAGATTCCACAAGGAAAATGAAGCCTTAGCTTAGGTAATCCCAGATATGTTTACAAACTGGGAGAAGAACTCCTTGAGAGCAAATCTACTAAGAAGGATTTAGGGATTGTGGTTGATGAAAAACTTAACATGAGCCAGCAGTGTATGTCTACAGCCTGGAAGGCCAATGGTATCCTGGGTTCCATCAGAAGAGGGGTGGCCAGCAAGGTGAGAGAGATGGTTGTCCCTCTCCATTCTGCCCTCGTGAGTCCCCATCTGGAGTATTGTGTCCATATCTAGGTCTGCCAAGATAGGAAAAATGTGGAGCTTTTGGAAATGGTTCCATGGAGGGCCACGAAGATGATCCGAGGGCTGGAGCACCTCTCCTGTAAAGACAGGCTGAAGGAACTGTCTTGTTCAGCCTGGAAAAGAGAAAGCTGCAGGGAGACCTTACTGCAGCCTTCCAGTATTTAAAGGGAATTTATAGACATGAGGGAAATTAACTTTTTACATGGGTAGACAGTGATAAGACAAGAGAGGATGATTCTCAACTAAAGGAAGGGAGATTTAGACTATATGTCAGGGGGAAGTTTTTGACTGAAAGAGTGGTGAGGTGCTGGAACAAGTTGCCCAGAGAGACTGTGGATGCCCTGTCCCAGAAGATGTTTAAGACCAGGTTAAATGGAGTCCTGGGCAATCTGATCTTGTACTTGATTTAGCAGCTGGCAATCCTGCCTGTGAGAGTGCGGTTGGAGCTTGGTGATCCCTGAGGTCCCTTCCCACCCAGGCCATTCTATGATTGTATAATTCTATGATAACGAAATACATGACTTGCACATAAATTTAATGCATTACTATGACTGTTTGGAGTGATTATCTAAAAATTAACTGCTTAGAATGAAATTACCTTTGAGAAAATATTTTTGACAGACAAATTATGCTTTTTTTTATAATTAAAGTAAGCTGAAGTGATTGATTTGTTAATAAAATATATCAAGTAGTGTTACTGAACATACATCTTTTGGTATGTGGCTGCTAAAATGGCATTTGAGCTAAAATGAAATGATTACAAACATTTTTAGTATCATTGATATTTCCACACGGATTTAAGATAATCACTGATTTATTACTGCACTTATTACTTTACTGTTAGGTTCACAATTTACACTGTAGGTAGACCCAGAGTATGGGAACTGTTGAGTCAAGGAAAGGACTGAGTCAGCCCTGAGATTACAGGTGAAGGCAGTTTACCTGTATGACCAGAAGCCAGGCTCCATCCCTTCTAGATCCCATTTAAGGGCTGACTGCCATTTTCTGGAGATCCATCTTCTGCGGAGTCTTTCCTGTAAACCTAGTTCTTTAGATACAGTTGAGCATTCTTTCCTTGTTTGTTTCTTTTCTCTTTTTCACTGTGATAATCTTTCCATCTGTAGCACCAATTGTAACACCCAGTCATGAAGGATGGGTGGCCTTTGGATATGTGTTCTTTATCTGACTGAGCAACTACAAGCATCTTTAGTACTGAACAAATCTTTTCTAGTCAGCCATTCATAGAATCATAGAATCATAGAATCACAAGGTTGGAAATGACCTGTAAGATCATCTAGTCCAACCGTCTCCTCATCACCATTGCCACCACAAGCACTAAACCATATAATGCAGCACGTCATCCAGACGCCTCTTGAACACTGCCAGGGATGGCGAATCCACCACCTCCCTGGGCAGGCCATTCCAGTGCCTGATCACTCTCTGAGAGAAATAGTTCTTCCTTATGTCCAACCTAAACCTCCTCTGATACAACTTGCGACCATTAGCCCTTGTCCTGCTTGTTGCCTGGGAGGCCAAATCCCTCTTCAAACCTTTCCCTTTCAGGAGGTTGTAGAGTGCAATGAAGTCTCCCCTGAGCCTCCTCTTCTCCAGACTAAACAATCCCAGCTCCCTCAACCACTCCTCATAAGACTTGTGCTCCAGACCCCTCACCAGTTTTGTTGCCCTTCTCTGGACACGCTCCAGGACCTCAACATCTTTCCTGTAGTGAGGAGCCCAAAACTGAACACAGTACTCAAGGTGCGGCCTCACCAGTGCTGAGTACAGGGGGATGATCACCTCCCTGCTCCTGCTGGCCACACTATTTCTAATGCAGGCCAGGATGCCGTTGGCCCTCTTGGCCACTTGGGCTCACTGTCGGCTCATGTTCAGCCGAGCATCAACCAACACCCCCAGGTCCTTCTCTTCTTCACACTCATCCAGCCACCCTTCCCCAAACCTATAATGCTGCATGGGGTTGTTTTGGCCCAAAGTGCAGAACCCGGCACTTGGCCTTGTTGAACCTCATCCCATTCACCTCAGCCCAGCGATCCAGCCTGTCTAAATTCCTCTGAAGGGCCTCCCTACCCTCAGGCAGATCGACACCACCTCCCAGCTTGATGTCATCTGCAAACTTACTGAGAGTGCACTTTTGCTTGGCTTTGAATAAGATTATGGAGAAACTGCCAGATCCTCTACGTTTCTTTTAGTACGTGAGCAAATGAATCTGTAAAGTATATTTCTATAAGGAAATCAAAACATTCTTCTAAAAACATGTCAGTCAACCAAAATTCAGAGAGGCTGCCTTTTTAAAGATTGAGACCCCCATTCAATACTTACAAGGTGAGACCAGAGTGGGACATCTGCATTTGGGGTTTCATTGTTCTGTTGTCACTTCCTTTATACTGTATGTAAGCGTGAAGAGTTCATTGATTAAAAAAAAACACATTTTAACAATATATTCCTTAGATTTATTGCCACACAGAGCCAGGTATTTGTAGCCAAGAAGCTAGAGTTCCTTATAGGCCATTGTTATGCAGTAGACAGGCTCTAGGAATGTGTCTTAGAAACTGGGCAGGACTGGGCTGAGTGGGCCACCCTGTACTGTTACGTCAGAAACAAGGTACACACTCCTGTATGCACATCTATGGACACACTTCTCAGAAAATTGGGAAGTCATTCAGATTGAGAGGGCACTAAACCAAGTGGAAACACATGGTTAGCTTCAGTCACTTGTTTGGTGTTTATTCAATAAGCAGAACTGGAACTGTTTGTGAGAGAAAGTGATGTTTGTTGTTAGAAAAGTTTGCTTTGATTTTTCTGTAGAGTCAAATAAATCCACCTCTGTAGGGATTTAATTTTTCAATCGTTTTTTGATGCTCACTTCATGCTCCTGACTCAAATGGTGGAAAGTGAGTGTTTGACTTTTTCTATAATACCAAGGGTGGCAGGAAATGGCCCACTGCTATTATACAATCAATTCAATGGGTAGCTGCAGGGTGCTGGCATACCACAGCCTGTAGCAGTGCTGACAAAGAAAAAGCACATACAGTGTCTGTCTTGGAAAATGTACAAATCAGATTGAATGAAATGACCCAGAAGGGCATATAACATTTAATTTGGAAGTAGGATCTTACCATGTAGGCTGTTTTGTAAGACTTGTGTTTTCCTGTACAACATAATCTTCAATACTGTGAAAATCTGCCCTGATTTTCTTATTTTTGAACTGTTTCCTTCTAAATGCCAACCCTTTTTAGGCCAAAGGTTATGCACATTATTCACATGTATCTGCACGTGCTAGTGAATGTGTAGGTAAACTGCTGACAGGCTTTCTGCCAGAGCCCAAGCACAAGGATACCTATTACAGTACCTGCCAAACAACACACCATGGGGGATGCAAAATGATGATATGCTGCTGGTTGCTAGTCCCTCTTTAGTAATGCATAACACTGTTTGCAGTTGTCTAGACCTCTACACTGCACAAAAGGAACCTGAATGACCACAACCTCACACATTTAAGGAGAAAGAAAGACTAATGAGTCCCACCACAATGAGTACACAGTCTTATGTATAATGTTGTCATGGTTTTATGATTTTTGTTTTCAGTATTCCACGTCATAACATCATGTAGTGCACTGGGAATTAAAGAGCTAATGCTCCAGTTCTGTGGATTATCAAAATTCCAGGTATACCTGTCTCAGAAGAGAAGAAGAATTACATATCCCAGGGGACTATTCACCATTCTGTTTTCCATTTTTCATTCAGTGGGAAACATAAAACTGCTTGCAGATCACGAGACGGCCCTTTTTTCCCTTTTTGCTCATCTCTGCAACATGTGTGCTCCCCAGCCATCTTGCCTTCAGCATTAGAGTAACGCCTTCAGTTTTTGGACACAGCGTCTCTCATTTTATTTGATTTATTAGCCTCAATTCTAATTATACTATACTAAACTGTGTTATCTTGCATTCCTGTATCTTATTTAATAAATTAGTTTTCCTTCTCAGATCATTCCCGCTGTTTTGTTTTTAGGCCCATCTCCCCACCCATTGCCCTTTTCCCCTCTACCATTTTCCTTGCATGTGGGTCCACGGGTCCCCCCACCCTGTTAGTCATGAAACTGGGCCAAACCAGCCCATAAACCATTGGTAAATGTTTTCAATCATCTGGGCTGCTCCAAAAGTAATGCCACCTGTATTATTATGTAGAGACACAGTGTCAAAGGTCGATGTTGTTGGTATAGCAGTATAAGCTGAGCTTTCTCACCCATTTTGTGCTATGTACTGTTGCCATGTGAGAGATGGCAGCAGAGGGGCAATCTGACAAAATGGTGTGTGACATGGAAGTGCACATGAAGCAAAGATGTCAAACTGAATTCCTTCAAGCAGAAAAAATTGCACCCAGTGACACTTGCTGAATGGTTAGGGAGACCAAACAGTGGATGTGATCACAGTGAAGCAGTGGATGGTGCATTTCAGCAGTTATGACAGTGAGTCACCTCTGCTGGTGCAGGTTTTTATGAGCACAGCATGCAGGTTCTTGTTGATTGATGGCAAAAATGTCTAGCTAATGGTAGTGACTATGTTGAAAAATAGTATTTCATAGATAAGAATATTTTCCATCAAATAGTGTTATTGTGCTTTTTTTACTTGCTGTAGTTTCCATGTAAATCAATAGAAGGCATTACTTTCAGAGTGACTTACCTATGCTTTGTTACCAGTATTTTAATTCTGTGCTGTAGTTACCTTGAAAAAGCTTGAAAACCTTGATCACCTTATTAATAGTCATATTACATGGTAGTAGCCAAGAAAGATGTTAAATGGAAAGAAAAATATTAAGTAATTGAACTGACTGGATAAACATGAGAAGGTTGAAAAAGGTTGATAAGGAGAAGAAAGAATACAAGAATTTAGTTCTTTGGAACTTAAATAAATTCTATTTTCTATCCTTATTTTTTTTGTCCCCCTGCAGGGGGAATCCTATGTGAAATACTGCTTCCATCAACAGCAATTTGACAAAGAGACCAGATTACAATTAACATATCTATATTGTCACAGTATACTAATGTTAGTAGCTGACTAGTTGTAGCTCAAGAGCAAAGAATATCACTGGGCTACATAATCTGGCAGCATATAGAACAGTTCCCTTGAAGACGGTATTTTTTCTTTGTTTTTATTTACTGTATATTGGTTTACATGCGCAAACCTAAGCACGAGTAACTTATTGATCAAGAGCAGTGACTGATAACATGTTTGTTTACCTCCTTTTCCCAAATGGTTTTCAGAAGAACATAATTTATTCTATTGATTCTAAAGACTAGCAAGTCTAGATAAAGCTACTTTTCTTAGAACACCTCTAATAGAAGACAGTTTCCATTCCTGACATTCTGAAGCATGCTAGTCCATTGTGATTAATGTGCAGAAAAGCTATTGATAGTTACTCACTTTTTCTGGTTACTGTGTGACTACTGTAGTTATTTTACTTCGGCACAAATCAGAGCAGCTATTGTTAGGAGTGGAAGTTCATTATATAGTCAACAGAAAGCAATAGACATTGCAACAGGAGAGTTCAGAATGCTTAAAATTAATGAAATTGGTATTCAAGTAGTCACTACAATCAATGGAGACCTAAAGCATAGGTTGTGTTGTACCTCCTTTAACACTACTGAGTTCAAGTGGAAACTAAATGTTCATTCTCTTGATTGTTAAGGTAGTCCACCTGTAACTAAATCAGACATTATACTTTTTAAGTTAGATAAGATGGACTTCTACATCTTTGTCTTTCTTCAGCTCAGGAAAGCCACAGTCAATACATTAGCTCCTGAATTTGCAGTCAGGAATACCATATCAATATACCCAAGCCTATCTGCATGGATTAGTGTAGGTGACAGATCTGATCTCTCTGCAGCTATTCCCCTGCTAAGGAGCTTTAATTTAACCTTTAGCAAAGACTCTGATTGCTATCAGGTCCCTCAACACACAGCTAGTCTGGTAGTTATTTAGCGCAGAACCACAGTGTGAGTCAGAAAATGAAGATCCAGGATTGCATTGGGGAAGTGCTATACATGGAGGCATGATAATCCTATTCTGCAGATCTGTTTGAAAATTTCAAGTCTGTCTCATCGCTAAAACAGCAACAGAACCTGAGAGAAATACATGAAGCTTAAGCAGTGAAGGTTCAGGTTGGATATCAGAAATTTTTTTTCCAGAGAGTAGTAGACCACTTCCACCCCAGGGAAGTGGTCATACCACAGACCTTGCTGGAGTTCAAGATGAGTCTGGACAATGCTCTTGGTCATGTAGTCTGATTTCTGAGTGGTCCTTTCTGGAGTCAGGAATTAGATTCTATGATCCTTGTGGGTCTCTTCCAACTCAGGATATTATGATTCTGTGATTCTGAATTCTCTGAGGCCTACTCTTTCCCTGGTGCAATTTGCAGAATTCATGCTTGGTGCATAGAAATAGTTTAACAACAAACATTTGGATTTCAGAGTTAATTCAGACCATTAAATAAATTTCAGTGCTCTCTTCTGAGTGCAGACTGGGGTTAATACTCATGTGTCTGTAGAATTTGTAAGAAATGATTGCCTATAAGTATTGTGCTTCAAAATAAATGACTTATAAAGTTGGTGTTCGCAAACCTCAAGTTTGGAACTTGAAGGTCCCTGAAACAGATGAAGGAAAAAGCAGGTAGAGAATGGCTGGTCAATATTTAATCCTGGAAGGTATTTGCTCATGCAGTGTTCAGTAAGTGTATACACAAAAGTCTTAAGATACCTGAATTGGAGCACAGGAAGGGGTTAGACTTCTAAGTACAAGACAATAACATATGGATATAATGTTTAAAAAACATGTTATTTCTAATGAAGTACCAATGTTAGCTGCTGGTCCTACTCTGAACTGCTAACTTTGGGAAGAAAACAAGGCTCTGACAATGTTTTTGTGAGGTGATTTAGCAACGAGTTCCATTTTGAACACATTGTTGTCATTGGAAAATTGTTCTAGATTCTCACCAGTCTAAAAATCTTTCAATTTAAAGTTTTGATATATTAAGGCAAGTTTCTATTCAACTGCTTATTCTTACACAGTTTAAAATAGGTTGGTTTTCCTCCTTATTGTTTACCTTCAACTTATATTTAATGAGGATATGATTATCTCTTCCCAACCTTAAACAAGCCTTATTTATATGTGATGTCATTTTTATGATTTCTCCAATTAGAAGGCTCTGTCAGCTGAGGTGGCAGTGGTGTGAAATATTGTAAATGTTTCACTTTCCTTAATGCTAATCCTACTTGTAGGTTTGTGTTAAATTTAGAGAATGATGATATAGTAGATGAATTATTTGCCAAAGAAAAGCAGTTGTTGAACTGTATTGTATTTTAAATCTTGAACTTCATTATTAGCAAAATATAAAAATGTTGGCAGTGGACTACACCATTTGGATTGAAGCACAGCATTTGGAATATAAAATATATTAACTTCTATATGAAGAATAACTGACTTGTTAGAAGTCAAATTTAGTTATGACAGACATATTCCTCTTCTAGGGTGAGCTTCACAAGGCTGTCACTCAGTTTTTCTGCACGATCAGTGTTAATATTTAAGTGTCACTTAAGAAAGTTTGCCTTTTTACAAGAAAATCATGCTTCTGCCAACTCTGCTGATACATGTAAGAATATGAGTGAATGTAAGTTATAGACCAACAGTACGAGATTTCAGTTAAGTACAGTGGAATCTAAATAGCATACCCACACTCCAGTTTGTTAAAATGGGATGTTGGATCTGTTTAATCCTTAATCCTTAAAGTTACAGAAGCAAAAAATAGCTTTTTGGTCTTTGACTTTCCTTAGTTGCCTCATATCCTCCAGGTTTGTCCTCTCTTCTTTTTGTGCTTATCTACTTATCTTATGAACATACTGATATTTTTTGCTTCACTGCTTTAATGGCTTCTCTCTTTATATTATTTCATATGGTAGACTTTCCAGTGTTTACATAATATGCACTTGCTTTTGTATTTCTTGTTAAAAGCAGTGCCTGGTAATTTTAGAAACAAATCTCAATGAATCTGTGCAAGAAGAATAGTTTTATCAATGATATCTCCTTGGAAGTGGTCATGATGATTTCATTTTAGTTCATTCTTTCTGAATCAGTATCATAGAATCATAAAATCATAGAATGATTTGGGTTAAAAGGGACCTTAAAGTCTATCTAGTTCCAATCCCCCTACAGTGTGTGGGAACACTTTTCACTTAGGTGGCTTAAAACACCGTCCCACCTGGCTTTCAACACTTGCATGGATGGGTGCATGCATCCACAACTCTTCTGGTCAACCTTTCTTAGGATTTCTTCCTGATATCTAATATTCAGCTACCTTCTTCAAGATTAAAGCCAGTATCCCTTTTCCTATAACTATGCTCTCTGATTTTTTTATAAGACAATTTCATAGTCTCTAATTTTACGGCAAATTCCATGCTGCATTCTGAATCACAATCTGAAATTCATATTCATTTAACAAAATATATTTAGCGTTCATATTCTGTGCATCTGCTTTAGATGAAAAACCTCTTTTTGCTTTAGCATCTTTCAGATTTTGCATTTTCCAAACATAGGGTTTGCTTCAGAATCCATCAAACTATACTGAAAAGGTGCCTAGATTCTTTTCTCCATATGGAAATAGCCAGGCTCTGAAAGTTGAAAGTTTATGGGTTTTTTTAATCATTATCAGAGTTACACTGCCTGAACTTTTTGCTGATAACATAGATGGGTAAACTTTGATCCTAATTTACAGGTATGGAATGGAGAACACCTGAAAATATAGCCATGCAAACAAGAAGGATATTAGGCAGAAGGAAAAAAGGAAAAGCAGAAGAAAGAGAAGAAGAAAAAAATGCATCTCCCCAAATGACCTTATTATTAATGATAAGTTTAAATAATATATATTATTACAAGTGAAATTATCATCACTAATAATATCTTGTCCAAATAAGACAAAGATGTTCTGTAGGAAGCTAGTAATGTGATAAGAGCCTTAATGATCTCAGCACATTCTCTCGCTATTGCTGTGTGATGCAACGTGTTGCAAATCCTTGTAGAGTCATAACAGTTTAATGTAAGTGGGAGGGAGGGAACAAAAAGAACTTAGGAGGGATGTCCAAGGAGTTCTGGCTCAACAGAGATTAAATAAGGAAAAATCCTTCCACATGAGGCTGTCCAGAATGATGTGGTACCATTATGGGGAGAAAGAAAGAGCTGTGTTTGTCAACTATAAAGCAGTTTTAAATCTAAATATAACCAAAAAATAGGAAAGAGTTTCTTCATGACTTTTTGATTTTCATGTTTTGGTTGGGTTTGTTTTTCCCAAATCAAATACGCTGCTTCACAGGAAGAATGTACAGGGAATGCAGGGCTGATAACAGAAAACCCAAAGAAGTGGCAGCAGTTTCATTTGTCCTTGTTTATAAGAACGCTGACACTTTGTTACTTCTCTTTATTGATACCTTTTCTTATCGGCTCTCATGACAATAGCTTTGTTTTCAATCAATCGGCCATCTTCTCTTGTCTCTTGTGACTGTTTGCATTAAACATTAATCTCTACTGTGGAATTTTGACAAATTAGATTCTCCAAAAATCTTGATATTCTATTATATATATATTATATATATTATATATATTATATATATATATATATATATTATAATATATATATATTATACATTATATGATAATGTATAATACACATTATGTTATATAATATATATTATATTATATATTATAATATAATATAATATAATATTAATATTAATATATATATAATATATAAAATAAATATATAATATATATATTATAATATATATTATATGTTATATATAATATATATATTATAAAATATATATTAATATTTTAATAATATATATTATATAATATATATGTAATATATATTATATTATATATATAATATATATAATTATATATTACATTATATATATATATATACATTATATGATGAAGCTACCATACACATCTTTCTGGCTATGTGTAGATATGTATTCATGAAGGAGAACAGATTCTAAGACATCTAGCATGGATAAGCATGCACATACCCAAACACGGCGTAGATACAATTAATGTGCACCAGAGTAGCCCCAAGGCCTCCACAGAAAAATCAGCAAAACCATGAACTTAGGCTTCTAAGTCTAGTCAGCACCTAGACATTGCTACTGAGGACAACACAACTGAAACCTGCATAGTGACAGATTAACTGTGGAAAATGTGTGGTATTCCTTTGAGGTCTAGCACAATAAGGCTGAGGAATGTTTATGTTTAAATGCTTTACGAATCAGATATTTTTTGTGAGTATTTCAGTCTTTCTAAAAATAGCCTTATACCCTCATTCTACTTCTGTTATTAAAAAAGAAAAAAAGAAAAAGAAAAAAGAAAATTATCGCTATCCTTCCTAAACAAAGTTAAAATAACAACTGATGCTAGTTTATTGTGAGTTACCAACACCTCTTATGCATATAGCATTAGTTACAGCATCTGGAAAGAAACAGTAGTTGCAATGGTATATTGTATATAAATCAAAAAGCTTCATTTACTAATTTATATTGAAGTGTTTTTGCTATATACATTGCAGTGGTAATGCATAGAAACCATATATTTTCTTTTCCTTGGGTGTTATAAAGCTCTGTTGACAATAAATCAGAAGATACAGGTAGTACTACTGTCTTTAGCACATAAATTTAATAAACAACAGAGTTCCTAAGAAAAATATATAGCAGGTATAGAGTTCCTTTCAGACAAAGAAAGCAATATAGTAAAAATGAACTTCTCCTTTTGCACAATCTTTTTACAATAAAGTATATAGCTCCTCATTCAACATATTCAAAATATTATCTTTCACTCTAAATCATCTGGCATGGTGTAAACAATATAAATTATATTATTTTGAAGTGATATTAAACTAAATGTAAAAAATCATAGGGTAATTATTACTTTAATATCAGTTTCTGATAGTAAAATAAAATATTTCAGAAATTTGATGCCAATTTGAACATCTTTACTGCATTAATCATATAAGTTAAAGAAAAAATCAAGTAAAAAGTGTAGGTTTATAAAAGGTTGTTTTGAAATACCCCGAGGGAAAGATAGCTTGTTACATAGAAAATTTGCAGGTTTTTTTGTTTGGTTACTTTTTTTTTTTACTACGATAAAATTGATGCTAAGTGTCCTCTGAATTCCGTTTGTCCAAATACCATTCTTTTCCCAGTTTTCCCTCAAAACAATTAAACAATCCAAATGCAGAATATGAAGCAGGAATTTGATTAATTGTTCTTCTACTGTTGCAGAAACTAAGATCTATCTTAGACAGACTGCATCTTCAACCTTTCTTTCTCCATTTGGTTTCTCCTTTCTCCATGTTTGTTAATACGCTGGGAAGTGAGGTAGTAATATACCTAACAGTAATTTACAGTTGTGTACATACAGTGGTTAATTACAGCTCACACTGGAGATCAGCATATGGTTTGGCTTCTGCTTCTGCTGTGCTCACGTAGTTCCAATCAGTGTAACAGGTTGCCCAGAGAGACTGTGCGGTCTCATTCCATCCTCAGAGATTTTCAAGACTGTGTAAAATCCTGAGCAATCTGGTCTGATCTCACAGCTGAGCCTACTCTGAGCATGGGGTTGAACTGAAGACCTCCTCAGGTTCCTTCCATGCCACTGTGATTCTGAGTGAGGTTTTAGTGGGATAAATTCAAGTATACACGGTGTGCAATAGCATCATACCGAGACATGAGTGAAGCATATCCTTGGAGCACTGTAGTGTGCCAACTAGCTATGACATAATGTGCTGCTTTTAAGGATATATTCCCAGGCTGGATGTGGCTCTGGGCATCCTATTCTAGTGGTTGGCAACCCTGCATATAGCAGGGGGGTTGAAACTAGATGATCATTGTGGTCCTTTTCAACCCAGGCCATTCTACAGTTCTAGGATATGTAAGTTGCTGATCTTTTATGCCAATAAGTAATTGCTTCATAATTTCAGAATGAAGCCTGTGAGTTTAGCTGCCTTCCTTAAAGAAACTTGGGGCACTCAAAACATGACACTATTCAGGAAAATTTTCTTTTGTTTCTTACATAAGCACAGTAACAACAACCACTGCTATTGCTGAAGGAGCTGCTCTAAATTCCTGAATTGAAACCTTGGTGGGTAGGAAAAATCATAGGTAAGGATTCCAATTTTATTTTTTTTTTACATATAACTTTGGGTGTATTACTTTAGTGTTGTCTTAGTTAAGTTCCAAAGCATGTAATGGAAGTCCTCATTAAATAAATATCTGTTTTTATTTTCATTCCTGCTTTGACATCTGGATTATAAATTTGGTTTTGTTCATTTTACCATTTTCCTTGTTCTCAGTTTCTCATCCTTCTTCCTTTCATGTCCATTGTAGCAGCAGATTTTGGCCATGTTCCATCTCCCTTCTTCATGCTTAACTAAGCAATCATTCATTTTCTTGCTACAATTTCTTTTGTTTCTTTTGTTCCATTGTTTCCATTTAGCTCCTGACCACATTGTTAAAGGAATTACAATTAAGTGTCTGCTCTCTAATTCAAGTTATAATCTATATTAATTTTGATTTATAGATGCAATTCAGCAGGGCTGAAAATACCTTGAGTGTTCTATATTTGTTGCTGTTCCCTTGGTTCCCCCCAAAATTTTCTGAACTATTTAAAAAAAAAAAAAACATGGAAATTTTCAGTGACCAAAGCAAAAAAATTTGCTATCAACTTGTGAGGAGACCAGTAAAGAAGCATCTGTTTGAAGAGTTTTTTCTCTAAATGCTGATTTTTTTTTAACAGAAGGTCATGCTCATCTATAGTGACAGTGATATGTTGCTCACTGTTCAGAGATTGCAAATGATAAAATGAAAAGGGTTTTGTGAGCTTCTGTCTCACCTTGATCTTTATTTGTGTCAGAATTTGCAAGTGAAGCAAGACTAAATAGAATAGTCTTCCCTTGAAAGCCTAGTCTGCAGCAATGTATGGCGCTGGCATTTTGTGGAATGCCACTCCTGTTTTTAACTCATTGCTTAAGCAGTGCAACAGCATGGCAATAAACTACTTTGTGTAGTGGAGTTCTTTCCCTACCAAAAAAAAAAAAAAAAAAAAAAAAAAAAGATAAAGCCCAAGAACAATGAGAGGTACTTCAAAAAATATAGTACAGCCTCCACGTTACAAATGTTTTACCTGAAAGGAGTTTTTAAAGATTAGTGTAAGCAACTGTACAGAGTGCTAAAATTTACACTGCCAAAATTCATTTGAGTATGTAAATTTAGAGTTGATATAAGCTATATTTCAGATGCAATATATCAGAAGAACAATAATTTCTGTAGAAGCCAAACAGTGGATATAGAAAATCAACAAAGCCTTCAAAAGAACTGCCTATTTCATCAAAGATCTTCATCAATGATCTTTATGAGGGGATAGTGGCCACCCTCAGCAAGTTTGCTGATGATATGAAGTTGCGAGGATTGGCTGACACAACTGAAGACTGTGCTGCCATTCAGTGAGACCTGAACAAGCTGGAGAGCTGGGCAGTAAGAAACCGGATGAGGTTTAAAAAAAGCAAGTGTACAGTCTTGCAAAAAGCAAGTGTACAGTCTTGCAAAAAGCAAGTGTACAGTCTAGGGAGGAATAATTGCATGCACCAATACAGGTTGGGGGATGAGCTGCTGGAGAGGAGCTCTGCGGAGAGGGATCTGGGTGTCCTGGTGGACGACAGGTTGGCCATGAGCCAGCAGTGTGTCCTTGTGGCCAAGAGGGCCAATGGTATTCTGGGCTCCAATTTATAGGAGGGAGAGGAGGTTCTTTTGTTATCTATATACCCAGCATGAGATTAAGAAGCAACGGTTCAAATGTTGGTCCAACCAGTTTATTACAAATCTTAATCAGGGAAATGGGGAAGGGGAGGACGAACACTATTATAATTAGGGTAATGGGGAAGGGAAGGAGGGCGATAGAAAAGATAGAAGAGAAGAAGCAAGGAGTCTTTATAGGCAGCAAGAGGGAGATAGTCACCACCATGGATCCAGCGTGGTTTGTAGTTCAGTCTTTGATCTTCGGTAGTGGTGGGTCATCAGGCAGAGTTGTTCTGTTGACAACAATGACGAAGCACCATGGTGATGATGGCCCCTTTTCAATGCTTTCAAAGTGGTCGAGTCAGCTGTCTTTGGAGTGACAGCTCAAATCCGAAGTGGTTGAGTCAGCTCTCCTTTGAGTGTCAGCTTCTGGCTCTGGGATCTCAGCAGAAACTCCTCTGTTCCCATCTTCTGGGCCTTGCCAGCAGATAAGAGGGAGCAGGGATGCCCATCTGCATCCTGCTTTTCACAGAACACAATGGTATCATTCCCCAGTTTTCCCACAAGTAGCTGGAGCTGTTTAGTCACAGGCCAGATCTTCTGCCACTAAACACTCCTGAGCATTCTCATCCGCTCTTCTACAGAGCAAGCAGCTCTGGGGGAAGGGGCTTTCAAATGTTCCCAAAGCGATATCGATTGTCACACAGTTAGCACCCATCAGTTGCCTCCTCAACAAATCACTCAGAGTCTTATCACAAGAAATACCTCAGGAAGCAACCTTTGAGCCAAAAAAAAAAAGAAGGATTCTCACAGGGGTGCATTAAAAAGAGCGTTGCCAACAGGTCAAGGGAGGTGATCCTCCCCCTCTACTCTGCCCTGGTGAGGCCTCATCTGGAGTTCTGCATCCAGTTCTGGGCTCCCCAGTACAAAAAAAAGGGATCTCTTTGAAGGCCAAAAAGATGGTGAAGGGCCTGGAGCATCTCCCCTATGAAGAAAGGCTAAGTGAACTGTGTCTGTTTAGCCTTGAGAAAAGAAGACTGAGAGGGGACCTGATCCAGGTCTATATCTAAATATCTAAGGTGTGGGGGGCAGAATGGCGAGGGCCAGACTCTTTTCTGCAGTGTGTGGAGACAGGACAAGGGGAAATGGCCGGAAACTGCAGCATAGGAAGTTCTGCACAAATGTGCGCAAGAACTTCTTTACAGTGAGGTGACGGAGCACTGGAACAGGCTGCCCAGGGAGGTGGTGGAGTCTCCTTCTCTGGAGATGTTCAAGACCTGCCTGGATGCCTACCTGTGCGACCTGGTGTAGGGAACCTGCTTTGGCAGGGGGGTTGGACTCAATGATCTCTGGAGGTCCCTTCCAACCCCTACAATTCTGTGATTCTGTGATATTTCTAAAGCAAGCTTCTTAAACCAGTGGAAATAGCTGCTACTGTGAAGCTCTTGTTGACTTTATTGCTTGTACATCTGAGTAAAGAGCTGATTGTTTTAATATAATTCAAATTAGCTTATGTCAGTGTATAATCCCTTAAAAAGAAGCACTGCATTTAATCAACTGTCAGTAGTCTAAATGAACCTTAGCTTTCATTGCATGACCCTATCCATTTTATTTCTAATCAGAAAGTATTGGTTTTCCTACTTTGCTTTCCCTATAGCATTGTGATTTCTAAATGGAAACTAACCATTGTGCTTCAGCTTTTTTTTTCCTTGTCACTTTTCCCTTAAACACATATTATGGGTCTGATTTCAGCTAAATATTTGACACCATTTGCAAAAATGAGTTTACACATGGCACATCAACATTTTCTATAGATGACCTGCTGTAGCATTTGTAGATATAATGTATCTTTTCTACAGGTTTAAAAGTGATCTTACCTACATGGCTAATTCCAGATTTCAAGGAATACCTCCCTGAAACCTAACATAAACAAAGGAAGTACAGTTTTTGATGTGCATCTCTGTGAGCACTCCTTTTTGTTATAGATGATCCATATTTCTAGAAAGATCTAGTGATAATTTATTACAATTAATTATTCTATGATCATGTGTACACATCAAGATTCAAGCCTATCCAGAAATCTTTGTAAAAATTGATAGATTATATTTCTTTTATGTGTTTTGCTCTTCTAGCTTTTTATTATTTATGTTATTTACTTTTTATTACTTCAAAATTTGTGCTCTTGTAAAAGGTTCCTTGAAAGTAGATCTTCTTATAAAATCCATCCTGAGAAATAAATTCTGACCCATAGTTTTATGGAAGCCTAAGAAACAAATATGGAAGTCTCTAGAAGATCCATATGGACAAGGCATATATATTTACTTCAACAGAAGCCTAAAACTGAAAGATGAACCTAAGGCCTTAAGAATAGCACACTGACCTTGTGAGCAGAAAAGTCCTTATTTTTTTTTAGCATTTAATTAACTAAGCATTGGAGAAACAGCGGAAGTTAAGGGCTGATTCATATGTTACCAATTCCTACCTTGAATATTTTCTAAATGATAAGCACAGATCATAGAGCGTATTTCAATATTAAGCCCAAGATAATCAAGAGCTTAAACTCTGTAGGGAAGGGACAGATTGATTCAAGACTAAAGTAGGTGAATAAAGCCTCTGCTGATTTCCAAAACTCGTGCTAGAAGAATTAAAACTAGAGAAGATGAGCAGTTTTTCTGTTATCACTGATGGGGAACACAAGTGATGCCTATGCATTTGTTTTAAATTACTTAATAATCTCACACTGTAAATCTCAAATCATAAGGACTCTAAAGGAAACAGATCTCTGAGATGGAATGAAGCCCATGCTCCCAGTATCTAAGAGTCAGTGAGTGTTCACAGCACAGCTGTAGGTTTTACATGAAGACCTTGGAGGCATCAGTAGAGCGCAATTATCTTCTGACTTTCAGCCAGTCCTAAATTCAAGTTATACTACACTGACAAGACATTGTCAATTGTTTTTTGTCAATTCTTCAGTGACTGGATTGTTTGTGGGTTTTGTTTTTTTTTTTCATTTTTGTTTTTGGGTGTTTTTTTTCGACCAAGTTCTACCCCTCCCATCAATATAGATCTTCCATTTCTTTAGTCAAAACTAGATATTCTTTAATCCTGTCCCACAGGATTCCTGGCTGCAAACTGTATGGCAATTAGGAAAATGAAGTAAAATTGCACATTACCATCTGAAATGTAGCCAAGAGCTACAGTAACTGACTGGGTTCTAAAATCTGAATTTGACTAACTTCCTTTTTCAATAATTACATTGTAACATATTGCTTAATTTGCTAATTGATCACATAATTTGTTTGACATGCTCATACACATTTATCACTGGATTTTGTATGCTTTTGTCATGGGCATACTTGCCAAAATTTGGTAACCTCCTGACTTGAAAGATTATCTTGAAATGCAGTTACATATATGCATTTTACTGAGAAGGCTGTGAGGCACTGGCACAGGTTGCTCAGAGAAGTTGTGGATGTCATATCCTTGTTCAAGGCCAGGTTGGAGTTTATAATTGGGTAGTCCAGTGTGAGAATCCTTCTTTGTTTTTTGGCTCAAAGCTTGCTTCCTAAGGTATTTCTTGTGATAAGACTCTGAGTGATTTGTTGAGGAAGCAAGTGATGGGTGCTTCCACGTGACAATCAACATCACTTTGTGGACATTTGAAAGCACCTTCCTTCAGAGCTGCTTGCCTCTGGAAGAGAGTGCTCAGGAGTGTTTAGTGGCAGAAGATCTGGCCTGTGACTAAATAGCTCCAGGTTGGTATGGGAAAACTGGGGAATGATACCATTGTGTCCTGTGAAAAACAGGATCCCTGCTCCCTCTTATCTGCTGGTAAGGCCTGGAAGATGGGAACAAAGGAGTTTCTGCTGAGATCTCAGAGCCAGAAGCTGCCACTCAAAGGAGAGCTGACTCAACCACTTTGGTACTACCATTGAAAAGGGGCCGTCATTGCCATGGTCACCGTCTTCATCAACAGAACAGCAATGCCCGATGACCCACCACTACTGAAGATCAGTGAGTGAACCATGAGCTATGCTGGATCCATGGTGGTGACTATCTTCCTCTTGCTGCCTATAAAGACTCCTTGCTTCTTCTTTCCCATCCTTTCTATCACCCTCCTTCCTTCCCCGTTACCCTAAATCATAATAGTGTTCGTCCTCCCCTTCCCCATCTCCCTGATTAAGATTTGCAATAAACTGGTTGGACTAACATTTGAACCGTTGTTTCTTAATCTCACGCTGGGTATACAGATATTAAAAAGAATCTTCTCTCCCTCCTATAAATTGGAGCGGGACATCCAGACGCATAAAACTTCTATTTAACAGTGAAATCTGACTTTCTAATATTCGGTTTGCTGGGCTTTTTCAACATCAAATGTAGTTTTAAAAAAAATAAAATTTGCTTTTGCTGCAACAGCTGGTTCTGATGATCTTTTTCTTAGAAAATTCTAATATCTATGTGGTCAGAAAGAGAGAGTAAAGCGTAGTTAAAAGGTTCTTGAGGATGAGAAAGGAAGATGTGAAAAGAAATACAGAAGAAAACAGGAAATAAGATTAAAAGCAAGGAATCTAGTTAGGCTAAGATTACCTGACAAATAGTCCAGGTGGAGACAAAGGGTGAAGATAGACAAGGCCAGAAAGGAAACACAAAACTGAGGAGAGAGAATTAAAAGAGTAGAAATGGGAGAGAAGGAGTCAGGCTTCTTTTATTTCAAAAGCTGAAGTAGATGGAGGATGATATTGCATTTACAGAAATTGAATGCTTTTCCAGAAACCAAATTGTTTTTGTGCCTCTGCCATTGTGTATAAATGTATTTGATAAGTCACTTGGACTATGTATTTTAAAGGGGAGTGCTCATAATAGTCTGAATACACTGTACCTAAGTTACAGAATTATTGACTGTTCACAGATGTAATTAAAGTTGATTTGCTGTGCTATGAATATATGAGGGTCCATTAATGCTAATATTATGAAAAACGAGATCATAGGTATTCTAGACAGAGATTTTTTTAATCTCAGTCTCTCACTGTCTCAGTTCTCTGTCTGTATGTTGTGACAGTACCTATATGTGAAATTGATTTTATTAATGTTTATGAAGCAGTAGCATACTCCAGTAATAAGTGTTGTAGAAATGCTTATAAAGAAATTAATGTTTCCTTCTCAGAGCAGGCTTTCAGTCTTAAAGATAAGTAATGAAAGGGGCAAAATGGAGGAGACCAGGCACTGGAAGATGGGGAGAATGAAAAATGTTGAAGAAGTGTGTGAAATACACAGTGATCTTGAGGATACCTGGATCCTAAGGAGACTAGAAGTAATTAGATAGCACACCATAGCACTTATGTACAATGGGATTGAATTATGGTTACAGTGGAGACCTTTATTCCAGCTGAAGTTTTTGGTTTCTTTTTTTCAATACTTGATAATTTTTAACATCATTCACTTAGGGTAAATTTTTCAGTTAAGAAAACATCCTGCTGCTTCTGCATTCTATGTTGTCTGTTTTCCAAGACCATGTATGATTTGGAAGGACAGGGGAACTCTGATTGCAGTTGCCTCTTGCTAACAGAACAGTGATAATGGAAACCATTATTCTATTATCAGTTCCATTGTTTGGAACCTATATTTTGTAAAGCACTGCAGATAATTATTTCTCAATTGTACAGTTGGATAAATATAATGACTTTCTTTGTGTATGGGAACTGTTGATCACGGCCTGAACCTCTGATTGACAACCTGAGGCAAGCAATGAGTCAGCCGCAGGAGCACAGGTGAAGGCAATTCACCTGTGCTACCGGAATGGGTGGAGCCTGGCTCCACCTCTCCTAGATCCCATTTAAGTGCTGGCTGCCACTGAGGAAGGATCTCTTTCTGGAGATTGCTTCTAATGGAGTTTACTGCAAGCCTACAACACTAGTGAGCACTTCCATTTATTTTGATTATCTTTCCACTGCAATAATCTTACTAAACCTAGCCTCTGTATACCTACTGATTGTACTCTTTGTAAAAATCCTGTAAGAAATACTATATAAGACTTGAATAGTAATTAATATATTGAATAGATTTTTTTTTTCTAAATTCATACTTAAATTAGTCATACATTAATTTCTATTTATATTTGTTTTGATGCAGAATAATAAGTACTTCATGTCCTTTTGTAGTTAAATAATGGCTACAACTAGTATTCAGTTTATAGGGAAAAAATATTATCCTTTGCTTTTCATGAGAATATTTTTTTTCCCCAGAAATACAGACTCTTGAAAGTCTTGTCTCTCCTGAATATAAACACTCAAAATATTTATCTCCTAAAATATCACTGAGTCATATCACTTATTCTGTGGCCCTCTAGCAATTCCTTATTCACTGTATAGTCTATTCTTCAAATCCATATCTTCTCAGTTTAGAGATAATGTAGTGTAGGACCATCTCAAAGGCATTATGGAAGTCAAGTTCCTTTTTCCATATTGACTGAAGCTCTCAGTCCATTATAGAAGGCTACCAGATTGGTCAGGCATTATCTGCCCTTGGTGATGTTGCACTGACTGTCTCAGATCTTCTTCTTGCCTTAGACATGCTTTAATATCATTTCCAGAAGGATTTCACCCATGATCTTTCCAGGCACAGAAGTGAGGCTCACTAGTCTGTTGTTCCCTGGGTCTTAGGACTTAGGGAGTGATGTTTTCCTTCCTCCAGTCACTAGGAATTTCACAAGCCATGAGTTTTCCAACAGGCCAGAGTGGCTTAGCAGCTACACCAGCCAGTTTTTTCAGGACCCTGTGATGCATCTTATCAGGCCCCATCTGATGGGGTCTCCACCTATTTGCAGGTGGCCTCCTTGGATTGGATGCTGTTATGGGCAATCTGTTGAATTTACTGGCAGTTACCATAAACTTTTGATGACTGCTCTGTCTGTTGAGAAAAATACAAAAATAAAGCAACTACTTTCTTCTTCCCTTCAATCAAACATCTCTTTCCCTCCATCTGGATCTCAGTTTCTCTCACTTTAGGTCAGCACAGGCCAACTCATGGCTCATCCCATGCCCTACAACCCTGATCACAAAGACTCTTGCAGATATGTTCAATGTAAACACTCATATAAATGTTTCCTTTTTGAATAATACATCTACAGCCTACAAAATTGAAGAGGACTGTGAGATAGTTTTCCTTGCCTCTATCTAGCTTTGTGATGCCTCTTCTGAGGAACTGGATTATTTTGTCTGGGCTGCAGACTGACAGCTTGGACACAGTTGTCCACACTTCTGTGAAGTACAGTTATTAAATATCTGAATGAATTTTATCCTTATGCCAGGTTTCATCTCACTTCCTGCTGACATTGCTGTGGTTTTCTCAGTTGCAATTATTGGAAATGAAAATATAAAGTTAAAGAGAAATGTGCAAGAAAGATAAATATCAGGTAACTGAGCAGAAGCAATAAATGAAAAAAAAAAAAAAAAGATGGAAATGATCTGTTGGATTAATATGTAGCCATGGGCATGTCCAATACACTCCAAAGTGTCAAACTGATCATTTAAAAAAGTAACTCACTATAAAATTTCTACAATTATCGTTACCATAATACATTTTCTTGACTTTTTTCTTTCTGAAAACTGTTGCAGAATCAAGACAAACGAACAAACAAAAAAAATCTTTGTATGATTTCCAGATGGAATAACTGGACAGGAAATTAAAACCAATTAATCACAGATTAAGAAGGACCTATTGTATTCACAAGAAACACTCCCTTGTTCCAGCAAACGGAACTACGTTGCCTATGGTAGGAAAGCACTTGTTTGACAGACTTCTCAAGAGAGAACTGTGAAGCATTTAACTAACCTGCCAAAAGGAAAACCTTTTAAGGACTCTCTATCAGTGTTTTTGTCCAAATATACTCCATAAAAATATTTTCTAAAGCTTTCTCCTCCAGGAGATTTGGAATTTTCAGAAGACCTGGCAGTGCCCTGCTAAATGAAGGGTTGAAACCTTACCTCCTCTTCCATTGAAGACTGGTATCTGTACCTCATCCACGCCCATCTGACTTTAACCCTATAGGACTATATTATTTTTTTTTTAAGTTGCTAGTCAAATGCTCGTGAAGAGCAATTATAAACCTAATGTTTGAACCCCAAGGTAGGTACAAAAAATGTACAAAGAATTAATCCAAACATTTCTCCTTGTGGTTGTGTGAAATCCTGACAGTTGATGACATTGGCATAGAAGGCTGCAGCTACTCTCACTGAGTTCTTTCAGCTCTAAATAAATTCTCGAATATTTCCATTTGGAGAAAATTTTACTTGTGCTATCACTTTCTTGTTGGGAGAGCAAAACTTTAAGCTGGTGTTTACAGATTGTGTTCTGATAATGTGTACTAATGGGTTAATGATTATATGCTAAAATCCTTAATAAGCTTATTTTGTCACATTAAGAAATTTTTTTTTAAAGTCCATGCTTCAAAAGATGGTGTACGATCAATCCTTATAGCAAAATATTAGTGGAAGAATCGTTTTGGGTGATGAATTATTATACATTACATGCCTAAATGAATTTATGTTAAATTCTTTACTGTTATGTATTTAAGGTTTCTGCATTGGAAAAGAAAATGTTGCATGTAAACTTCTGCATTTTTATACCAGAAATACCCTTACTCACATGATTTGTTCTATATTGTCATTCTGTATTTCCTGAAATATCTGGGTAACATGACAACTGTAAGATACAATTACAAATTAAGAATGTGTACAAAACAAATTTCAAAATATCAAAATAGTTATAAAAATGTATATATTATTATAAAAAATTATCTCTTTACTTATATGCCATTAAAATGAGTGAAGCTAGATTCAAGTGCTAAAGCCCAATAAAGAAAATGTGTATAATAAAACAAAGTTTAAAATCTTGTGGTAGCATAACTAATATTCATTGGGAGGCAAGAGAAAACTGTATTCTAGGTTCTTCAGTTTCTCTTAGATTAATTAGTCAAACTTTATCTTGGTTATTCTGACTTCTCTCCATACACAATTTTTTTTTTTTTTTCCCAGAAGTTTTGTAATTTCAGTACATTCTTATGTAATTATTGGATTTTGTGTCATTCAGAAATGATGAATAAAGCAGATCAAACTCTCCCTTTAGTTAATTCCCGTATTTTAGCACCATTATGATGTCCTTACAAGCCAGTATCTGGAGGAATTCCAAGCTTTGGCTTTCTATGTTTCTATGACTAACAAGTCTTGTCTGTGTCATGTGTTGTGACATCATAAACTGCAAATTAAAGTAGGATAAAGTTAACTATCTTGATTTTCTGTTTGAATGTTTTAAGTCATCAAACAGACTGTCACGCTGAGAATAAGATGAAAAATAGTTTTTCAGCCAAGACAGTTCTAGTAACAACAGTATTCAGATAAATTGACAGTACATGAGGGAAGAGTAATAACAAGAAGAAACTAAAAAGCTTATGTCACAACAGTACTTAAACACTATTGGATTTTTTTTTTTAAAGAACAACAAGCATTTGGAACAGAGATCAGAACCAATGTCTTGTCTTTCCACAGCCATGGCTATAACCAATGGGATAGAGAGTAAACCTCTCCAATAAATCTTAAATTGTTTTCTGCAAAGAAACTGCCTTCAGCGGACTAGCTTGATAATGCCACAGTAACAGAGCAACTCAAGATAACATTTTTAGGAGTTCAGAGATGTCAATTTTTATCCTTACAAAGAAAATCGAACTTTAACATCTGTAGCATTATACCGGTGTGTCTCCAAGGAACAATTCTGTTTCCCTGCTATGCTTTTTCCTTTTGTTTTGAATATTTACTCTGTTGTTACTGCTTCTAAAGGCTTGAGTGGTTCTATAACAAAGTTAATTTCTTGACATCTTAGGATTGTGTCCTAGAACAGAAGTCATGCTACTCCATGGTTAAGTTCAGTTTCAAGTAATGATGATGCACTGGCTGAAGTATACTATATTACAGATTGCAGATATAGAATATAAAGATTTGATAAGTCCCTGTGCAAGGTATTTGGTGTCACTTTGTACACAGTAAATATTAAAACTTCTTGTCTAAAATATTTGCAAGTTCAGAAAGTATGGTGTTTTAAAAATATTACAGATCAGCATTCTTCCCTTTAAGAAAGAACCCTACAATATTGGTTTGAGCAGAGTATCTGCATTTATTCCACTGCATCAGTAAGATGAAGACATATGCAGTTGGGTAAATGCTGTGAAAGTGGCAAGCAATTAACTAATTGACAAATGAACAAATTAAGAAACAAAACCTGACTAATAAACCAATTGGTAAACTGGAAAACTGACAAATTGGCAAATAGCTTGGTAAGAAGGGAGACATGCTTGAAGTTGATTAGAAAGGCACTGTAGGCTGGGAAAATTGATTTAAGATCCTTTCAGACACAGATTAGTAATCTTACTTGGAGATTATATGAATGAGAAAAGGAATAAAATGTAAAGCTAGGAAAAAGGGCTTAAGTCATGAAAATTAAATAGTAGTCAAGAACTGAATAAACTTCTGTCAAAAAGCTACTACTTTCCTGCATGTAGACTTTTGATAAAGGCAAATAACAACCTGCGCTTTGATATGAGATAACTAAACATTAAATTGGCTATAGGGGCGAGCACCTATGTGAATTATGCAATCTTTTTAAAATATGTTGTCACAGAAGCTCCAGCAGATTCACTGATGGCCTCAGCTTTAGCCAGCAGCTGGTCTGTTTTGGAGCCACCTGAAACTGGGTGTCTGGCATGACGGCAGTCCCTAATCTTACAGAGGCCAATTGTATAGCCACTCTGCTGCTGAAACCTTAGTATGTAAACCCAATACAACTTGGAGTCACCCAGAAATCCCACCATAGCTCAAACCATGGGCTCTGTGCTCTAATTCCATTTATTTTCCTCACTTAGAATCATAGAATCACTCAAGTTGAAGAAGACTTTAAAGATCATTGAGTCCAACAACAACCTAACCAAACTACCCTAACTAAATCCACTAAATCATGTCCTTGAGCACCACATCCAAACAGTTTTTAAACACATCCAGGGATAGTGACTTAGCCACCTGTCTGGGGAGCCTATTCTGTGCTTAACAACCCTTTCTGTAAAGAAGTGTTTCCTGACATCCAACCTAAACTTACCCTGGTGCAACTTGAGGCCATTTCCCCTCATCCTATCACCAGTGAGAAGAGACCAACCCTGCTCCTGCTATGAGCACTTTTCAGGTATTGGAAGAGAGCAATGAGGTCTCCCCTCAGCTTCCTTTTCCCCAGACTAAACATCCCCAGTTCCTTCACTTCACTGGCTTCAAAAGCTACACATTGCC
This sequence comes from Lagopus leucura, assembly GCF_019238085.1. Taxonomy (NCBI): domain Eukaryota; kingdom Metazoa; phylum Chordata; class Aves; order Galliformes; family Phasianidae; genus Lagopus; species Lagopus leucura. The sequence continues at coordinate 15,823,814 of NW_024962265.1, read as the reverse complement.
ATAAACAAGCTGAGGTCATTGAACCCACCTCCCCTGCAGTGACCAGAAATGTGCACAACTAGATCAGGTTGCCCAAGGCCTGATTCAGCCTCGCCTTGAAAGTCTTCAGGGACAGGGCATCCACCACATCTCTGGGCAACCTGTTACAGTGACTCACCACCCTCACTGAAAAGGACTTATATCTAACCTAAATCCACTCACTTTAAGCCATTTCACCCTGTTCTATCACTACAGACCCCGCTGAAGATTTTATCCCCTTCTTTCCTTTCTTTTGGATAATGAAAGTCCACTATTAGGTCACATTGGAGCCTTCTCTTCTCCAGGTTGAATGTGACCTAATTACTCTTGGATAGGCACAGACCATTGCCTTTAGGATGGATATTTGGAAGAACTTCTCAGGAGGAGGGGTGAGGCACTGGATCAAGCTGCCTGGGGTGGTGGTGGAGTCCTTGTCACTGGAGGGGTTCATATAGATGTGACACCGAGGGACATGGGTTAGTGGACATGGATATCAGGAGTTGATGGTTAGACTAGATGATCTTAGGGTTTTTTCCAACCATAATGATTCTGTGATTCTATTCTATGTTTGAAATAACTCTGAAAAAACTTCTAGAAAACACTGCTTCCAGTTTTACAACTGTTTCATGCTTTGATGATAATTATCTAAAGTAAGTGGAAATGGAGATATCTAGTTGAATGATATTATAAATTAGTTTTAGGGACCAATATCCTGCCCTCTAGACTGTTTATTTTTTTGTTTTTGTTTTTTTTTTTAAACCAATGTGAGAATAAGAAACTTCCAAAAGTTGACATAAAAATGCTGAATGGTGAGCTGCTTGTTCTTTGTTCTTGCCTTTAGGAAATACTGAACATCAGTATCCTGTGATCCAGTTCGCAGGACAAGGCAAACTCTGCTGGTTCAATTCCTCTGCTGTTTCCAAAGGAGAATTTGTGTCAAGATCCTGAAGTCAATAACGGTCTTAGTGGTCCTGAACAGACTCATCCAGGAACAGCCATGAACCTTGAGATTTGCAGTAGAGATTACCAGCCTTCAATTGCAGTTGCTTGAGCTTGGGTCTGGCCTGGTCTGCTGGTGGCTTTGTCTTCCTTGTCTATTGACTTCCCACCCTGACACTTTGACACCCTTGGTTTCTGAATTCTGACTCAGCTGAGCAGTTTATAGCTGCTTAATGTGGAGTCTACTAAACATGTGGGTTGATAGCAAATTACCCAAACATAAGAGGAAAATAATTTTAGATGTGTGTCTAGTTTTCCTTTATGTCTTTCTTTAGATTTTTATGTCCTTAACTGGATCTAAGTATTAGCATATTGCTATTCTGCATGTTTTCCTTTTTAGGAAACAGAATAATGGAATCATAGATTTCTTGTATTGGAAGAGATATATTAAAGTTCATGTAGCTCCAACCCCACTACAGTTCTTACTTTAGATCAAATTGTCCAGGGCCCAATCCAATCTGGCCTTGAATGCCTCTAGGGATGGGGAGGTAAAGTAGTAGTAAAATAGTACTATTTGTAATAATGAAAGAAGACTGCTAAGCAAACAGAAGCCAGGAATCACCTGTGACAAATGATTCATTTTATTTCAATGTGGCACAGGTTGCCAGATGGTATATGAGAGCTGTATCACTTGATGCAAAAATCAAAAAACGTGGCTATGAGTACTGCTTAGAAAAAGGTATTTAGAAGCAAGAGTTCGGAGCCTTCTCTGTTGGGCCATGCTCCTCTGTAGATTATATACTTTGAGTCTGACATGCTGTGTCTAAGGCACAAAAGACCTTTGAGTGTTCTCATCTGCTAGAACTATGTACATGACAATCCTATGGCAGCTCAGCATCATAGTGTTAGGTGATGGTTGGACTTTGTGATCTCATGAGTCTTTTCCAACTTAAAAGATTCCTTGATCTTGTTATCATCCTTCCTGCACATCCTTACTTCATTTACATGGGAAAAAAGTGTAGAAATCAAAAGGATGAGTTTAAACAGTATTCTACTTTGCTCCCTGTCTTTCAAAAAAAAAACAAAAACAAAAACACATAAGAGCCAGTTTTCTCATTTCAGTGAGTTAACAAATCTTACTAGATATTAACTGATCAAGAAGTGATATATGCAGGGAAAATATAGAGATTTACTCAATTGAATAAACCAGTTTTATATAGCTTCCTTCAGAAGTGGTTTAAGTTTGATTGGTGTTGCTCCAACATATATAAGTGGTGTGACTCAGAGAAGAATTATATAAAACATCATGGGATAAGAGTGTTTCAGGTTTGCTTTAATGAGTTCTGTCTGTATTAATTATGAGCTCTGATTTGATATTGCTATCCAATATATTTCTCAAGAACACACATATTTGAAATAAATTTAGACTAGACTGGAATACACTATGTTGCTGTCAAACACTGTGTCTCCCAAAAGGAAAACAAACATTAGTAGCTTGCAATTAGGTTAATTACTCAGAAAGTTTGACAGTTGAGGCAAGGAGTAAAGCAATATGATTATTATTTCATTTGTGCACAATAAAGTGCTGAAAACTGGGACTTGGTCTCTTATGGGTGCCTGACTATTGTTTTTGAATATTTTAGGATCATGCTTGTTGATGACTTATCACCCTAAATAAATGCCTATCCCGAGAATCAGAACCTTATTTAAATTGCTGCAACAGGCATTTGTCTTTATTATATTGAAGTAAATGAAACTATTTTGTATTTTCCTAGTCTAATTAGAATTAGAATTTACCTTGAGAAACAATCTATAAAGAAAAAGAAAATGTATGATTTGAAAAAGACCAATAAAAGGAATGAAAGTTCCCAATAGATCTCAGTTTGCAGTTGCTCTTTTATGGTACTTTCTATCATTCAGTGTTCCTCAGAAGAAGAAAAAAAGTATATAATCATTAAATGCGTCCAGTGAAAAAGCTTACAGTTTATGTGCTTAAATGTTTTTATTCATAGAATTAACCACAGGTATGAATTTCACTGAAATAAAGGGGGAGAAAACACATCATACTGAGAAATTAACTGTGGACTTATCCACTTACCTGAATATAGACACCATCCTTTGCTTATTTCAAAATGGTATCACGCAGTGGGGAAAAATCATCAATTTAGTGAGCTAGAAAAAGCAAAAATAAGAACATAGTTGCAGAATAGTAACCTGCATTCTTGTCTTACTATAGTCTGTTTCTCCTCTCAACAAGTCTTTTGTGCAAATTACATAAAAATGAATTGTAGTAGGTACATTTATTGCAGCTTACCCCATTGGGCAACTAAAGAGAACACAGCCATTCACTCATTCCCCTTGCATTGAAATGAGAAAGAGAACAGGTAAAACATAAAAATCGTAGCTTGAGATAAGTATGGTTTAATAGGACTTTGAAGAGAACATGGGAATAGAAAATAACAATAATAGCAATAATAAAAGAATATACAAAACAAGTGATGCACAAGGCAGCATTTCAGTCCATGCATGGACTAAGTGTATAATCAATGAATACACAGATGCTATAATTATGAAATAAACAAGAGAGTTTGACTAAGCAGGTTATTATACCAAACAGAGAATAAACAGAGGGCTTACCCTTGTTCTGGACTTACTATAAAACTCCAAAGGAAGGATCTCCAGAAAAGAGACCCTTCCCCACTGGTAGTCAGCTCTTAAATGGGTCTAGGAGAGGTGGAGCCATCTCCACCCCTTCCAGCAGCACAGGTGAATTGCCTCATTGCTCGCCTCAGGTGATCAGTCAGAGGTTCAGGCCGTGATTCAGCAGTCCCTGCACACTAAGGTACAGCCAGAGTCTGAGAAGCAGCAGCAGCAGCCGCTGCCGCCGCTGCTGCCACCACCGCTGCCCCTGCCCCCTTGACCATTTCCCTCAGTTTTATTTTTTTGATATGATTCCATATTAGCCCATTTGGTTCTCATTCTATCTCCCCAGTTTCTTGTGCACCCCTAGCCTCTTTGCTTCCAGAACTGTGTGATAAGCTGAAAAGTCTTTGACTGTTCCATGCTGATGTACCCTCACCTCAAGACCTGTGGGCAGTTTTGGGCACCACAGTGTAAGAAGGTCTTAAAACTATTAGAGAGCATCCAAAGAAGGGCTATAAAGATGGTGATGTTTCTAGAGGGGAAGAAGTGTGAGGAGCAGCTGAGATCCTTTGGTTTGTTCAGCCCAGAGAAGAGGAGACTGAAGGAGACCTCCTGACAGCTGCACCTGCTCACAGGGAGCAGAGAGGTATTGCTGAGATCTGGTGTCAGCAATAGGGCCTGAGGGAACAGCACAGAGCTGTGTCAAGGGAGGGCCAGGTTGGGTATTAGGAAAAGTTTCTTCACCAGTGGGTGACTGGGCACTGGAACAGTCTCCCTAGGGCAGTGGTCATGGCCCTATGCTGCTGAAGTTCAAGAAACATTTGGACAACACTCAGAAATATCGTTTTATTTTTGAATGGTCCTGTATGGAGGTAAGAGTTGGAGAGTAATATTGCGGGTCCCTTCCAATTCAGTTTATTCTGTAATTCTATAGTTGTAACTAAAGCATCAGTGTGTTATCAACAGTTTTATCCTCTAAATCCAAAGAACTGCACCCTACTAGCCACTATGAAGGAAATTGACTATTCGAGCCGAAACAAGGACATCATTTAAGAATAGAACATTCTTTTCATCTGTTTAATAACATTTACACTTTCCCAAAACTCATATCTTTTGATGAATTGTGACAAAGCTTCAGCAAAACTTCTCTTTCTGCATATTTTGAAAAGAGGGTAAGTACGGTTCACCTCTTTGGAACAAGAGATTCCTTGCACATACTGAAATCAGCATCAGAAGGATAGAGATTTATGACTCAAGTCTGTGGCTAAATAGCTATGCCTAAAAAGAAGGTGATGTTTCAGAAGCACTCTGACCTTCATGTTTTCTACTGCTAAGTGGTCAGCAGTGCCATAACATTAACTATATTAAGTATCAGTGTTTTGTTTCAAACCCCATTCCAACTTCTATACTTCTCAAGGGTAGTTCAGGAAACTGACAGCATTCTGTGTTCTCTTCCAAGGTCCTATCTTTCTAAAAGTTTCAACATCAAACTGTTAGTAGAACAAGTCTTTTTGGATCTGATTCTTAAAGCAGAAAAACATACCCTCTGCTTCATACTTGTTCCAGTTGCTCATTATTAACTTTATCACTGTTTCTGCAGTAACTGAAAACACTGGGAGTTTTTCTTCTATTTCTGTGGGAGAAGAAGGATAGCTCTGATTCCAATGATATTCAGAATTACGTAGAACACTTTGCCTTTGAGCTAAATTGTTTCTCTGGGAAATATCTCAATTAAGCAAATTCTCTAATGAAGTGTGTCCCATTTAAGTAAAGACAGCCACACTTCATCCTTCATACAGGGTAAGAGTAGCAAATGCGATACAGAAACAATGTCACTGAAACTATTTAGTCCTCTAGGTGAATACAATAGATTTATTCTCTTATTAAGTGATCTTTTACTAGGTTAATTGGTTCACAACTGAATATGCATTCTGATAAAAGTTTGAATATTCTCCAGTGTTTCCCTGATTGTAAGAACACGTTATTTGCCCTCTCTGCTAACTCTTTTGTGTTAAATGCCAAGAAATTATTGATGACTTCTTTTTTTGAAGCTGCCATTACAAGAACTGCAATGAATTCTTCTTTTGCAAGGTCATAAGATCTCAGAGATCTCTGTTTTTAAAGACCGTTTAAATCTATAATTAACATACTAGGTTGCCTAAGAATCATGCCCCTTGGGTATTCTTTCCCTCTCTCTCTTAAATTATGGCTTTAGTTGTTGTCAAAAACCATAGAAAAATGCATTTTGAAAAATCAGTCTTGATAACCCCAGTGATAAAAAACAAACAGGTCATAGGGAAAAAAAAGTGTGTGGAAACCTCAATTTGCATTATTGACTACTGCTGTCTCAGAAGACTCACTTTAAAGCGACAGACAGCTTTTTCCCTGATAGCAGTATGTAAATGAGGAAAGTATTTAGGTTATGTATTCATTTCACCTCAGAAATTTGACAGAAAGTCAAATGTCATTGTACTGTATGTCAGGAAGTGCATATATACAGTCCGTAAGAATTCATATTTGCAATGACTTAAGGGCTTGCCTATGGCAGTATAACTATGTTTTTCCTATGGCAAGTTCCACCAAAGCAAAAGTGATACATTTGATTATTACTTTTTTTTCTAGGGCTTCTCTTGTTTTCAAAATAAACTAAACTAAGCTAAGCTAAGCTGAAATAAACTATGCTAAACTAAACTAAACTAAGCTTCAGGGCTGCACAAAGTATCTGAAGGTCCTTGATTTAATATAAGTACTGCTCAGCAACAAGTAAAACATTGGTATGTCACCAACTTTATTCCCATCCTAAACAAATTATCATTCCACTACTATAAAGAAAATTAACTCTGTCCCAGTCAAAATCAGAACAGGGATCTAGTTTTTCCCTAACATTAGACTTTGACTAACGATTTGTGTATGATCAACTGTTGCATCATAATGGCAGTTGACTTCATTTCTGATCACTGTACACATTTTTAGTCCTATGTGTTAAGTAACTATATTTGCAAAAGAGCAACCTAAAATATGTAGGCATTCTTGGTCAGCAGAAGTCCTATTGGAAGTGTCTGCGCAGAAGGAGAGCAATCAGCTGATCTAATAGCAACCTACAGCTCCCTGAGGAGTGGTTGCAAGAGTAGGTCACCAAAATCCTTTTTAAATTGAAGCAGGTGATATAAGAAGGAGCAATGGACAGAACTTGGTTTGGGAGGATCATCTTGGCCACTGGACAATATGCTTTTCCCTGACAGAAGTGCAACATAATTTTTATTTTATTTTATTTTACTTTATTTATTTATTTATTTATTTATTTATTTATTTATTTTTGTGCATGTACATGAGCTAGGTCGGGTCTTGTTTCTTTAGATGTAACTTGCTAGGGTTTTCATCTTTTCCCTACCTGAAGAGAAGTCTTCTGATGAAGATAATGCACTTTAGACTTTAAGGAAAGACAAATGAAGTTCATTGTAATGTGTAATTTACATACACAGTGTTCTGAGAAATGTACCAAAAAAAAACAAAAAACAAACAAACAAAAAAAAAACCACAGTTACAATAAATGTTTTCAGGACTGCATACTACATGGATCTGTGATATTCCAGAGATGTCCCAAAACCTGCAATGTAAAGGTAAATGAGTATTGCACTGGAAGCAGTCAGACACCATGCACTCAGGAACCATGTTCACTGTAAATTACAAGATCAAAATTTCTTACCATTCTTAGTTTCTGCAGTAACTTTACAGTGAAACTGATTAATATGAAGAACAGATATGAACTTTTGTGTTTTAAATAGCCCAAATTAAGTAGTAGGGTACATTTTACATAAATAAAAATTCTTAACTGTGACTTATTCAATGTAATTTCTATTTAAGTAAATAATATGCTAACATGCAATTGTAAATGTAATTTCTTGGAATCTGTGAATACTGTATCCAGTTTAGGGCTCTGCAGTTCCAAAAAGACAGGGAACTGCTAGGAGTTCAGTGGAGGGCCACCAAGATGATAAAGGGCCTGGAGCATCTCCCATGTGAAGAAAGACTGAATAACCTGAGTCTGTTCAGCCTGCAGAAAAGAAGATAAGAGGGGATCTGATAAATGTTTATAAATGTCTAAAGGGAGGTGGGAGGCAAATGGATGAGGCCAGGATCTTCTCAGTGTTGTGTATTCATAGGAGCAATGGCCTAAAACTTGTACTTAGGAAGTTCCATACAAGCATGCAGAAGAACTTCTTTATGGTCAGTGTGAATTTCAGAGAAGGTGAACAAGCATTGGATAATTATAATGCCTGAGTAGGAAAGCTTTAGAAGGTTAATAGGTTTATTCACAGGAAAGTTGGCATTGGTGTCTCTTCAGTGCAGTTTATTTAACAAACACAAAGACATTAAGAGAGAGGTATCATATTTAAAAAAAAAAAAAAATCTTCAGAATTTTTATATTTGAAGTGCTAAAGAAGTTCTAGAACTGAGGTTATTTCCAATAATTAAAAATACATTCAGACAAAAACTTTGTGTGAAAAAATTTATTAGTTGACATGGAATTATTTTCATTAAGAACAACAATAAATTTTCTTCCTCATGGCAGATCAGTAGTTACTATGCTGTCAAATAACTACACTTTCTTCAGATGTGAGTAATGATAGTGATGACACCCATACAATGAGAACAGATTTTTTTTTTTTCTGTTTCTCAGTTCTATGTCACAACCACTAACCTATGGAATCGTGGGCACCATTTTTTCTGAACTTACGAAATTGAATACATTATTCAGCAACATCAATTTGATTCAGAAATACAGATGTCTAACTTGGAAGTTTGGGGATGTTGAACAACTATAATACTTTCATTTTTTCAAGAATACAATGATCATTCAAACTTTGTGAATTCCCTTACCTGCACGTGGAAATCAAGACAGTTAACAACAGAGGATGCTCTTCAAGGTAATAGGCTGAAGGTAAAACAAAGTTCAGTATTTGGAAGGTAAAGTTCAATGTATTTAGATGAACAGATTATTTTTAATAGTGGAAGCAATTAATTAGTAGAACTTAAAAATTAGTAGTAACTTAAAATTCAGACTGTAACATTACCAATAAGAACACTAAACTCTCTAGCACTACAAGGCATGTATCTTCATGTTCCTAACCATTCAGGAGATCTTGAATATGTTAGATGTCTCCATGTCTATCTTTACCAAGGATCCAAGAGTCACAGTCAGGGTTCATGTGTTCTGTAATCCAGTTGCACGTGAACTGTCTTCTGCTCTGAATCTGTGTGACAACATTAACATAACATTTTATCCTCCTGAAAGACAGGACTACCTCTTGCAAACAGTAAGTCTTGTAAGATTGTATTTACATTAAAATCTAGTAGGAGTAAAACAGTACTATGGAATTGATGTTCATTCTGCCTGCCTTCAGCTCTACTTTTGCCCTACTGACAATAGAAGCTGGAGCAGAATAGTTGCACTCCAGGAGTCTGTCTTCCATTTCTGTTTGAAATGAAAGAACTCCTGCTTGTTTCCTTTTCTGGGAACTTTGTATGTGAGGATGATCCCGACATCCACTTCAAAAATGATCTAAAACACTAAATGCAAACAAAGTAAATATTGATGAACAAAAGTGGAGGCTGTAGCAAGTACTCTAAGTTGTATAGCTTTAAGACATAGCTAGTTATATAGCTTTAAGATATAAGTATACTGAAAAAACAGTTGCAGAAGTATCTGTATGTATGTAGTTCTACAGTGAGTTGGGATCAGATTTATTCTGGCTGAGCTACCTACAGTAATATTTTTTGTTTGGGCATCTGAATTCTGTTTGAACTGCCTTTCACTCCTGCACTGGAAAATGTTCAACAAGAGAGCTATTTTTATGCTTAACAGTTAATACATCCAGACCCTCAATAACAAAATGGTGCCAAAGAAATTCTGCCTCCTTAGCCATCCAAGGAAGTGAATAATCGAATATATCTATGGTTAACATGCAACATTATTTGATTTAAATACTTTTTTTTTTTTTCTTCCAAAACTTATGTTTTGTCTTCCTGTCCCCAAAGAAAACTGAGTTATAACTCATGGAATTTGGTAAACTTACAGTAGTAAGAACAGTTAACTTTTTTTTGTTATGAAATCAACATTACTCTTGACACGAGAATAATAAATACACCCTTTCCCTCACTATCACTCTTAGACACTTTTAGGACTTAATTTTTTTTAATGGATGGATAAGCATTAGAATCTTAGAGTAAGTCTTTTATTTTTTTTCCTGGTACATAAATATCAAAAAGGATATTCACTTTCAGAACAGAATACATACACTTCTCATTATCATTTAAGAGCATCTGTGAACAAAGAGTACATGACCAGATTACTGAGCAAGGATTTTGGTGTACAAAATACAGTCTAACCACAAAAATTGCTGTGAACCACCCACATCACACTGTAGCTAGATTTCAGACATGATCAATTTATTGTTTTCTACTATGTTGTTTGCTTTAAAGTAAAACAAGATAAAAATGTATCAGGTTGTGACAAAGTAACTTTTGAGCTCATCTACATTTTCCAAACCACCACGTGTATCTTTTTCCTAACCAATGATTTTTGAGATATTTTTGTGTATTTTTCTCTACTCCCTCTCCAAATCAAGAGTTTGCAGCTCTGCTGTGATTTGTGCACTGTGACTCAGTTCTTCAAAATAAAAATGCTATAATAAAAACAGTATGAAAACATTCTTAACAGAAAGCATAGCAATCAAAACTAGGTTCTTCATTAATCAGTAATAACAATAATAGCAACAACAGCAATAATAATAATTTCATAGTAATAATGATAATAATAATAGTAGATTCAAAGAATTATAGTAACAGGGATTGGAGAGAGGATGAAGTCCAAGTTAGAGGATCCATAAAGTCTTACTAGTTTAAAAACAAGTTTTAATGTGTCCTGTCACTTCATTAAATACTAGTGATATACTTTAATAAAAGCCCATTCTATACATAAGAGTACATACGTATTTATTATTTTTGAAACCCTTCTGTTTCTATTAGGCAGAGTAGAAGTTACTGCTGGATGTTTTAATGTAACAAATTCTTCAGCTGTTAAACTTTTAATGAAACTGTACCATTATCATTTCTTAAGTTTCTTTCAGTCACTTATCTTTTGAGTAATGACGGTTGGACTGGATGATCTTGTAGGTCTTTTCCAACCTTGGTGATTCTGTGATTCTGTAATAAAATCCTATTAATTGCATTTATGAAGCTCATTTATGATGGTTTTTCCTGATGATTTGCCAAGATTTGTATGGTGGAGAATTAACAGAGTCAATATGCAAATATACGTATGAAGTTCTTGAAGGTAATGAAGGTCTGTGATATTGTATAATCACTCTTTAAAATATAAACAATGAAGAAAAATATCAAAATTAATTAAAATTAGCATCTTATTAACCTGAATCCCCGCAATTAGTGTATTCAGCTCAATAGAAAGTTTACTTCTCTTTGGTGGTTGAATTAGAATAATTTAAATTTAATTTAATTTAATTTAATTTAATTGAGAATAATTTAAATTCTAAACTGAAAATAACTTGCATTCTCATTTTATTTGGGGGAAAAAAAGGGGGGGAATACGTTTCACCATATCATAAATCATTTGTTATATAATCTTGTTACATAACCTGGAACAGGTTTGGGGATAAACTTAATATCTGAGCTAACAATTCAAAAGCACACTTCCAGTTCCCCAAACATTGCAACTTTAAGGCTGCTATATCATTATGCTACATTTAATGTAGACGGTATAATAAACTGTTGGATGTCTTAGATAATATCTGCTATGGAAAGGAAAACATTGTGTTTAAATACCCCTTTCCTGTGAAGAAAAATGATGTGTTATAGAATACCTGAATTCCATATTTGCTATGAACAGATGTTAACAAGAGCAGTCATTATATTAAGCCACATTAATTAAATACTGACAGAACAACTTTAGTAGATGAATTCATTAAAACAGCGTGGGGTCTGATTAGCAATTAGAAGATGATGCATTCATGATTTTTTGCATGTAACAGCAAACAATCAGAACAGAGAAAGAATATTTACCACGTTATATGTAATTCATATTATCCTTTTCTTCCCATTTGAACCAGGGAATTTCCCAATGGATTAGCAAACTAATTTAATGGCCCTCTTAAACTGTTCAAAAATTTATGATAATTCTTACAACATTATGTTACCACTAATTCTGTTTAAAACTACCTGTCTAAACCTAACCAAACTGAAACTCACTTATTATATACTTTAAGGTAACAAATCCAAGAAGACATATTAGGAAGAACTTCAAAAAAAAAAAACAAAAAAAAAAAAAAAACCAACCAAAACAACAAATATTTTGAGAGTGCTTTTTTCTCTGCAAAGAACAAAGATAAATTAGTCTTAGCAAAGTACGATTCCTTTATTAAGGGAAGACATAGTTCTCTTTGTCCAGGAAAATGAGCACACCCATGCAATGTTCTTTTTTTTTAAAATAACTTTAACCTTTCTCAAGAAGGTTGAGAGGTTTCTGAATGGTTCTAGCTGTGATTATAATTAAAATAATTGGGTATTATCTGTTGCATTGATATAAAAAAGGTAAGTAATCTAACACAATGTTTCTTTGGAATCAACTCTCATTTGAGATGTCTCTCGAAGGTGAATAATTATCCACTCTTGCTTTAAATTCATTTTTATTTCTTCTGACTGTAATAGTTTTAATTATTACAATTAGGCCATGCAGGAGTAAAGCATAAACCTGTGTTTATATTGTTAAGCAAAAATTCTGAATGTACTCCTTTACTGCTTTGTTCATGCATATGCACTGATATGTTCACACCTTTCTTATCCTCGTAAGTGTTTGTTTAAATGGCAATCAAGGCATTCAGTGCCTAATGACAATGTACATGCAAGAACCCAATTCACAAAGAGTTATCTAGGGCTTCCTCTGCACTACAGATTTTCCTTTCATGGCTAATGAAGTTGCAAGAAAGGTGGAAATTGTGCAGAGTCCTAATCTATGGCTGGTTGTTCCTGAAAAGTGAATTGTAAAGAGCTGAACTGATAAAGAACCTTCCCAGTTTCCACAAGCGACGTCTATTTACCTGAAGAACCTGGTCTATGATGATACCTCTGTAGGAATTTGGATCCAAGAATCTAAATGGTTGTAAGTTTGTTTCTAGAGCAAGTAAGAAGATCAGTAGTTAAAGCAATTGGTGCTGAAGCCCCTGGCAGCTACACCACATGCAGCTCAAAAATTTACTCCCATTCAGCCTAGATCTATTCTGGCGCATTTTATGAAGTATCCCCATGATGCATATACCTCAAATATAACCAAAGGACCAATTAATGTTTAATCCCTGTGTTCTTTTTAGGTGGTAGAGAGTATTTGGTGTCTGCACAGAGAGAAATTTTCATTTCATTTCTACTTACTGAAATTTATCAAGAGCACAATAAAACTTCTTTTGAATTAAAATGCTGTATAGTAAGGTTGAACATCCAGGAGGCTTACTAAAAACTTGCATTATTGCTTCAAGTTGAATTGTTAATGTAATTGTTCAAACAATGTTCTCTGAATAAACTTATTCCCCATACACTGCTCAAAACAGCTACTTTGGTATCTATTCAGAAATTCAGGAATGACCAAACGTCTCCCTGTACACTGTGCAGTAATGCGGCAGGATTATAGTGGAACTGGAAGAAAGTCAATCCAGGTCCAGGTCTTGACAGACCCTTCTTAATTTTGAATAGATTTGTGATTTATCATTTTATTTTGTTTTGCTACTGACTATATGTGATGAGAAGAAATGTCAGTTTGTGTCTTTGATTCACTTTTGTTAAGGAAAACTGTGAAACTTGTCCTATAATGACAAACAAGTGTAAAGGTTAGCCACAAAGAGGCATTTACACATCATCTTTAAGGAATGTGTATATCTACGCAGAATTTAAGACTTGAGAAATGTCAGTAAAATACTTAATAGTTATGCTAGATGATTTTAGGTGATGTCTGCTGGCTGGAATCCAAAACTCTGTTTGAAATGTAACAAGCACTTTCAAGTCTCGATCAACATATATGAATTCTGAAGAATTAGTGCCTAAAGGTGGCACACCAGATTTAGTTACATTGGAAATGCTAGGTTTATAAGCAAGCTCCAGTACACTCTCAGATGTGTTCTTCAGGCTGGTGCACAGCATCTTCATCTGCTTGGGTTCTACAACCAGATACTAGTTTCTACTTTAGTTTTCACTGGAGAAAAATTTAATGTTTTATGATGAAGTCAAATGAAGGGGCTTCAGCTTGTAAAGCAAATACATTTAAACAGAAGCCATTTCATCTCAGACTTTTATCTACTGAAGTAAATGAAATTTACTTCTCGAGCCCCCACAGCATACTACTATGTAGTAGGTTCTCCATTTCCCTCGTTCAAGTCCTGCCAGTTAGGCAAGAATTCAATACACTGTTTTATAAAGAAAGTTAAATCTAAGCCCTTCTGTCCCCAGAAATGCCACCTGCATGCTTAGAGACGACTAAGACCAAGATTAAATGTACAAATGTCTTAATGTTAAACACCCACTGGGGCTCAGCTATGTCCAAATTACACTGCAATAACAAAATAGATACGCCTTAGTTCAGCGAAAAATTAAGATACATTTTAAAATGACAAAGCTATACTGAAACTTACCTAAAGCAGAACCTAATATGGCACACTTCTTATTCTGTGATGCTTTTGGCAGAATGACTGTTCTATTACATCAGCGTCCCATATCTCATTTCCATTTCTGACTGAAATTATCTGAATTTTTTTTATTTGATCTGTGATATTTTATTAGTACCTTTAACTAGTCACAAAAGATCTATGAAGACCACAATCATAATAATAAATCAGCAGAATTTGAAACTGTGGAGCTCATCATCTTTGTAATTAAAGGCTATCGTATCTTTATTCCTGTATAAATTTTGAAGCCCACTGGGCTACTACATGAAAATCATTAATTTTCTTCTCAGTTTGGTTTTGCTTTTTAATAATTGTGTGAAGGTTGGAACTCTTGATGTCTCTGTGAGATTCTTCAAAGTAGTGAGAGATGTTGTGATATGTTTGGAACTCAGCAACAGTAATAACTATGTGTGTATTTTTAGTAAATATGTGTAGTATTTTTAGTACTAAAAATAGTAGCAGTGCAAACATATGTAAGTCTACCCAGGCTTAATTATTATACTCTACAAGAAACACTCCCTCACATGCACCTACCAAGAAAATACCAAGATAAGAAGAAATAAATGTCAGCAGAAGGTGCATAAGTTATCTGTGGTGCTCTGATCTCATTCAAGAGCAACAACTATTATTTTATTCCACAGCCCACAAAACGTGACGTATATGATATGTTCACTGGGGCAATGTCTCTGAATTAGGCAACTGACACAGTGAATATTCTGTGGAAATAATTTTTTAATTAGTTCAGGAGAACAGGTGAAAAAAGAGAATTAAGATTTTAAAAAGTAGAAAGCTCAAGTTGAAATAAAATCTAGCTAGATGTTCTTTTCAAAAAGTGAAATTAGCTACTGGTTCTTACCAGGGATATCACTGCACTCACTCAGCTGTGCGTCACAGTTTGATATTTCATGACATCAAAAATAATTGCATAGAATCATAGAATCTCAGAATCATAAAGGTTGGAAAAGATCACTAAGATCATCAAATCCAACTGTGAACCCATTACCACCATTAAACTATGTCTCAAAGTGCCACAACCACATATTTCTTGAATACCTCCAGGTACTTAACCATCTCCCTGGGCAGCCTGTTTCAATGACTCACCACTCTTTCTAAGAAGAAATTTTTCCTAATGTGAAACCTGAACTACACTTGGAACTACTTGAGGCCATTCCTTCTCTTCCTATCTAGCTACCTAGGAAAAGAGGCTGACACCCACCTTACTACAACTTCCTTTCAGGCGGTTACAGAGCTCAGATGATTTGGTGTCATCTGCAAACTTACTGAGAGTGCACTCAACTCTTTTGTTCAGATCATGAATTAATATATTAAACAAGCTAGGCTCCAATACCGACCCTTGGGGAGCAGCACTTGTCAGCTGGATTTAACTCCATTTGCTTCCACTCTTTGTGCTAATCCATTCAGCTAAATTTTTACCCAGAGAAGAGTGTATCTGTCCAAGCTGTGAGCTGCCACCTTCTCCAGGAAAATGCTGTGGAAGGCAGTGTCAGAGGCTTTACTCATGTCTAGGAAGATCACATCCATATCCTTTCATCCACCAGGTGGTTCACTTGGTCACAGAAGAAGATCAAGTTGGTCAACCAGAGCCTGTCTTTCAGCCCATGCTAGCTGGTCCTGGTTCCCTGGTTGTCCTGCACATGCTGTGTGATCACACTCAAGATTATCTGCTCCATAACCTTCCATAGCACCGAGGACAATCTGACAGGCCTGTTGTTCCCTGGTTTCTCCTTTCAACTCTTGTAGATGACTCTCACATTAACAAGTTTCCAGTTGTCTGGGACCCCATTGGTTGACAAGGACTACCGATAAATGATGGAAAGTGGCTTGGCAAGCATTTCTGCCAACTCTCTCAATAAAATTATGAAAGAAGAATTTTCTTACTGTAAGCATTATTTGCACCAGTAATTTCCATGTTGAAAGCATCTTATAAATAAAGAATAAACAGAACTTTGTTTCTTTTATTTCTACTATTAAAATACTGGACATGTAGAATGTGAGTACAAATTAGCAGTAGTGCATAACAAATGTAAAAGATGAACATTTATATTATAAAATATTTATATTTATAAAATGAGTTACAGTAGAGTCCTAAATATGGTAGGCAATCTGTCAAAATCGGCAAAGGTCAGATGTTGCACACAGTATCTTTAAAAATAATAATTAATTTCAGTGTAACCAATCAAATGGAACCTACAGGTTTCTCTCATAGTAAATTCAATGAATTTAATGTATAGGTCAGGAAATACTCAAGATGCCAAGAAAAACTGAGCTCCCTGAATTAAATAGGACAAGAAAATATACTTACACATATTTGAATAGTATTATATGTATGTGTATATGCTGCATTTAGTGATTGCTCAACATTATATTTGATATTGATGATTGAGATTGAAGACAGCAAAACTATTTATGCTTTTTTACACAAATGTTATTGATGAATATCTTTAAAAATATAAAAGAATATGTTTCTTGCTCACCAAAAAATGATTTTGATGGAATTTGTTGTTCATAATTATCTTAGAGCCCCTTCTTGCCTTTAAGCCATTGTTCCTGTTGAAGCAATTATGACTCAGCTAATGACTGATTTTAGGTGCGCTAAAGTATGAACTGAAGGATATGAACAAAATATGAGGTTATTGTTCGCAATTCTATTTTTTTAAAGTACACACATTTTTCACTTTATAAAGTGGAGATAAATGATGTGTTCCAAATTCAGTATTTCTTTCACTTAAGAATGAAATCTGTACAGTATTATCAAAGGTTTATATCTGAAAATACATCATTAATTGCCCAAATATCTGCCAGTTATTTAAATGCTCTTACAGAATCAGAGAATGATAAAATGATTAAGGTTGGAATGAACCCCTGGAGGCTGTCTGGTCCAAATTCCCTGCTGAAACAGGCAACTCAGATCAGGGAACATATGACCTTGTCCAGGAACCTTCTGAAGGCCTCCAAGGAAGAGACTCCACAGTCTCTCTGGGCTACCCATGCTCCACAATCCATCTTGAAAGGCTTCCTGATGTTTACATGGAACCTCTTCTGTTCCAGACTGTGCCCATTGCCTCTTGACCTGTCTGTGAGCAACACTTCAAAAAGCTTGGCTCTGCCTTCAATTCTCCCTTCCTTTGAATATTTATATGCATTTATGATATTCACTGCTAGCCTCTTTTTCTCTGAACTGGACAATTCTATCTCTCTCAGCATCTCCTCACAGGAGAGTTGCACCAGTCCCTCAATCTTCTTTGTGACCCTGCATTGCAGGGTCTTTCCAATATGCATCTTTCCAATATGATCATGTCTCTTATGTTTTGGAGCACCTAGAACTGCACACATAACTCCAGCAGTGGCCTCAAAGTCAGTTAGATTGGAAGAACCGTGTCCTTTGACTTGCTGGTAATATTTTACCTAATGCAGCCAGGCACATTTTTGACTGACTGATATATCAAACATTGCTGACTTATATATCAAACTTATCCAGATTTGTTGATTAAAAGATGTCTCACTTCAATATTTGCTGTTCAACAAGTCCTGAATTACTGTACTTATGTAAACTACTCCCAAATCATAATAAATACATATGTATATATATACAATCTGTCTTTTCCTTAACTACAGAACGGAAATATCGAATAACATTATTGTATTTTGTATCATTTCTCTCTGATAATTAGCCATTGTTAATGACTAATTTTCTCCAGATCCAGTCGCCATACATTTTTTCCTCTCTTTTTCCTTAAGAGCTTTCTGCAACTTTTAGCTTATAATTTATTCTATGTATTATCCATTTTTCTTTATTGATTTTTTTAACTTTTGCTTTATCTTTACCTGCAAGGCACAGATGATTTTAACAACAGGTGGAGCTGATAGGGAACAAGCAGCTCCCAGATATTGATCATATTGTGACGTTTAGACTCCCTTTCAGTGTGCCTGGCACATAATTGTTTTCTACTTCGTAAAACTAGAATCTCTAAAGCATAAAAAGTGCATATATTGCCACTTGGGATTTAATTTTCTTCTGCATCTGGCAAATGTAGAAAAGTCATGACCACTTAATTCCAATCAATCAAGAACAAGAAAAAGAATTGGATTAAGATTCAGCAGTTACAGAACATGTAGATCCTAGTTTCTCCTTCAATGTAGCAGTTGGTTTATGTAAGTGTTTACAAATTGAAAAAAAATAATTGTGTACCAGCAATCTCAGGCTTTTAGCATGAACTGAAGATCCTCATCCATTGTTATTTGTGAAGGTTTTTGTTTTATTTTGTTTTCCTACAGACAGTACTTAATGCATACATCTTCTTCTCGATAGGATGTTGTGATCTTCAGCACACGTCTTCTTTAGTACAGCATTGTTTTTATTCATATGGCTACTATTCTGTAAATACTGAAGACTATTTAGAACTAATTTGTCAATGAGATAGAGATAAGGAATGCCATTTCTTTTATTTCCCATTTTAACTCTGATCTTTTCTAAGCAGGTTATAATTTGTGGTTTTGACATTGTAATCATATGATACTCACAAATGGATTTCAGTTAGATTGAATCTATGCTCAGAATTGAGCAACTTATGTGCTGAAATTTTCCTTGTTTAGAAGCCAGTGTTTTGGCAGAGATACATGGGAAATAAAATACTGTTTTTCTTTTGATGCATAGTAGTGATTTAGTGAATTTTCCTGATGTCTTGATTCTGTGCTGATGCTGAGTGATTATTTGTTCTTATTCTCTTTCTTTTTTCTTTTTTCTTTTTTTTTTTTTTTTTGAGTTAAGTAATCATTAGTAATCATAAGTAACCAATTAATTTTGAGTTAAGTTAATCAACCGGGTGGTCAGCTAAAAGATTTTTCTCCCTTTTACTACAACAAAATCTTTTTAAAAATATTTTCCAATTTCTTAAAATAAAACAAGGTCAACATACCCATGTTTTTTAATTACATACTTTCTATCAGAACATATACTTCCAGGAAAAACATAAAGATGTCTGTGAAGATGCTCTGATGCTGCATTTCTAAATGACGAGGAAACTCAGTATCTCAGCTGTTCATTTCAAATGAATCTCAACTTCCAGTGTTTGCACTTGTAGGGAGGAGAAGGCCTTGCTTCATTTTCTCAAATGCATCTTCATGGTATTCTGAAGAGCTAAGCACAGGGCGTACCTTGTTTACAACATAAGCAGAACATTTTTAAGGTTTCCATGATCATGTCCAGACTTGTAGAAATGTAAGATGAAACTATCCTCTGATTCCTTAATCAAAATTTCTGTTTAGAATATACTTACCAGCAGAGATGGAGACATTTGTTATCTGTTCTGGAATCACTTAGATTTTGCAGAAGCAATCTCAGTGGTATTCATTACTTAGCCTGTAACTACTCTGGACTTTGTTGTTTACATGTACAGGTTGGAGGTGAATCAATATAACCGTCATAGTTATTACTGAAATCCATGGTCTATTCTTCTCAATCCATTAGTTTTCACCTCTGGATCAATAGTGAGTTCTACAGGACTAAAGCCAGGAAGCTGCATGAATTCTCATACTAATCTTTGGGAGTACGACTGTGAGTCAAACAAAATATTCTATTCTAGACCTTTCTGATTGATATGCAGCTTTGAATGATTATGACACTTCAGCAAAATACAACCACTTAAGCCAAAGAGATCAGTTGTCACTTCCTTTTCTCTTTAGGCTTTGTTTGTTTCTAACATCTCAAAACTGAACAAAACAGATATTTGCTGGTGTAGCCGTATGGATTTTATTTACTTATTTTATTCCCACATTTCCTAAGTATTTAGAGATCTGAATCACAAATTCATGCTCTCTGGATATAAAAAGTTCAATCGTCACTTTGACTGACTTTGTTATGGAAACAAAATATCTTAGGTCCAACCTTTAAATTGACTCAGGCACCTTATTTCAAATTGCTATCAGAAAAACCTGTTTCAGATTCTAAGGCAGAATGTGTCAAAAATCTGTAGACAGTGCTCATTTTTTGCTTTTGTGTCAGTAAGCAAAGGAAGTCACAACTTTCACTATCCAGAACTTTCCTCATCTTGAGTATCCTGATGAACCCTACACTCAGTTAATGCCCAAATAACTCATCACATTCTTCCTTAGTCCCCACATGGAATATTTAAAACATCTGTATAGGTTTTTTAGAATACTCAAAGGACAGTGGCAAACCCTGTCTTTAATGTAACTATAGAAATTCTTTAATAGGCGAGACTCCTCTTTTGGAACTTTCTGTTTGTTAGAATATTTATTGGAGTGAGATCCAGAGTCAGTTACCTCCTTTTCCTGAGGCAGATTTTTTTCCCACTAGTAAGAAAGGAATACTGTCTATTCTGTTGAGTCTTTTCCATCAAACAAGAAAAAAAAGTCCTGGCATAAAACACAAACTCATGAAGTGGATTGTAGTTAACAAAATACGCAAGTTAGAGATGTAGTCAACGAAATACGTAAAGCGGGGGCTGTCAAGGTCACCAGGCGTAACCAGGCGTAATCTGTGTGGGCCCCTTGCGTGGTTAGCAATACGTGAAAGGGGGGCTGTAACAGTCATCAGGCTCTGCGGGGGCTCCTTGACTCATAAGAAAACCATGATGAGACATGGCAAGACAAGACATGCCACATGTCTATTGGGCACAGATAACCGTAGCAAGGGTGATTGGTAGCACTGTGATATAAGGGACAACTATAAGAAGAGTGTGTTGCTTGCAGTAAACGCCATTTGCCGCTCACCACATTGGTGTCATAAAAGCGTGTGATTTGGCCGGGGCTGTCTGAGCACTTCACGACGGGACATTAATCAGAGGTTGCCGAAGCAAAGGCAACAGTGGATTAAGGTACTGTAATTGTCAGGTGCTGGAAGATGTGGGAAATCCACTTCAGAACTCAACATTAAGAAATCCTTTTGGATACCTTTCAAATCTAAACTTCCATGGAAAAGATGGAAAATCAAATAAATATTGTAAGGCTGTGAATTTTATTCAGATATTACACTGCCTACATTTTCTACTAACTCTGACTCTCAGAAGTTATTGGAGGTGTCTTAGGTCTAAAGCTACACTAAAGGTCTTAAGTTTGAAGAAAATTTAAATGAAAATACAATTATATTGTTCTGAAAGACCTAGATTTGAGTTGCATTATTTTCTTTACTTGATCTCTGTTGCACCATTTAATCTGTTTAAGCCAACATATTATTTTATTTACAATACATCACTACAACATTTATCATTCTAATCAAATCTACAGCTGTTTTTCTTAACTGGAGATTACTGACTCCTTCATAAACAGCACTGAATCTTCTTAAATTTAAATATAGTACTCAAGACAATATGCTCATAAAAAAAAAAAAGACCATTCTGTTTTCATTTTGAAGGATGCGTTTGCTTCATGTTAATGTCGAGTTCTGTAATGTTTTCCCTTGAAATATAATATAGACTGTATTTTGCTGAAAAATATGTCATAATGTTTTCTGATATTTTTAGATGAGCTAAAGTGTACATCTTTTCTTAATCTATTCCCTCTGCTGAGGCGGTGTACATCCTCAGCAGCATATTTAACCAAATGGATTTTTTTCCTTAGCAGATCAAACTGAGTTCTGCTGCAGGCACAGAACTTCCTATTTAAATGACAAATGTCTGTGCTTGCAGATTTGAAAACTCACTTATTGACTCTTTCATCTTGTGTAAACAAATAATCAGCCCATCACCACTATGGTGGAGAAGAGGGAAAATAAAGGGGAAAAGAAATTTTTAGGAGTACTGCCAAATATTGCATTGCTTGGAATGAAAAATGTCTTGTTTGCTGTTAATGTTGTCATTATACACTGATAGTAGACAGCAGTGCTGAGAAAGAACAAAGAAAAATCTACAAAGACTCTGTAATATGGAATATTTCTTTACACTTGGAAGGTACTGAAGATGTTGCGTTGTTAGGTTTTTTTTGTTTGTTTATTTTAAATGGCATCAGAGAAGTTCTGATTTGTTGTAAAATAACTTAAGCTGCTTTCACAGTTGAACTCTAAGAGATGTATTTATTTTTGAGCTTTGTCTAAATTGTTGAAAGAATTTAAATATAATACTATTTATGGTCTCCTTGAAAAGTCTGAAATTAGCCTGTTTCTGCATGACTTTTTTTCCTAGAAAAACCTATGTATAAACGTGAGTAATGAATGTGCAACATACCATATGGTTTGTTCTCGCTGTTGTTTTGTTTGCTTTCATAATGTACTGTTCTGAGGAAGATGAAAAGTCAATATGATCTAAAAAATATAACGTCTGAGTCATCTTCTTTTCACACAACACTGCTTTGAAAAGTTATTGCTGAGCAACATTTACTGGGAAAAAAAGGGTAATGGAATTGTTCAAGGAGTAAGGTGCTAATCATCATACGTAAAAGTGAGATCCATATAAAAGGGAGGTCCACGAAGAAGCATGTACTGCAGGTTCATAGGCAGATTATTGCATAGTCTGTAGCTACTTTCTTTACAAGAATCAACTGCCTATATTAAAGAAGAAGACTTTCAGGAGCTGGACCCATAGAATTGTATTGGTAAAAAGCATTCTTGGTGATCTGGACCTGTAAGATGTGTAAGGTTCCTCCTCCAACTAGAGCTTGTTCTAGTCCTAAAAATATTTCTTGGCTATTCTAAATTAAGAGAGAGACTTCATAAAAACAAATTGGATTTATATGTTACACCAAAATCACCAAATTCAGCTGTTTCAACTGTAATATGAACTTCTGAAAACAGTGAAGAAACACAGATTTGCGGTTACATTTGAACTCAGCTGCTTGCTAACAACATGATTTGTATTCTTTGTAATTTATGTTTACAAATGTAAAGCCTTACAGATGTAAGTCTTCTTCCACAAGTTAGTCCATATTGCAATAGATGGATATAGAATAACAAAATGGATGTTTGCCGTACAAAGCCAGAAGTTTGCCACAAGAAACACAACTCATTGCTATCAACTGATTTATTTAAAAAGTTGAAGAACTTAAACAACATGTTTGCTGTGAATTTTTTGTAAATAAGTTTGCAAGCTAGGAGACAACAATGTGTTCATTGTAGATACTACTGGTCTATCTCTATTTCAGATTCATTTTTCATTTCTGAGTATGAATTGATTAGGCTGACATGTAAATTTTTAAACAAGGAAACCCACACACCTGTACTGGAGGAAAGTAATAACATATGCATTGTTAACTCCAAATGCAAAAGTTCTCAGCAACATGAAAAATGAACTAAGGATGAAAATGTATGTACATATGGACATGCAAGCATGTATCTACACGATGGTTAAAAGCACTTTGACAGGACATCCCTTATTACTCTTTTAAACACTTTCATTTAATGTACATTTTGATTTTGACTTCATCACTAATACTAATTGCAGTAATTTTGGGAATCATTTTAAATAGATTTGTAACAGAATTGAAAAGAACCTTTGCCTATTGCCCCCAATAATTATATTCTTAAAGAAAACACTTGAATCCTCAACATTAGTTATTTTTTGATATTTTTTTATCCTAATCCCTATCTAGCAGAGCTTTTGCTGCCTACTTACAAATCTATCAGTATTCTTACTAGAGGTTTTTATGGAGAGATACACACTAAAATGAGAAGAAAAATAAAATTTATTTATTTATTTATTGCAAATAAAAAGAAATGTAACTAGATAACAAGTGACATTCATTGCATAAAGTCATATTATGTCTTTGAAATATCTCAAATTCATTCTATCGATGTTATACAGAATCAACAGGGTTTTTTTCCTATTTTCAAAGAGAGAGAAATAAGGTAATTTAAAGGAAAAGTAACTAAAATAAATTAAGCATAAAAAATAACCCATGAGTCAAGTTGTTTTTTTTTTTTTTCTGCCAGATGTACTGATATAAAATCAATGTAACCTCATTAGCTTCTTTCTTAATGCTGTATTTATCTTGGAATAGTTAGAATAAGATTTTGCTCCTGCTACAGCAATATAGCTCAATTGAAATGAAACTGATATATCATGTTAGCGTGAGTTAGACCTGGAATATACTTTTTCCTTTCAGTACTCTTAGAAATTGACTCATTCTAGAAAGAAAGTTATTTTGGTGTGTTTTGTAGTCTCTACAGAAAGCTGCAGATAAGCTGAAGAGTTTTACACACAGTAACAGACAGTCGTTACTGTACTGCAGGGGTACCTCCTCAGTTTAAAATCCATTCATTATTTATAAATTATTATCTTGCTTGCATGTGTTCACTGAATAAAGAAGATAATCAAAAGCTCATGTCTTTTGCTGTCATCACTCAAGGTCCTGGACAGAAAGTAATCTTTAGCCTCATAGAGAAAAGTTGGACAGTTTACATGACTAGCAACTCAAGTATCTTATTTCACCAAGACTGGAACTCATCTCCCTCTGCTAAGACTAAATCACATGGGACATTATATATCAGACGCCAAATCTTCAGTTTATTCAAGCTACCTTCCTGCTTATGGGAAAGTGGTCTATGCTAATAAATGCAACATCTAACATCAGTAAGCATTTTGCTTCAAAAGACACTCCAACAATACATTCTGCTAACGTCTGTGTGTACTCTTTACTCAGGAAATCTCTCTCAGTATATCTTAAATAGAAGGCTTTTATGATTTAGGACTACTCATGCAAGTATTTACAAGGCTCCAAAGCATGGGTTGGAATTTGAAGAGCAGATTAAATAATGTGACTTCCTGACTAACTGTTCGTATTAGTATTCTACCAGTCTCTGCTTGATCTTGCTCTTAAATAAATAAAATTTAAACACGGAGAAGGGATTTTAATTTTAAATGTTTGACTAGTCAGTCCATCAGTCACCAGCTACAATTTACATACATTGTGCCTGCTTGAATAAGCTCTGTATTAGTCATGCTAATTTTCACTAGGCGTGTTGGTCATCAGAAAGAATGTCAAGTGAAAACCAAGGAAGAGATAGTTGTAAGTGAAGGGTTTTGTTTACCATTTCCTTCGCAGAATAACTGTGCTGTGTATGAATAAAAAATAACCAGTACATTCAGAATCAGGAAGGCTGATGCTGTAGTGAACCCTGAATAGAATGGAAACCCATTATTCTTATTTATCTTTCCTTTTGTTTCTAATGATTATCCCAACAAAGATATGAATCCCTTCCAAAATAAGACTTTGGTTACATTTGGTTTTCTGTCTGCACAAGAAACCTCTAAATGCATGTCCTGAAAACAAAGCCATATAACCGTTTGAAATGTCAGACTTACAGTCTGCACATAGGAAGGTTTGTTGTGCTTTGATTTTCTGTACATTTAAGTCTCAGAGGGGAGTAAAGTGATGCTAACATTTTGGAGAGAAATTGAAGACAACACACAGAGAAAAAAGTGCAGATTATTTTTCCAGTGTTGTTTCCTACTCCTCCGAAATTGCTTTTAAGGAACTAAGGGCATTCTGAAGTCTTATGTGAAGTTTATGTTATGTTCTCAATATCAGCTCTTGTATCAGTTACTAAAATTCACTCAGAAGATGTTAGCATTACAGAGGGGTTGTGAGAATAGTTTAGGAGTAATGAGTTATCACTTTTCATGAGCTAATGAAATATTATTGTTCAATATGCACTTCCAGAATCTTCACTGTGTTCAAAGCTCCCTTTTTTGAATCACAACGTGTTCTTAAATTTTAAGACATTGGTACTTACAGTAATAGACTGTACCCAAAGAAACTCAAATAACAAGTAATAGCATACTCTAGGATGTCTTGACATATTAGAATAACTTCCTTGCTATGTTATGATGTCCTTACACCCTACCTTTCTGAAGAGCTTCACATAATTGTTATACAAGTCAAATATTGCCAGGTGTTTATGTATTGGTAAATTAATTTCAGAGAGCAAACATTGCATGACATGAAATTAAAACATTAAAATTTATTTGAAGTTTGGATAATTTTGAGAAACAATTTGAATGCTTAATCCTTGTTAGTAGGTATTGCTTCAGTGAACGTTCAAAATCTCAAGTATGGATGCAATGCCCTTGTGCCTGAAATTTCATGAGATAATGGATCCATAGGAAATATGGGAGGAAGAGAGACAATAAAGCATAATGAAATCCTCTCTAAAGAATATTGCTTGGGAGCATTTTTATATATTCTCTGTGTGTTGTGTTGCCCAGAGTGGTGCAAAAGTACCTGCACAATTATCTTCCATGGGAATTTATTATTCCAGGGCTCACTGAAACGGGGAAACATAGGCCAGAAATTTACAAAGCCCTTGACTGTTTTCAATTAAGCAACAGGAAAATGGTTTTTTTCTTATTGGTATTTTTGGCTATGAATAATCTCTAGTGTTCTTGTTTTGTATGATACTGATCTCTTAAGCATCTGCTGTGTTGTGCTGCCCCTTCATAATTAATAAGAGAAACAGAAATACAAATATTTTAGCAAGACTTACAAAGTTCAGGTAGAAGTGTGCCCCACTCTTTCTCCTTGTAAGAGCTCCTACAGCACTCACCTTAAACACACATCAAGATGGCTCCGTGCATTGCGGTAGCAGTGTGAAGAAGGCTATTTAACTACAACTATTTGCACAATTCCAGAAGGAACCAGCTGACAGCTTAGTTTCAGGTACAGGTACTTAAATCATAGAGACGCACTAATCTGGCAAGAATGATGCAGAGGTTTGGCATTAACACAAGACCAAAGTTGGTGGCTGCTGAAGTGGAGGAGAGTGCAGAACATCTCGAGCCAGCCAGAAAGCACTTACATTTAATACCAGAAAGTTCAATACTTAATAAATTAATAGATGTGTGCTTCCCTGACTTTTCTTCAGAATTCTTTTTGGTGATAAGCATATTCTTTTAAAATTCGTATAATAGGCTTGCTAGTGTCCAATTTTTGAATACTCTTTCATCAATATTGGCAGTGATACAGAAAAATCTCTTAAATAGGTGTGGGACTGTGTTTATAAAAATATGCAAAATCATGAGTTTAGACATGTCCAAATAAACATTTGAAAGATTATTTAATACAACAATAAGAACTTTGCTGCAAAATTGATGTGCTCTGCATTTTAAATTTTATGGTCCTATTTTCAGAGACATGTTGCATATCTTGAGAAAGAAAACAACCATGAATTCATGATGTTCCTGTCAACAGTATGCTCAGTAATACAAAAGAGGGAAACTTTCTGTTTGTCCAGCAAAAATTCCTTTTGTGTTTGATTTCTATGATCTTGGAAGGAGCTAAGGAAGGAGAAACAGCCACACTAGTACTTAGGATGACTTAGAGATATATAGTGTTCCAGCAGTGTTTTTCTCCCAGTTATAATGCAGTGATGCAGATAATGCTCTGTATCTTCTTCCTTGAATTGCTGTTTTGGTAGCAGTAACAAAAGCTTCATTATTACTTGCTGAAATCAGAAGTGACTGTATAAATATATTTTATCTTTTTGAACAAATTATGTGCCCACAAAACTCACTGAAATAAAAAAGTTTGTCTTCAGAGATATTTGTAATGCAAATAAAAGAAAAAGGATATCCACCAGATAAAATAATATATTCTCAGTAAATCATGTCAAATGTTGAAAAATGATGATACGACAAATAACAAATAACAGATACTTGCTTGTGTTAAACCTGGAATTACTTTACAGCTATAATATATTTTCCATGTACATTTTCCACTTAAGAAAAAAAGTAGAACACAACTGCACAGCTGTATGTGAAAATAGAAAGGAATTTTGGCTTTGATTTCATAAGGAGGTCCTCCGCAAGGATTTATGAGAATTGTAGTTTATATCCTCTTCCTATGCAGTTGTAACTATCTCTAGCTATAGCCACTTCAGATATTGAAAAGTGAGAATAAAATTTATACTTAAAATCTTTCATTGTTTAACTGAATGTTAACTTTTCAAATGCTAATGTATAAAATCCACAGTCTTTCTGAAGACTGAGAAGGTTTTAGGGATGGCATGAATCAATAGATACATTACTTACTTTCCTCTATTGTATATACATTTTATTGGGAAAATGAAATACATAAAAAAAAAAAGAAGCTGCATTATTGTTTCACAAAAATGAAATGAGTATCTTCAGATCAGAAAGAGGAACACACAGAACCTGTTGGCTAATGCTCACTGCCATTTCACGTAAGTTTTATTACTTTTACCTGCAAGGACTCTGTTTTTACTTCTTTCCTCATATTTCACTTTGTATTTAGGACACAATCAAAGAAAATTATAGTGGAACCCCTAGAGATAGATTATTATTAACCTCATCCTGATGAGTTGAATTTATGCTAGTGTAATTTTATAGATTTTGTTATGGCAGTCAGGTTCACTGAGTTATTTTGGTTTCCATTAGAAACTATAAATCTTTCTCTTGTGCTAGAAAATCAGCCCAGGTATCTCCACATTCAGTTCCAATTCACTATCACATTTGCAAGTCAGAAAAGCTCTTTGCAATGAATGATGAATGAATCATTTTCTGTCAATCACATGATAAACTATCTGTGAAAGCCCAGTGTCTACACTTTTATATCTTAGACCTTCACAGCCAGCTTCAGAAAAAATCTAAGAGAAAGAACAAACCCATAGATTGTTGATAATGTATATGACAATGAAAAGGAAGAAAATATTATAAAAGTTATATTTAAAAATTCTATCTAGTTAGGAGAGAAATCATTGTCATAGCTTCAATACTGCAGAAGCCCTTTGCAATACAGCCACACTGATTTCACAGTTCTCTGAGGGCAGATATGGTAGCAGAGTACTGCTTCTGCATGTAACCATCTCAGGGGTTCATCTCTCTGTTACAGACAATTTTGTGGGAGCACGGTTATATCTTTGCTATGGCACATGTCTTAACAACCACTGAAGTATAAGAAAATATATAAGCTAAGCCATTCAACAGAAAAAAAGGTAAAAACTACTAAGATATGAATAAGAATAGATAAAAGATTCACAATGAAAAAGACTTACATGAGAAGATGCAACGCCCTCAGAGGAAAACCAGAAAAGAAAAGGTCAGCAACACTAACACTACAAGGAGCAATGGAAACCCGCTCTTCCTGCCCCTACTGATAACTGCTTGGCCAATACAGTTGCATCAAGCATCTCATTGGAGACAGTGAATTTACTAAAACCTCACCTACTGGCATGCTGCAGCTCTGCTTAGCAGGTGTGTTAAGCAAAAAGTAACTGCTGTATACTCTTTGAGTTGCTAAGATCCTGCTTGCAGAATTTTTTGTAAGTGGCAGAAGATCCAGTAACTGAAGCATTCTATGAATGTGGGCCACAAAGGATAGGAGTTCCTGAAAGAAAGGAGCAAGATGCAGGTAAATTTATTACTCTGTTTGAAGTCTGTCCTGGGAGGCTGGTATAAGCCTCTAGAACCTGACTGCACAATTTACTGTAGCCACATATTTTGGGCTTTCCTGCAGCTTCTCCTATATTGACTGGAGAATACAAAAAAAAATGCATCACTTTAAACACCTTTTGCTGTGTCTTTTGGTACCTCATTCTTTCCGCTTTTTATTTCAGTCTTTTTATTTATCATTTCTTTCAGCCCTTTGTGTGTGAGTGTGTGTGCACATCTCCTGTCTACAGGAAAGTTTATAAGGAGGATCCAGGGAACTGCAGCCCCATCAGCCTGACCTTGGTGCCAGGAAAGCTTGTGGAATAGACAATCTTGAATGTGATCTCATGGCATGTGCAGGACAACCCAGGGATCAGGACCAGTCAGCATGGGTTCATGGAAGGCAGGTCCTGGTTGACTACCCTGATCTCCTCCTATGAGTTGACTCGTGTGGGTGAGGAAAAGGCTGTTGACATAGTGTACCTAGACTTCAGCAAAGCCTTTAACACTGTCTTCTCCTAGAAAAGCTGGCAACCCATGGCTTGGATACGTATACCCTTTGCGAGGTAAAGAACAGACTGGATGGCAAGGCCCAGGAAGTGGTGTGAATGGAGTTAAATCCAGCTGGCGACCAGTCACAAGTGGTGTTCTCCAGGAGTCAGTACTGGGGCCTGTCCTCTTCAATATCTTTATTGATGACCTGGACAAGGGGATTGAGTGCACTCTCACTAAGTTTGCAGGTGACAGCAAGTTGGCAGGAAGTGTTGATCTGCTTGGGGGTAGGAAGACCTACAGAGAGATCTTGACAGGCTGTA
The DNA here is from genome assembly GCF_019238085.1 of Lagopus leucura. Taxonomy (NCBI): domain Eukaryota; kingdom Metazoa; phylum Chordata; class Aves; order Galliformes; family Phasianidae; genus Lagopus; species Lagopus leucura. The sequence continues at coordinate 15,793,319 of NW_024962265.1, read as the reverse complement.
TTGCTGGGCTGAGGCCAATGGGATGAAGTTCAACAAGATCGTGCAGAGTCCTGCACTTCAGCCACAACGATCCCAAGCAATGGTTGGAGCAGAGTGAGTAGAAGACTGAATGGAAGAAATGGATATGGGGATGTTGGATTAAGCTTGTCTGAACATGAGCCAGCAGTGTGTCCAGATGGACAAGAAGGTCAATGGAATTCTGGCTTCTATCAGAAACAGTGTTGCCAGCAGGAGCAGGGAAGTGATCATCCCTCTGTACACAGCACTGGTGAGGCTGCATCTCGAGTACTGTGTGCGGTTTTGGTCCCTTCGATACAAGACATTGAGGCCCTGGAGCATTTTCAGAGGAGGGAAATGAAGCTGTGCGAGGTCTGCAGCACTTGTGAGAAGTGGCTGAGAGAACTGGGATGGTTCAGTTTGGAGAAGAGGAGGCTCAGAGGAGACATTATAGCTCCCCACAACTGCCTAAAAGGAGGCTATGGTGAGGTGAAGGTCATCTTCTTTCATGCAATTAGTGGTAGGATGAAAAGGAATGGCCTCAGTTTGCTCCAGTGGATGTTCAGGTTGGACATCGGGAAAAATTTCCTCTCCAATAGTGCTCAGGCATTGGAACAGTCTGCCCAGGGAAGTGATTATTCACCGTCCCTGGAGGTGTTCAAGATATGTTTAGATGTTGTACTAAGGGACATGGTGTAGTGGGGAAATATTGGTGATAGGTGAATGGTTGGACTGAATGATCTTGGAAGTCTTTTCCAACCTCAGTGGTTCTATGATTCCATGGTCCTAATACTTGATTTTATCTACTTTAGTTTAACTATGGAGATTACAGCTTGTATCATCCTGCCTTTTTTTTAATATGCCAAGTATTTTTTTCTAAATGTATGTCCATTTTTTTACAATGAAAATATTAAATTCCTTGGATTTCTTGATTTACTGAACACTTACGAGCACCACAATTACCTTTTTGATCTTAGCAGTTGTCTTGCAGTATTAATAAAGAATCAGAAAGCCATGTGCTTTCTGCAGTTTAAAAAAAACAAGCATACCCAATGAGTCACAACCAGCAGTATTTCACTTTTTTTGAATGCCTGATCAGACAAATCTATAATCTACGAATTGTAGATTTTTTCTTTCTGTGTTCAGAATCTAATAAATTACCATGTTTTTCTTTCAGAATGCTATTATAAACTATTCCCTCAGATTTTATCACCTCAGTTATCTTACATGTATTGTTTTGTTCCCTGCTAGGATAATTAAATCTATAAACATGAAGATTTATAATTTTTTAAAAAAATTTCAATATGAAATCCAAACTTACATTCTTAGCCAAAACCATATTCAATTAGCTTTTATCTATCTTAAATTTAAATATTTCAAATAGTATATAAAAATTTCCAGAGAATTTTCTTAATGAATGTCAATTGCTAAAATCCACGTCTTACAATATGTGCTAAAATCCACATCCTGACAATATGTGCTTTAGTAGAAAAAATCATAAGCTAAGGTGTTAAGTGCATGCAAGTCTTTTGTGCATTTTTGTGTGTCATACACCATTAAGAGAATGCTCAATCCAGACAGCATGAAAGAGTATCTTTGATTTATCTGCTTAGCAGGACTTTTATGTAAGAAAATCTATTTAAAAAAAAAAAAAAAAAAAAGAAAGAAAAAAAAAAAAGAAAGAAAGAAAAGAAAACCTCCATGATTTACCCAAATCAGAAAATATTCTTGCATTTATAATACATGAGAAGTGCACATTAGAAGTGCATAAGACATCACTTTTGCTGTTATGGGAAAATATCTTTCTTGGGAGGTTGTTCACGTTTTTTGTGGATCAATGTCAATGTGCCTGGAGAATGCAATGGAAAAGCAATACATTGAGTGGCATGGTGGAGCTCAGATGGCACTCCAGATCCACTGGGTGGAGATGGCAGTTTGTTCTTTCCTCAAATGCAAATGAATGTACTCAATCGAAAGATAACTGACAGGTGAACAGATAGAGAAATAGATAAGTAAGTCTGAAAGGGTGTCAAGAAGAGCAGACCATTCCAAGCAGAGAGTGGGCCTGGATGCACAGGTGAATAAAAACCAGAGAGATGTAACAACTAGTACAACTGCACTATCTCAAAAGCTGCTGTAAGTCTTTGCACTAAGAAAAAAAATAGATTACTTCACATTTGCCTCATCTAGTGGAACTAATTTTCTTCAATTTTAGAAAACTGTTTTCTATCTACTGGGGAATTTCTTGGTAGGCCCACTTTAAAGACCCAGTGCCCTCAAAGCTGTAACCTGTTTTCCATCCTGTTCATAAGTATAAATGATAACATATTTCATTTAACTGATCTTCTTTAATTTTTTTTGTTCTTGTACTGCGCAACCTTTTGCTCAAACCAACCTTTCCTAGAGGGATGGGGAAGAGAACTGGAAAAAAAAGTAGAATTCATAGGCTGAGATAAAAACTATTTATTAAGATAGAAAGAGAAGAGAGAAATAATTTTATATATATAAATATTTAGAAAACAAGGGATGCACAAACTAATTGCTCACTACCCACCAACTGATACCCAATTAGTCTACCCAATTGCAATTAGACTACCCAACTATTCTCCAAGCAGTGGCTGCGCCCCGGTCAACTCGCCTTACAGAGTGTTTTCACATGACATCATACGATACGGAATATCCCTTTGATCAGTTTGGGTCAGCTGTCCTGGTTTTATCCCCTTCCAGCTCTTTGTGCCAACCCAGCCCCTCTGCTGGCAGAACAGTATGAGAAGATGAAAAACTGAAAAATTCTTCATTCTGTTCAGCACTGCTCAGCAACAACTGTAATGTTAATGTGTTATCAACACTGCTCTTCTTCTAAAGCCAAAGCAAATATCCTCGTTGAAACCAGGATATTGTCAAAATGTTTTAATAATTTAATTGTCAGATGGTACAGAAATGTCACTGCAGTTTGAAATCTAACATTTGAGTAGCTGGAATTTTGGCATGTTCTCACATTTTAGAAAGTATAGTAACTTTTTAATAGTTTAAGTGTTGACAGAAGTAAAATACAAAAGAGGCCAAAAAAATAAATGAGAGAAACTTGTTGAAAGCAGATATAATTATTATTTCCATTAGGAAATTTTTTCAATCATTTACAAGAGAAAAAGAAACAATGTACCAAATTGATACTTATTTCAAAGAGCAGTGAAATACAGAGGAAATACAGGATGGAAGAATGTAAAATTCTAGCCACAGTCTTTTCAGCTTAGAAATACTTTTCAAAGAACATACACAAAAGCATAACTTGTCAAGCCATTGAAATATGTTCTCAATGGCTCTCATTGTGGATGGCAACACTAATTTTCTAATTCGGAGTGAGACCTTAGTTTTAAATAGGGCTTTATGTTTCTATCTTCAGCTTACTTTGCTGTATAAATTCAAAGGCTGCAAATTAGGCTCAATCTGAATCAAAATAAACTGAATGGTATCCTCCAGCAGTGTACCAAAATGAATTCAAAGCAATGTCTCTTTTTCTCATTCTCCTGCCAGGAAGTACCACTAACAGGAAAAATGGAAGGTATTTTGAAATTTGTCGTGGACACTCTGCCTTTCTGATACATTTGTTGAGGCAAATATGACAGATCTCCTCTCTACTTCCCCCATCACACGGAAAAGAATATATATTTTAGCCAAGTGGTAAAAATATTTGTTTCTTCTTTCTCTATGACTATCAGTGTATTTCATTATCTTCACTAGAAAACAAGTTAAACTGAATTTGATAATGTCTGTTTCATTTCTTATTGTGTGAGAGAGTATACCCAAGAGAAGGTAAAAAATGTCAGATTTACTAATATTTAAAATAGCATCCTCTTATTTATATAAGGATAACAAATGTTTACATTGATCCTAATTTCCACTGTCAGCTTACAGGTAATACAGAACAATATTCCCATCGGATAATAATTATTTAATGGGTTGAGCACTTGAGTAAAGGTTAACACACAAAACAGTTTGAAGCTGAAGAGTGTGCAAATGAGTAAACGATGACCTGTCAAGGTGCTCAATAACTAGCTGTTTTTGACAGTACCATACTGTTTCTGCAGCATGATTTAATTGATCTTTTGCAGCCCGGTAAATATTGATTTCTTAAAGTAGTGAGTAATTCACAGATAAGGCTCTATAGCAACATGTTTGCTGGATGCAAATAAGAAACAAATCTCGATGATGTGTGGTCCTATCTAGAATCGTAAGGAAAGCTAGAATGTATTGATAACAAATTGTAAGAACCTCATTGCTCAGTTAAAACAATACTCTCAAAATAGCAATAAAAAGACTGCATATAAATAAGTAAATAAGAATAATAATTAAAAAAGTTTAAAACAAAAACAAACAAAAAAAGGATAGTTAACCAAATTACTCATTTTTAAACAGGGAGCATTTTTAAGCAGGGAGATTATGAGTTACATGCTAGGCTGTAATTACTAAATGTATTCATTTTTCACACATACAACCCTTCTGTGACCTTCAAAAGACACAATTCAAGTCCTCCTCACTTACTAAGTAGATGATTATTTGCTTGTTACTCTACTACAAAAATGATTCAAATTTTATTAAGCAGAAACAATGAAATTATAGCATTACACAGAACCTCTAAGAAATCAGTTCTTCTTTGTAATGTACTGCATTGGACTCAAAGCCATAATTTTATGCACCAAAGGAGAATGCAACCATGTTAGAAATTTTGTACATTAACTTTAGGGATTTTATTGGTGTGATGAGCACTAAAAGTGTTGCAAAATTGTAAGAAGGTGACAGGTCCCTTAGGTGCTTGTCAGAAATAACTATAATACAAGTAGGGCAGGACACAGTATATGCACATACCGATGTCTTTTTACTTTAGTGTGATAGCTAGGTAATTCAAGGTCCCTTTTAAAATGTAGTTTGGCTGCTAGTTAGAAGATAGAACATCTGCAAATGCAGTAAAAGAAAAAATGTGTTCCTATCCTTTGAGACTTACCAAGTCAGAAATTTTCCTATTGCACAGAAGAACAAAGCCAAAATATTCTAAAGCATTTTTCAATTTGAGTTTGTAAAAATAATAACTACAATGTAGAGAGTAGATATCACTTCACAGTTGCTAGCTGATGGCTGGCTTGGAGTGCAGAACAAAAATAATTACCAACATGTTTGTGTAAGACTCAAATGTCTGGCAAAATTGTGGGAAGCAAGTGGAGACACCAAAAGCTAAGTCAGTCTTCATCATTATTTTTTCATTTTCTCTGGTATCCATGAGAGGACAAAAATATATGGAATTTTTGTTATACAAAACTATTAAAATTTAAACTGTTTTTGAAACTGATTTACAATGAAAATCATTTATCAGAGATTGATGTAATTGACAAAGATTCCAAATAAATATACTTTCCAGAACTTCAATTCTGATGCGATAAGTATATCAAAGTTATTCACCCTACATAGTTTGATCATCTTATTTCCATTTTTTTTTTGCATTGTTAAAAAAAATCCAGTTAGTCCAAATTGCACTTTTTAAAATTCCTTTCCCTTCCCTTCCGTTCCCTTTCCCTTCCCCTTCCCTTCCCTTCCCTTCCCTTCCCTTCCCTTCCCTTCCCTTCCCTTCCCTTCCCTTCCCTTCCCTTCCCTTCCCTTCATAAAAGAAGGTGCTAAAAACTGCTCTGAAGATTTACTTGCACACAAGACATACAAAGAAAGTGTGACAAGTTGCTTCTTTAAAGGAACACAATTAACCTGGACAAGGAAAAGAGCCAGAGGTGCCAAGCTGGTACAGAAACGAACAGCTGAACAGTATCACAAACCGAAAGAGAATCTTCTGTGATGCTTTGAACATCCAGATCTTAAGCTAGTTTTTTGAATGTTTTAAATAAGAACTGACATAACAAAAAGCTAAGTAACATTTTAGGAGGTTATTTTTTATGTATATCTTATAGTTTTTATCATTTTTTTTTCTCCTCTTCATTGTTTTTAATTTTATAAGAAGAATATATATATATTAGAACAATAAGTATGTGGGGTATTTTTCCTGCAATTTTTACAACTTTTGTGTACTTTGAGCTTTTAAAAATGCAGACCACCCAGATAAGGCAGTTAAGAGAAACTCACTGGGTTTCTCAATGAGATCTTTAGAAGAATTCTGTGTATATACCCTATTAAATTGTAAGCATGAGCTTGAGGGATGATACCATCCTATGCCTTTTAAAAGGTGGAAGACTCCATGGATGATTTCATTGTATAAAAAGGGATCTTCAGCAGAAAAATGGCTCTAATAGTTGTAGCCTCCCAGTATCGTTAAGTATATAAGAATATATATATGTATATATTCTGCCCCTGCATGTTATATAGTTTCTTACATAGCTTATGAGTAGAAGCTTCATTAAGCATGTTGCTATGGTTTGATCACAGTGTTTGAAGATTTGTCTGTCCTCAAGCAATCTGTTTGCAACTTGGAGAAGTAGCTTTTGAAGATCTCATTTCCAGTATTTACAGGGGATAATACAATTTAGTGTCCGAGCAAAAGGAATTCTGCTGAGAATCGCCACTGTACAAATCTGCTGTATGAAGTTGTCTTATTGCAAAACTCATTTTCATACATTCCATGGAGGAAATACGAGGAAAATAAATAAATCTGTGATAAACATCATGAATCTATGTCTATAAAACATAGCTGAGAAGCTGCTGAAAGTTGAGGGAAGATACAATAAAAGGTTAGGAAATACAATACAGTAAAAGGAAAGGAAAGTATATGCCTTTACTCTGTTTTTCTTTTCTCTTTCCTTGTGAACATGATTCAATATGGATAGTGTTGTTCTCTTTACCTTGACCATTTTCATAACATTAGATAATTTCTGTTTAGAATACAGGATATAATATAAAATCGGTGTTTATGGAAAATAACCATTTAGAAAAGAAATTTTTAAAAAATCATAGTTTTGGAAATAGAAATTAGTATTAAAATATATCATATAAAGAAACAAGCTAATTTTCAGAGATGCACAGAAGTCAATTTCACCAATGGCTCTCTAGGCAGTGCAACAGAATAACAGTGTTAAACATTCCAGGACTTGCACGGTACTAGCAATATAAGAATCACCTTTATAATAAAGACTAGATTCTAATAAAAAATAAATATTTCAAGGCCTTTTCTATTAAGATTTCTTCACAGTTATTTTAGATAGCTAACAACACCAAATAAATAAAAAACATCTACTGAAAATTAAGAACAAAAGTGTGTCACATATCTCTACCTGCAGACACATATGCAAATTTAATAAGTATGCACACAATTCTGAAAATGGTGCAAACAAAGTTAATAAACATGCTTTATTTTAATATACTTCCTGCCATAAAAATAGTATACACACAGATGCCTTAAAAGTCAAATTAACTTTCTTGGAATGCATGGTACACAGTGCCTTACCACCTCAGCTGGACTACTTTGAGAATCCATCTTAGCACGTACTTTATTTCAGCCTGAAATAAATATCCTTTGTTTACTTATTACAAAGTATTGTGTGCATCTGCAGGAAAAAAGAAAAACCGAAAACATTCCTTTACAGTGCCTTTCTCTCATTTGCTGCAACTATGAGTAAATCTTTAAGGTTTTTGCTAAATGAAACATTTGTTAGTGGAACTGAGTTACACATATACAAAGACTGCTGGCAGGGAAGGACTTGTGGGGCCATTCATAAAACAAAAAGTAAACAAATATGGATGTTTTGAAATCATGGACTTGTAAAGAGAAAAGTTATTGGGAGTGACTGTTTATTTTGTCCTTTACAAAATTTGAAAATCAGAAGGCAGAAATTAGGGAAGAAGCTGAATACAGTGGGACTTCATTTCAAACCACTCCTCATTCATCCATTCATCCCTTTCTAGCTTTCTTAATTCATCCTGTGGCTCAAGTCTCTTTTTCAAAATTAGGGTGATATTTCTCATCCCCATATTTTTCCTATGAGCTTAAAATCTATTAATGGTGTAGTCATAAAGACTGCAAAGTTCACAGAGAAGAAAATATCAGCAGAAAAGTATGATGTGTTTATGCCAATAAAATATGGATGATTATTAAAGTTGGTCATGACTAAAGAAATAAATTATCAAAATGAGTTGATTATTTTTGAAAACATTTCTAGTTTTTTATGCATAACTCTAATATTGAGGACATAATTAAGATAGTCTTCAACTCGAAGGAAAATTCCAGACTGGTTGGATAGGACCCACTTGTGGCAAATCAGAATCCCTTTTAATAGTTATAGTGAAATAGGTTATCCATCTAAGAATTTGAATTTAATCAAGCCTAGTGTGTTTTGTTAGCATTGCCTTCATTTTATCACTCTCTTAATTGAAACTAATATTTTTCTTTTATTCAGACATTAAATTCAAGACCTGATAGTATGAGGTCTACTCTGAAAGTAATGCTTCCTATTTTATTATGTTGGCCCACAACATCAGAGGCAGATGTTAGTAGTATAGCAGTAGAGGTTGAACCTTCCCACCCATATGCCATCACATTTTCCATCACGTAATAGAATTAATAAAAATCCACACTATTGAACCTAGTTTTCAATTGACAATTTATTAAATAACTCTGCTAAGGATTATCCCACCTTTTTGATAACAATACAGCCATCTGTGCTTTATTTCACCTTAACTATTGTATTTGTATTTGTGTACAGGCATTCCCATTAGCTATCCTGCTTTGTCTCTGTGTTGTAGAGTTTTCTTTACTGAAAACTGAGATGAAGTATGCATTTATTTTTTGAGCTAGACCCATACTGTCTTTTAGAAACTACCCACTTTAAATACACTTCTACTCCATTTTTTCCTGTTTTCTAGGACACTTTTTAAATTTGTCACTTCTTTTTAAAGATCTCTGCTTGAATTTCAGCAATTTTGAATTTATAAATAAGAATAAAATGAGGTCCACCCTATGAACAGTTTTATCCACCCACTGAGATATAATACTGCCATTTATTTATCAACAGTACATTTTCTGTTACAAATCTAGTTGACAATAGCTCTTTTTATTCAGTAACCTTAATTTCCAATTGCCTCCTGTTTATTATCCTCTCAATGCCACATGCTCTACATCTGAAACAGCAGGAACTTAAAAATCATACTTAGCAGAGCTCAACTGAAAATAATATAGGAGTCACTTCTACCCAGCCATTTTGAATTGTCAACTTTGGAGAATCAGCACTGTTCTCCATGCAGACGTTCTGCTTCGGCCTTTATCCACTACCTATTTTTTAATTGCAGTTCAGATGTATTCTTTCATTGCTTATTTGCCTTTAGTAGAATAAGACATAAATATATGTACATATGTCATATATGTATCAGTGGAAGCATATATAGATAAATAAAAAAAGCAGCAATGCCTTTGAAACTCTTTGTGCAGAATATCTGTAATGAAGGATTCAAAGAAGAAACTGGCTAGATGTAATATTGATAGAAGATATCAGTGGCTATAGAACATAATGGCCACTGGAGTTATACTTGGCATAGAATTGCATAAAAGGAGGAAGGCAAGCTAAGATGTTCCTAGTTCTCTGCAGTAGCTTGAGTCTATGAAAAAGAATCTATGATCTGAGATTGCTTTCATTCTCTAACTGCATTACAGCAGAGCAAGATCTGTGAACATTGACTGAGGTCTTAAATACTTTTATACTGATGTACATCAGGAGTAATTTCAATACAATCAGACCTGACGGAGAATTAAAAAGCTTTTGCAGTGACTTCTAGCTGACCAAAATTAAAAATTCTATAGCAAGTGGCGGAAGGATGGTATGGCCTCCTTGGAGGCGAGTTCTAAGCTGGAAATGGGAGCAGAGGACGGCAGCTCTCTGAAGTATGGATGTTCCCTTAGATCACTCGAGTTTCATGAAGCTCTAAGGTATACTCTAAGACTGGAGGTATTCGCTGTATAAGAACTCCTTCCTAATCTTCAGCCATTGGCTCAAGTCTGCTCTTACAGAGAAGCATTTATTTTCTTTTTAATGGCATAGAAATGCACATCTCAGTGGAGTTAATACTCTTTTCATCTTTTGTTATGTTCTTTAAAGTCACTTATTCTAAGTAAATTATATGTAGTCTCTATATTCTTGTCCTATACATCGAAGAATAGGTATAAAGACTTTGATGTTTTGCTACGAAAGGGACAAAAGTGTCTCAATATAACTGCCATTTCCCTAGTGGAAATGTCAGACAAATCTCTGTTTCTTTTTTTCCTTTACTTTCTAATAATACACTGAGAAACTTTTTAAAAGAGCAGCATATTCATCATCACAAATGAAACTTCACATTTTTCTGGCTGTGGAGACGGTAATTATAGGTTTGCACTTCTAATTGAAGCATTGATGAACATACCTCACACTGCAGCAAATATAAAATTATTGTGCAGACTATGTGGCTTTCTGGGGAGGAAAAAAAAAAAAAAAGGAAGAAGAAAAAAATATAAAAAAGCTAAAGAGAAATTGAAAGCAACAGCATGCATCCTGATAATGACTACCCCAATGGATTATTTCCTAGTATCATTTACTGCCAGGAGAAATTATTCCAATAGGGCCAGGATATTTTTATAGAAAATGACAAGTTTCTGGTTCTCCCTTAAATATCAGTGCACTTGACTCTTGAGGGCCAGTTTCAACCACCTTACTCACAGGGCTGTATGATCACTCTTGAAGGTAAGTCAAGTGGGCTCTGGTCAAAGGGTTCCCCAGGACCACATCCCCAGAAAGACAGATTAAATTCACATATCTTAGAAAGACAAAACCCAATTTGCCACTTGCAGCACAGAATATAAGAACTTTGGATAATATTTGATTTCCACCTTTCCCCCCTCCTTGCTCACTAATATCTAGTTTGTTCCTCAGTCTAGGGCGCTTGTTAGCAGCACACTTGAAGCTAACAGAAGAACGATAGCAAAAAAAGAAGCAACTCCTCCATGTTCCTTTTGAGACTACAACTGAATCCACAAGTATTCTCAATCTTCATTATATACTTCATTGCACAGTTTGAATAAGGGAGATAGACTCCACCGATCTCTAAAGTTACTAGTAGAATCTCAATGTCAGTTTAACTTAATGAGGTTGCTATAGATTATGCAAACTTATGACAACTTAAATGGAAATCAAAACTCTAGACCTGGATTTTGTCAATTAGAGATAAAAACTGAGAAGTATATGGTATGATATATGGTTACCTAAAATTTTGTTTATATTTCATCCAAAAAGTCTGGTTTATACAATGCTGTCAATGTTATCAGCACTGCATTTAAACTTATTGAAATAGATTGGATTCAGAGCAGAGAAAATAAATGTTCTCTACAATTCTGAATTCTGGCTGTTTCACATTTTATCCCTTTGTCTAAAGTAGGCACAAAACTGGAGGAGTAACAGTCACGGGTAATTCTCCTGTATGATTACTAGTACGAAAAAAAAAAAAAAAAACCCTTATAACTAATTACAAAGAATAAAAATATTTCAGTACTATTTGAGGTAAGACTAACTAAGAATCTTTGGAATTATGATGGGGAAAGGTAGGTGTTGTTTTCTGAATTTCTGTCATATTCAAAATTAGAAGTTTTTAAAAATATATCTTCTTTTAATAAAAGAATTTCATAAAAAAAAAGAAGTGTGGTTAAGTATCTTGAATCTGAGGAATCAGTTAACAGAAAAAAAGAAATGAAATATATACAGTTCTTCCTTAATAAAGAGAAGAGATTGAGACATCCCTGATGCTAAACACCACTATCGAGTAGTCACAATAAAGGCTCCTCTATTCCCAAGGAACAGCAACATGAAGCACTTCAAGCCACTTAGACTGAACCTCCTATGCTCAGCTGCCTGGCATTTTTGAACTAGATAATTAATACCAATATTTAGCATAGGAACAGGTGGTAAGAATAATGACTAATTTCTTCTCTCTCTTCCAACTCAACAACCACTACTGTTTTTCAAAAATACTGTTCTTGTCACTGCCTGCTGATTCCATTTCTTGTTGGCCTCACTGCTCCAGCACAGGGCTGAATAAGTTAACAGCTGCATGAAGCATTCTTCTGCAAGTGGAGCAGCTTCAGTTTTGCAAGTATCTAGTCCTAATGTGCTCAAGTTTCCACCCCTTGATGGATCAAGCATGTGAACTCCTCCAACATAAGGATCAAGAGTACATGTATTGCAAATGGCAGTAGTTCAATTTTTCTGCTGAACTAAGTAAGCAGAATTAGAAGAGGCAGAGAAAAAGAAGGTATGCATTTTTGAATTATTTTTATAGAATGTATAAGGAAGGAAGACAGGATGGATCATTAAATAGTTGCTGTGTAGCAGCTTAGCAGTATAAGCACTCATACAAGAAGATGAGGAATGTGTACAAATGTCTAACCTGAATTTGTATGAGTTAAAACTTGAACTTTTTCACTTTTCTGGATCCATTTGTTTCAGTGCGTCTCTACTAAGTTCAATAGTGGTCTTTAGCAATTTTGTAATTTATTTTTTGCTGATTGAAATAGTCTTTTCAGTGATTATAGTTGTTTTGGTCAGACAAGTCAAAGCCTTTTGTGGCTTCTACGTCTTTAGTTCCAACATGCTCTATGCCATTTATATATATTTATATAAATATTTATATAAAATTTTATATAAATAAACATCATCTGAACTAAAGAACATTATTAACTTCATTAGAAAAAATGTATGATCATAGGCCTGCCTCCATTGTGACACACAAGAAATATTGTGTGTTACAAGATCCTACTAATAGAAGTGTTAAGTGAACTTGCCTTCATAGTAATTTAAGAGTGTGCAATTCACACTGGGTAACTGTGTTACAGGATTTAGTTCTCCTTTGGCCTTGTGCTAATCTCTGACTGGGAATTACCATAGAATCATAGAATTGCTTGAATTGGAAGGGACTATTAAAGTTCATCTTGTCCAACTCCCCTGCAATGAGCAGGAACACCTACAGATAGATCAGGGTACTCAAAGCCTGGTCCAGCCTGTCATTGGAAAGGAGGTACTTAATTGAAAAAGGGCATAAATTAATGTGAGTCCAAATTTTTTCAAGCTACATAAATAGGAAGCTATTGAACATTCAATTTAATTAATTCTGCACAAGACAATTCAAAATTCACATTTTCTTCTCTATTGTGACCATGTGCAACAATTAATTTCAGAAGAAAAATATAATAAATATATTATGTACACGTTTTTAAGTTGCTTTTAACATCCATCAATAATCCAAAAGTCAAAACCTTTTTCCTTAAATGTCACAGGTTTTTGGTCTTTAAACATTTAATACAGAGCAACAATTCTGAAATCTTGTCAAGTATTAATACAGTCTGCTATTTGTCAACCTCAAGTGGAAAAATTCAAGGCTCAGCTGATTCCTCAACTGACACAAAATAATGGAAATTAGATGTATTAGAGTAGAAAGATTCACAACACAGTGTTACTTGCATACTTAGGACTGTAAAGATCATATATATTTTTAATGACTCAAAAATAATGAAGTTTTGGAAAAAAAATTATATGGATTATATGAATATGTCTATCCACATTATGTCATGGAATAACAATTTTGATTCCCTTAAGGGCAAGTATGCCAGATTCTTCCATTTTCTGACAAAATATTACTAGCTTTCCTCTTACTGTGAAGATGTACATACAGATAACTCAGTTCACTGCGTTCTAATTTAGTGTCTAGTCATAATGATTCAATATTAAAATCTGAAGTGTGGCACTGAAAATGGATAATTAATGGCAATTTATGAGACAAGATTTATAGCCCAGTCCTACAGTCAACATTCAACTCCAGCCCATGGATTATTTTATCTTGATTGGCTTTGTCCAATTAACAAGAGCCCTTGAATCAGTTTTTGAATCTTTCATTCCCACGTCCTATTTCCCTTGAGTTTTTTCATTCTCTGCTCTTACACAACATAAAAATTATGTACAGTCACAATGTTATACTTCAGTCATTTTTTGGTGTTGATATTTTTTAGCTACTGAGCTATGGAATTGCATGTCAGACACAGCAGCCACTTGAAAAATCTCTGAAGACCTCTAATTGGGTCTGTAGGCAAATATCGAAAAATAATGTGATGTGATGTTTATTCCAGAATTTCATTGTATTATTTTTCTGTATAATAAGTTAAAAATTTTTGTTAATGTCTAATGAGAAGGAAGATTTATAGGATTTTCAGCCTGCAGCCATAAATGACTGCATTCCAGGAAAATAATTTTTCACATTTGTGAAAACTTAAGTTAGTCACCCAAGAATCATTTAAGCAGTTGAACAGAAACAATGCCTAATAACTTTAAAAATATAATGGTGGCGTAAATTATGACACATAATATATAGCATTAGAAGCTGTCCATTGAGTGAGTATATGAAGTGACTAAATGGAGGAATAACAATTCTATATTGCTTTTTGTATTTCTTTAGCTGTAACACTAGTAATGAATACACAATGAAGGACAATCCCATCTGCAAAATTGAAATACATTCTTTTTTATGATGCTGCACAACAGCATATGAATGATGTATTCAAGTAAGACAGACATTTTGTGGTAGGACAAGATTTCAGCTAGAGTCTTTAAGCTAACTTTCACTGGAGCATAAAATAATGCATTTAATTTTGTAAAATAACAGGAAATCCAGGGAAGTCAGTATAGAAATACAGAAATAAAACAGGTTCATGAATCAGCACAGATCTATCTCTCATGTAACTTCATAGAATGACTTTCTCCAGGGTTGCACTGTTATCTGTTATCTTATTTACAAGATCTACTTTATCAGATTACAAATAGCAAATGAAATATGGCTGTTGAATGGATTGTACCTATAATACTTTTTCAACTTAAGCTTCTGCACATTCATTCAATTGAATCCAGCTAGAAGATGTAGCATGTTCCATCATGCTATGGTATGTATAAGCTAACAGAAATGCAAGATCACAGTTTTTCTAAATGCGTAATTAAACTGCATTTATACTTTTATTAACATGCTTAATCAGAGAGGATAAAAATGATTTTTGTAGTTAAATATCAATGTCTATAGTAGGCACACGTATGCTTTGGATTATTGCTTGTCCTTCTCAAGTGGATGTTATATGACAACAGTCTAAATATATGCGGCTTATTATTGAGTGAATCAGTTAGGAAAATTCTGCAGATGGAAGATGATGGTTGTATAGCAATTTTGTGATTATTATCTGCCAAGCCATCTATCTGCAAATACTGTTAACAGGGTATGCCAGAACAGAGATTTGCAGAAGCTGCCAGTTCTATTTTGTAGTAACATTCGAAACTTTGACATTTGTTTAATTACACATTGGAATAAAAACAAGATTTATAAAGTATTTATGTAAAAATGAAATCTCAAATTATAGATGAGATTTTTACTTGGTAAAGGCATATATATATCCTTATGACTTCAGACAGACTCATAGTCATGACATTTAGGTGCTGATTTAGAGCTAATTTTCCACACATCAATTTATACTGACAGAAGTGGTAACTTAAAATCTCCCATGTTGAACAACACAAAATCTACCATTATTTTGCAGAGCACTTAAGCAACTTGTATTGTTTCAGAAAAAAACAGACTTTCCAGAAAAACTAAAAAATCACTGAAGCTCAAACACTGAGGCACCAATCTCACTGCACATTTAGATGACATTTTAATAGTGTGTCTAATCAGTTCTCTCAATTTCAGCTGAATAGAGATATACTTACACTTGAAAATAAGCTAAAATGCATGGAATTTCACTAAAACTTTGTAAATAATGATGTTAAATCTTTCTGTTTGTCTTGTACAATGTTTTTATTGCCTGTAGTGCAAGAGTAGCACAGCCCTTCTGTTGATGATTCCTGAACTGCAGACTGTTTCTTTAGAGTAACAGGAATCTATTGTAGCACTCTTCCATTTGATCCAACTTGCAGTAGAAATTTGAGATGATAACAAATCAGCCCCACAATTAATGGACTGACATTACTCTTAGTTTCTTGCAGAGTGGGTGTAGATGAGTCAAAAGCACTGTGAGTGTAGATGACTGCATACTGAGCTGTAAACATAGCTTGAGTTAACCTTTATCAATCCTTTTATTTCGTTTCAATTTATTAGACTCAAGATAGCCAAAGACCAGAGTATATGGAACAGTAACACACATTTTCATAAAACCTTTTTAATGACTGCTAGAGCAGTCATATTCTTAAGATAAAAACGTCCCTAGATAGAGCAGAAGGCACTGATGGTAAGATCACTGGAGAGTTTGGGTTGTGTAGGAGTCTGTTACCAATGGGGAAACAGTCAACTTAATTACTTGTTAGGGATCTAAGGGAAAAAAATGCTGAACAAATTATATAAACAAACAAAAGAAAAGAAAAAGCTGTTGCTAGCTATTAAGGAAAGATAAAACATTTTTTCAGCTGAGCATTCATCCACAGAGTAGAGACAACAGCTTTGATTACTGTAATAGAAGAAACAAACTCACGAGCAAGAGCTAGCCATGTAGCCACTAAAATCTACAGTACCCTTATCCAAATGAAAAGAAAATTTTTTTCCATATATGTCCTATTGCAACCAACATTTTTTTCTGCTTCTTGAATAAGTTGTCTTTCATTTTGTAGGCAGTGAATGAGTAACAGATTTATAAAGTAAGCAGCAAACTTTTCTTTTTTGTAAGACAATTTCAGAACTGATGATTCTGAGGTTGGAGTTCTACTTCCACTTACTACTTTGAACCAGCCATTGGCAGAAATAATTGACCATGCAATTAGATGTCATCTAAGAGCTGTTATATTTTTAAATATTAGCAGTGTGAAAAGTAGGATTTGCTGTATCTGATTAGACAGTTAAACTGTCACAGTAGTTAAATGATATAATCTTTGCAAGAAAACCCCCTTTAACATGCACCAAGTGAGTTATGTGATAATATTTATGTCAATAGGTGAAGTTCTGACCCATGAAACAATCAAATGACTTTACACTGGAGATAATTCTGTCACTGGAAAATCTTGCTATTTATCAAAAGATCATCTGTTTTAAAAAGTACAAGAGAGAGAACCTCTGTAATATACATCAGTGTGGGTCTTACTTTAATAGTATGTCTTTTGGATGTATTGTTTATTAGTTTGCTAAGCATTCTTCATTCATCATTCATAACATGCTATTTCATCTGAATGCATAGCTGCAAGCTCAGGTTACATTTATATAAGTAAAAGAAATGTTTCTGAGACTGAGGTGTGCAAGTGTGCAACGTTTTCCAGCACTGAGCCATACTGAAATCTTCAGGGGCAGTATTTCTGTCTGAGCTGCTTCACTACTAAATAACAAGTAGAGCGCAGGCCAACTGATGTCTTGGAATGTTTGATGGTATGGCAGTATGACTCACAACAAGGAGAAGTACACAAAATGTTTTCTTTGAGTGGGGATTTTTCCTTTGTCTCTAGGTTCTTCTGCTATCATGGTGATAGTCCAAGAGGAAGAAAAAGAGAAAGCACATGTGGACTGACCGAGATCTCCTTGCTGTTACTTTCCCCAGGAGCCAAATATTACAACTGAGTGATCTTGCTGTTGCTACCGGCAATCTGCTTTGCTGTTGTGTGCAGCTTGCTACACCCAGATAAAAGAATGAGAAAAAAGAGAGTGCCACTAGAATACAGGCAAGTGAGAACTAACAAAAACATATACTTTTTGGCTGTGTGTTGTAACCACATACTATAAAACAACAGTACTGAACTTTTGCATCATACACAGTTTTCAAAAGCACAGAGAGACTCACTTTACATCTCAACGACCTAGTTTTTCAAGACGAATAACTTCATATCATTATGCGTAACCCAGTAGTTCTGAAACCAGCTGTAGAAGAGAAATCCAGAGTAATGAGTGGAGGAAGTACTACAGGAATTCAAGTGTTAGTACACTGGTGAAAATGCAACTAAATACGCCTGCAGGCAGTGGCAGCTCTAATGGTTTTGTAGAAGTGAATTAAAACTCAGAGGCAGTCTTGGTGGTTGTTAACTACATTATTCCCAAGTAAGATCTGCCTTTGTCTACCATATACAAGGAAATATAAAGAAATGGCCAAAGCACTGTGAAAAATAAATTTTCATCCTCTAGCTAATTTGTCACAGTCGAAAAAAACAGCACCAATACTGTTATCCTCAAAAGACAAATCTATGAGCTCAGATTCATAAGTATGATTTCTCAAGAAACATTTGCCTTCTGAAGGCTCCAGCAAATGTGTACAGTTATCTCCCTTTGAAAAACTATAGAACTGTCCCAGCTTTCAAAAAGAAGTTCCATTTACCATCTCTTTGTCATTAGAAGATGCAAGTCCTTCTTCTGACTTGCTCTATTTCTGCTATTGCACTTTGATCCTCAGCTTCTTCTCATGAGTGAGGATTATGCATGCATCTGGGTAATACAAAGCAATCTTCCTTGGTATGGATTTCTTTTGATTATTTTTCCAAAAGGAGCTGAGACAACAAAGAAAAAGACAACAAAGAATGTGTTTAAACTTAGTCAAGTGTGAACAAAAAAAAAAAAAACAAACCTGAAAAACAGCCCCCTTCACCTCCCCCCCAAACCCTTGAGTTAACAAGAATTAACTTTCTGTAATTTAGTAATTAATTATTATTTTGAGTCCAAACCCATAGTTTGAAAGCATTATTTTTGCACATGAAGAGAAAGGAGGGAGTGGGCCTGTAGACCCAGGTGCCAGGGTGAATCCAGCAATTGTTCATAATACATTGAGGAGATTTATTGTCTACAATAAACTGGGTTAATATCCTGTTTCACTGACTCTGTTCAAGAATAAAATATTTTCTTTGGTAATTTTATCTTACTTTTTATTTACAAACAGACACCTCACTGTGGAAGAGCAGGCAATATACTCTTCACACTGACTGAGACAGGATGAACTCTTTTGCCTTTTTAACTCACTCCTTCATGGCTAACACTAATAATAGATTAGAACAAGGCTAAATGCAGTAGTTCTAGCTTATTCCTTTCTAACATCTGTATGACCTGTGTTTTTAACCAGAAAAATTAAATTGTAAACTTCCTTTTTTTTTTTTTTAGCCAAAAACTGTACATTTGCAGTGTCAAAATTATTTACTTGCATTGATTTAGTTACATCCTACACACACTGAGTCCTGCTCCTTTTCTTTAATGCCAAGGGTTGAGTCAGAGACTGTTTGTATAAGAGGCCCCGTACTAGACTTCTTCTGCATATAACAAATATAATTTTTGCAGGCTTTTTGTATGTCTGCTGTACTTTGAATTGGAATGCTAGTGCTAGGACAAGAATCTTAAATATTTATTTAACTCTGTTCAAATGCTTTAAACCTACGTATATTGCCCATTTTATTTAAGAATATAATAGCACTGTAAACCCTCTCTGTAGTCTTTGCATTTCAATTTTTCACAATTTAATTCTCATTTTGATTCAATATCCAGTGAAGACTCGTATTTTTCTGGTTGCTACAGGTTTGTATGTAAGAACTGCCTTTTCCAGAGTCATGAAGGTCTTTTTCTCCCTTTTCCCAAAATAAAAGTACATTCCATTGATCCTGTGCTCTACTTTAGGGCTAAGCAGTGAGTTCAGAAAATAAAAAAGATAGATGAGCAAAAAAGCAAAAGATTAAGAGACACTGAATTAAAAATGAATAATACCTGTATTTCTGTTAAGATCACTGTCACTGATATAACAATCAAAAAACACCAACACATTGTCAGTGCTAGATAAGATCTGGAAAAAACTCATCCAATCTGTTAATCATGGCACAATGTCCACTTTTCCTCCTACTTCATCTTTGTCATTTAATAAATTACCAGAAAACCTAAATGGTACATATAAAGAGTTTTTTGAAGCCTCAAAACTAATAGGCTGGTAAAGAGCTGCAAATGTAGGGAACACTTTTTTTTTTTCTTCTAACGAAGATTAAACCTCACTTATTTATCAGAAATGTCACAGTTTTTAATAATAGCTGTTGTTTTATGTTTTCAGAAAGTCTCTTGCAGTCTAACATGCTATCTGCAAGGACCTATAGAAGCTGTACCAGAAGCAATGCTGATTATAGTTGTGCTGATTACTGCATTGAATTTTTATGCCCACATGAATGGACCACATGTCCATTATGACGTTATCTTTGTGAAAAGAAGCAGTTATCTTGAGGAAAGATGCTATCAGAAAGGTGGAAAATAGGTCAGAACTGCCAAATATTTTGATTTTAATTTTTAAAATTTGATAATAATTCTTGGAGTGAGGAAGAATTTCTTATAATTCTATACTGTTCTTCCCTCTCCCCCCCCCTTGTGTCCCCCCGCCAAATTATGGATAATATGCACATCTCTAGAAAAGTTCAGTTTTTGAATTATTCTAATTTTGTCTTTGACATTCTTATGTTCTTCCCTCTAATATGTATGAAGACAAATGCCCTTTAATCAGCTTTTGAATGGATTGAATTTATCACACATTCACTTTTAATCATACTGTGCACACACAACCCAAAGGCAGTACTTAGGACTAGGTTAGCCAACTGTCTATATCAATTATTTGCAGATGTGTCCCTATGGCCAGTTTTGACTGTGAACAACTGTTGTTCCAAAGAAGTCTTTAATCACCCTTGAGATCTTGTCATCGGACTTCTACGTGGATACAATAAAGCAACCTAAAATTCCCTCATGAAGATGCCTCAATGAATTTCCTGCAATGACTTGAATGTAGCCTGCTGCAAGGGCATATGAGATGCATAGGCAACCTCAGATGAAGGCTAAGTTTAGTCTGCCTAGCATGATAAATAAGTGTATTACATGCTAAGCCATACACTATAGACAGTTTGGGCTTAGGAAAGCCCAAAGTCTAGTCAAGCCAGGCAAAAAGACCTCTGCTTCCTGTCTAGATCCTGCAGTTGGTTATATTTCTGTCATTTTTCCTCTACTTGATTTGGATTACTGATTACCAGACTAAGTAAACCACTGGCAATTATAAATTCTTCTCTTTTTTGGATTCAGAGAGGAAAAAAGGACAAGTTTGAAGTTTTTTGTATAGATGAAAATCACTAATGATTTACAGAAAATCTTTAGCTCATTGTTCAACCAATTTATGTTTTATAGTCAGAACATTAAAGAATACAGTTTGGCACAAGTCATTTAAATGAGCTTAGATTTTGAAAAAAAATGAGGCTCTGTAAATCTTAACTCTTTTTTCGTATTCATTTTGTATGAAAACAAAAGGAACACCTCTTTTTCTTTTTAATAATAAAGTATCTATAATGGTTCTCCCAAGTTGTGTTATGAAAGAAGTAATACTTGAAAAGTGCAGAAAGATATGATAAAAACGAGACCTTAAGAAGCTCTTTTAGTGCACATTATTTTTGACTGTTCCAAACTACTTATTTATTGTTAGTTTTACTGAGCCAGAAAGAAAAAGTACAAAATATTTGGACAGAAATTCTCACTATACTTCTTTCTAAAATGCTGGGTGTTGGCTCTACGTCTAGTTTGCTACATATACTAAAAAATAAAATAAAATAAGAAAAGTCATATTTTTTTCTTCTTCAAACATTGTAATTTAAAACTGATTCAGGACTTGCATGTGTTTCAGCAGAAGTGATACACAATAATAATTTTTGTAGCTGTAGGGAAAAAATAAAAACAAAATGGGAAATGCTTTACATATCTCTGTTAAAAATGAGACTCACAAGTACAAATAAAATTAAGTGAATGCTTGTAAGTGTCCTAGTTAAAAAAACATGAGCCACTGCCAGAGAAAAATCCCTAGAGGGAAGATGATTTTTAAATAAAAAGTAATTGAATATTTGTTTCTTGAGCAAAAAGACAAAACCAAAAACAAATCTTCAGTCACTCTTGGAAATGTAAGGAAAGAAAGTTTCACAAAAGTGAAGTGCTTTAGACCATCTGAAAAAGAGATATAAGATATGATAGCCTTAAATAAGCTCTTTCAAAAGGGAAATATTCCCTAAACAGAGAAGTAGTAGATTAATTTAAGTTGAAATCTATAAACTGTCCTTTTTTCCCCATTGGATAGGCTATTCTGAACTTCACATATCAAATGATATTAAGAATGTGGTATGCCTCCTAAAAATTTCTCACTTTCAAAAGGTAGTTACATTCATTTGACTAAGTATTCTGTATTCAAGGTGTGTACACCACTTTGGCATGCTCACTGAAAAAAGGGGGATATGCCAATGTGATATTTAGTATTGTTCTAATAGAAGTAGTCTCCAGGGGAAAAAAGAAAATACTTAAATTTAAATAATGATTGATGGCAGCATAAGATGATATAATAATTAATTTCCTGACTGGTAAAAACAAGTTAGTTTGCAATTTTTGTCCTGTAATGTAGACACAATTCTTACTGACTTTATTCATAGGTTCTATGAAATTACAAAACATAGAGGTGCCCCACAGTAGAAAGAAAATATTAGAGAATTTCATATTAAGAAGAATCATCTCAGTAGCTACTTTCATCTGGATAATTAACATACTTTCTGTAAATGAGCAAATAAATATGTTTGATTCAAGGACATCTTCTGAGCTTCTGTGGCCTTTAAGAAAACACTGATGCTTTCCACACTTACAGACTAGCAGATTACTATAAGAGACTCACCTGTCTTCGAATACATCTCCCTGCTTGTAGAGGCAGGATAAATGTACATATATTACTCTGAAAGTAATGCCTCCTATTTATCTCCATGGAAACAACAGAAGCAAATACACTACAAACAAATACAAAAACATGATCTGATAGAAAAAAAATCTCAGCTACAAAACACTGTTTTTCAACATAGTCACCACTATGCATTTTTGCCAATGATGAACAAGAGCCTGCCTGCTATGCTAGTCAGAATCTGCAAGGCCATTCATAACACTATCACTATCACTCCTCTGTCACCACTGCTGAAATGCACCACGCACTGCCTCAGTGTGATCACATTCGCTGTTCCATCTCCATAGGCGCTCAGCAAGTATCAATGAATGTTAACAGATGCCACTTCTTCCACAAGAAGGAATTCAGTGCAACCTTTGCTTCATATGCAGTTCTGTGTCACACTCAGTTCTCTCAGACTGCCCCTCTGCTGCTATCTGTCACATGGCAACAAAATGTGATGGAGTATTAGTGGGAAGGTTCAACTTCTTCTGCCTTATCACCACCATCTGCCTCTGACGTTGTGGATCAACACAGGAAAATGGGAAGCACTACTTTCAGAGCAGCCCTTTATTTCCATTCATCTAATATTAACTCTTCTTACTTCAGGCAGAGAACATTTAAATGCCTCCTCAAGTAGCTAGGAAGTTACCCCATTTGCAAAGACTTATCTTACATACTCAGCGATGTAATTTATTTGTGGGGCAAGAGGCTAAATGTACAAATTATTTGGGACAGGGTGGGATTAGAAATAACTCCAGTATGTTGGTTTAATGCCTTACTACACAGGAAAATCTCTCAACCTTTACTAGAAGACCAACTGAAAAAGCTGTTTTAAAATGTTCTTAAATTTCTATAGAATTTGTTTTTAAATTTTGGATGATTAGTGGCATGCCTCAAAGCAAACTCTCACACTTTATTCCAAATCTTGAGAGAATTAAGTCTATTTTATTTCTCTCACAAACTAGTAATTCATTCTTTCAACAGAGAGAGTGGAATTTGGCCTCTGTTTCTCCCAGGAGGTTTGCTTTATTGAAGAGCTCTTTGTCACAGCCCTGGTAAAGTTAATCATAAAAACAGCTTCCTAATTTGTCGTAGAATAAATCACCAAGAGAACTCAGGGATCATTGAGTAGAAAAGTCACTAAGCAGACAACCTTGTTGTTTTAAAATAAAAATTGAAAATGCAGACTGGTACCTGAAAACTAATACAAAATGTCTGGTTAATTAGTTGGTAAAGAAGATGCCTTAGGTGAGTAATGGAATAAACCATCTACAGGTTGACAAACAAGATGACTGTGCTTTGTGGATAAATTGACAAAAATCCAGATTACTAATCTGTGTCTGCTGGTTTAATCAATTAATAATAAAGCATAGCTCCAAATGTAAGTAGTGCTCAGTTAAATCTACTCTAAAATAGCATCATCCATGTACGAGGAAGCCAATACTTCCACTCTTGTAGAAGTTTGTGCCAGGAAGAATGCAGTTCCTGCAGTCAATGATTAGGACAGGATGAAAATGCAATCAGCTCACTGATGGTAGTAATCAGGTTATCATGACTCCTACAGACTTTCAGCACAGGTTGCCACTGGAAAACAAAAGAGGAGATGTAGACAACAGCAAAAAGGAACAGGATCCTTAACAGCACAGTATTTTTTCCATAGCTTAGTATTTATCTTGATAATGGTTTCACACTCGTTTTCCTTCAAAATTAATTATTTTTTCATTACTAGCAACAATTGGAAACTTCATTTACAACTTCAGCATCTTTGTTTCAATGGGAAGTCCTTACACACTGTTATTAATGTCTGGCTGTTTGTCATTATGTAAGCAGGTGGAGCTGAGAATATGTAATGAGACTGAAACTGCCCATTTCTCCTCAAAATGGCCTCCTGCTGCCTTGTCCACCTGCTTTGAATTTACTTCCAGAATCATAGAAGCATTATTCATCATTTGCTCAAGTGTTTTCTAATGGGAGACTCCAACATGATCACGATTTGTTTTCCAGAGAATCTAGAATATGGATTTCCAAGCACATCATGCCTTTCTGTATTACTGTAATTTTTATTAATATAAAGTGAACCTTAACTGACACAGAATGGCATACAGTCGAATCACACTAATAAACACCAGGTAAGGGATTGCAAAACCAATTTTCAATTTTCAATTTTTTTTTTCCCAGTGTGGAAATATCTTAACCAAAACAGCTTTGTATAGGAACTTGTGGAACACTTTTTCTGTCAAATCAGTTGAGTAGGTCCTTTCAAATCAAGGAAGCTTAATGGATGAGTAAAATGGGACTATACATCTGAATTCGTATTGAATCAATCTGAATGAAGGTTGTACAGTGTAGCTCAAAAATAACAAGACAGAAAGAGATTTAAATTGAGAAGAGGCACGGTGCATAGCTAAAATGACCCAAGTTAAATTTATTTCATAAAATGAAATAATATTTCGATTTCCACAGTCACTGACTTCTTAAATTAGAACATTTAACTTGCAGGCTTGCACATCATTATGATTTAGCATGGCAAATACTGTGTGATGGAACTATGCATCTGTATGTTTCAAGGCAGGTAATTGTTACTTGACATGGAGACTCAGTACTTATGCTGTTCAGCCTGACACAAAATTTGGAACAGTGAAAGATTTTGAATTTACAGAATTATACAACAGGTCGTTTTGTGTAACACTTTGCTTGGAGCAACTCTATATAGGTCACTCTGAAAATAGTGCCTCCTATTTATTTCCAAGAAAATAACAACAGATAGAGAGCACAATACCACTGACTGAACAAGTAGTCAGCCAAATCCACTGTTTTTCAACACAATCACCACCATTAGCTGTGCGGTTTTATCACTGATGAACTAGAGCCCGCATTGCGAGCATGAGAGCCATGCTCGCAAAAGTCTGCATGGCAATCCAAAACATGGCTTATGTTTCCTGATGCTGTGACCACTGCTGAAACACACTACCCACAGCCTCACTGTGGTCACATCCACTGTTTGGTCCCCATAAATGTTCAGCAAGTGTGGTGAAGTCAATGGGTGCAATTGTTTTCTACACAGAGAAATTCAACTACACAACTTTGCTTCATACCTTGCTTTCATGTCAGATAACATTTTGTCAGACTGCCCCTCTGCTGCCATCTCTTGCACAGCAACCAAATTTAGTGTAGTATTGGTGGAAAGGCTCAATCTCTACTCCCATACCACCACTATCCACCACTAATGTTGTGTACAAACATAAAACAGGAAGCATTACTTTTGTAGCAGTCCTCATACACATATCAGAACATTTAAGGATATTGCTTGCTGACTTTTTAACACCTCCAGTGGTGTTTTTTTTTTTTTTTTTGAACATAACCAAAGATGGGTATTACAAAGCAAAAAATTTTAATGGAAATACAGATTATAAAGTCTGAGTTAGGCAGAGGAAGAAGAAATTAACACAAGTGGGATGAAAACATGAAATAAACGTTCCTTACGTGTGCTTATCTAAT
Source organism: Lagopus leucura (assembly GCF_019238085.1). NCBI lineage: Eukaryota > Metazoa > Chordata > Aves > Galliformes > Phasianidae > Lagopus > Lagopus leucura. The sequence goes on along the minus strand of NW_024962265.1, from coordinate 15,767,134 downwards.
TGAATTAGTTTTTGTATGAGACTGAATTCTCACCTGGAATCTGATCAGAGCATAATTCTCCATTAAAATTACTATTTCTTTTAATTGACTCCTCGCTCAGTGTCCATTGTTGATATTGCTAACAGCTGCATCCCAGCAGAGACTTTCAGAGGTCACCTAAGCACATCAAAAGCATCTGTGCTATCCTTTTGGCTGTGTCCAGTTTCCAGAAGTCCGTGACTGTCAGCAAAGAATTTTCAGGATATGAGAGTCTGTAATCCAGCACTCCGTAAATGATGCATACTTCAACTGACATCATATACTCACTGCAAGACATCAATGCAGTAGCATCAGCTAATCTTTACATGTTTTCTACTCACTATAAAAGCATATAGTTTTCCTTTTTGAACAGGAGAACGGGAAGGTTAGTACTTGCAGTCACGTCTGGGAATGGAATACTAGAGGGAGAGAATGAAAATCTTGAGGGAAAGTGTCTATGATTATCATACAATCATAGAATGACTTGGGTTGGACATTAAAAATCATCTAATTCCAACTCCCTGCCATTGGCAGGATTGGCAACCACTAAATCAGCACTAAGAATGGTGAGAAACAAATGTCTAAATTTAAAAAACAGACCAGTCATTTAGAGTTGAGAAAGAGTAAAATGTTTCTCACAAGTTCTGTAACCTTAACTCCAGGTCTTTAGTTATGATCTTTATATGACATGAATGAGGTAGGAAGTTTGATGTCAAGTGAAAGAGACACATTTCTGGTGAAAGGGTGAGTCACCATTTAATGAACATGTAATAGTATAGTTAAGGTAGCAGCTTATGCTGAACACATAATTAGTTGCAGTGGCTCAGCAACATGAAAATAAACCTTACTGAGCTAATGAGAAATAATCTTAGAAGGTGTCATCAATCCACTTTCGGACGTTTTGTGGAAAGCCTATGTCTAGGGGCTAGATCAGAAATTTTGCATTTGCACCAGTGTTGAGAATGTTTAGGTTTGTACTCAAACTTCACCATTGCTACCAATCTCAAATTAGAGGTATGTGTAGTTCTGCCACCTGCAAATCTGACATTCCAACTTGTGGTGTAATCTTCAGAGTTAAAACCGTACAAGGGAGAGAAAAAGTAGCACATAGAGTCATGTCATTTGTAGTGAATTCTGCAAGAGAGGCAACCAGATCACTACAGATCAGGGTAAAAAATCCATTTGTGGCACTAAGTAGAAGAAAACATATATCACAGATGGAGAGGGATTAATTTCCAAGGGACCAGCTATTAAATGTAGCATGGAAATTGGACTTTATCAGAAGTTTGCAGAATTTAACTTGACGAACCATATGCAACAGTGAATTATTACTTGAAACTCATAACCCAAGGCTGCAACGCAGGAATAGAGAAGGTAGAAATTAATTACTCAGCAATCTAAGCTGAGAGCAATATTCACTTTTAGATGCCTGCTGAACAGAAGTAAGGACACAAAAAGGACTTACATAAATTATCAGTCACTGGAGATAACAGCACTCAAATCTGTGAAGGTCTCAACGTTAAATGCAGAAGTGGTGTAACAAGGTAAATAAGAAGTGTTTAATGATAACAGAAAAACAATGATAACCTGCAATCAGATGGATAATAAGTCACAGACAGATGGCAGTTGGAATCTACACATATTTCACTGTCCCATCTGCCTTCATTTACTGGTATCATTTTAATTGACATTCCAAAAAAGAATCTTTTATCTCCCATTCCCGTTTGCTTTTTCAAAATACATTATTAGCATCGAGTTTTGTGAACTTTTTTCATAGTTTGTTATGATACATCACCAACATGGCTTTGTAGTTCACAACACAGGAAAAGAAAAGCCAGGGTAATTTTGAGTTTGCAAATTTTTATTTAAAAAAAAAAATCATAGTTAAATTTCCTCTGTCAAGAGCATTTGTATTGCAGAGAATGTATTGAAACGTTTACCTCAGTCAAATCATTGCATGACTTTGGAAGTAAAGTAGATTTTACTATTCAAATAAATACAATGTACAAACAATACAGATACCTCTACAAACAAATAGCATTCAAGGATGAAGTGTATATTCAGACACACTTAGCAATGTTGTCAAAATTATCAGTAGATATTTAGCTTAGGTGGAGAACAGAAATTTTTCTAACTTGTAGTTAAAACATATTTTTTGGTTCAAAAGACTAAAGCAAAATGTGTCCTTTAAAAAAAATAATCCTCTCTGTGCTTTTTTGTTTTGTTTTGTTTTATTTTGTTTTGCATACATAGTTATTTTCAGCTGGACATAGTTATTCTCAGCTGGAGGATACCAAACAATCCCTCTTTACTCAAGCCATCAATAACCACACATACTAAAAGTTTGAATTAATAGGAAAGGGCACTTTCCTTGTAGTACCACTCTTCCTAGAACCAGGAGGGGAAGGAAAGAAAGTGAGAACTGTCTCATTCCAATTTCTAGGAGGGAGAGCAAGTTCTTTTAATATCTGTATACCTGGCATGAGATTAAGAAACAACGGTTCAAATGTTGGTTCGACCAGTTTATTACGGATCTTAATCAGGGAGATGGGAAAGGGGAGGATGAACACTGTTATGAATTAGGGTAATGGGGAAGGGAAGGAGGGTGACAGAAAAGATAGGAAAGAAGAAGCAAGGAGTCTTTATGGGAAGCAAGTGGGAGATAGTCACCACCATGGATCCAGCACGGTTTGTAGTTTAGTAATTGATCTTCAGTAGTGCTGGGTTGTCGGGCATTGTTATTCTGTTGATGACGATGGTGACCATGGTGATGATGGCCCCTTTTCAATGGTTCCAAAGTGGTCGAGTCAGCTCTCTTTGGAGTGGCAGCTTCTGGCTTTGGCATCTCAGAAGAAACTCCTTTGTTCCTATCTTCTGGGCCTTGCCAGCAGATAAGAGGGAGCAGGGAGGCACTCACTTGTATCTTGCCTTCACAGAATACAATGGCATCATCCCCCAGTCTCCCATGGCAAGCAGGAGCTATTTGGTCACAGGATAGATCTTCCACTAGTAAACAGTCCTGAGCACTATCTTCTGAGGACAAACAGCTAAAATTGTCCACACAGTGATGTTGATTGCCACACAGTAACACCCATCACTGATCTCCTAGACAAGTCAGTCTTATCACAAGAAATACCTTAGGAAGCAAGCTTTGAGCCAAAAAGCAAAGAAAGATTCTCACAGAACTTCAACTCATTTGAAGCAGACTGCCCATCAAAGACAACTGCAGTACCTCAGACTTAACCATTCATCACCACCTACTAGAGGAGAAAAAGCATTTTATAAGCAATTTAATGAACTTAATTCCCAAATGTGACAGAGTTTAGCTCCAGGTGCCTGAGCTCTGAGATAGTGTTCTCTCATTTAACATCTTTTTGATCTTCTTATAAAGCGGGGATGGGGATCTAGAAAGGGAATTGCAGGAGCACCTCTCGTGTTCCTGTAGTACTCAAGGAGAGTCGTTAAAGTTAAGAATCAGTTTTATTTTGTGCATACATTCATGCTGAACTAATATGCTAATATCTTATTTAAATCAAGGCATATGAATATTGTAGTGTTTCCATATCCCACTGAGATCTTCACTGCCTCAAAGATCTGAGTTCTCCTTTTGCTTCAGTTTCAAGGGCTTTTTAACCTCCGGAAGAATTTATTATGTGCCTTCCAGATGGAAAGGGAAAAAAAAAAAAACAGTTATTACAACACATCTGAAAGAATTATTAACTTTTCACATGTGAGACAAGACAAAATCTAACTATATGTTGATGAATTTCCAACTTTGCAAAAAGACATTAATCAGAAGAAAATAATGAGATGTTCCATGTTTTTTTTTTTTGTTGTTCTTTTTTCCTAGAGATTCTCTTTAATTGGTGAGAGTTATATGTGCAGGACGTTCAACAATGAATGGTAGGAGGGATTAAATGGCACTAAAACATTCCAAACTACTTCAATTTGTAAGAATTTTACAGAAGTATCTCAGTTCAATGAAAGCACTGTTCTACCTGTGCCCCAGAACATTCAAACAGTACCATTTTTTGCATGTCAGGTCTGAGGAGCAGTCATCCTGTAGAACCTGGAAAGTGATAATCAAGGAAAGTCATTGAGAGAGACTGAGAGGAGAGAAGAGGAGAGGGAACCAAAACTTGTATTCTTTTCAGGAGAGATTGAAAGAAAATCAGATATCTGTCCAAAGATTTTGATCCAGAATACACAAGTTGTCTCTCTGAAAAATGATAGAGAATCATAGAGGTTGGAAGGGACCTCTGGAGATCATCTAGTCCAACCCCCTTGCAGATTTTGTAGAGTAAGTTGCACAAGAAAGCATCCAAGAGGGCTTTGAACCTAGAGGAGACCCCGCAACCGCTCTGGGCAGCTTGTTCCAGTACTCTGTCACCCATGTTTTGGGTATAAAAATGTTTTTTCTCATGTTCAGATGGAACTCCCTGGGTTCCAGTTTGTTCCCATTGTCCTTCGGTTTCTCTCTGGGAACCACTGAAAAGCATCTGAACCCATCCGCTTTATTCCCATCATTTATAAGTTTTTAAGCATTGATACAATTTCCTTTCAGTCTTCTCCAGGCGCAGGTACCTCAGTCTTTTGTCATAAGGGAGATGCTCCAGGCCTCTAATCATCCTTGTAACCCACTGCTGGACTTTTTCTAGAAGTTCCCCAACTTTCTTGAACTGCAGAGCCACGAACTGGACACAGTACTCCAGATGTGGCCTCACCAGGGCAGAATAGAGGGGGAGGTTTACGTCTCTTGACCTGCTGACCACATTCTTTTTAGTGTACCCTAGAATATCTAGGCCTTTTTGGTTGCAATGGCATGCTTCTGACTCATGGCCTACCTGTTGTCCACCAGGACACCAAGGTCCATCTCTGAAGTTCCTCTCCTTGCAGGTCAGCTCCTAACCTGTATTGAAGTGTACAATTATTCCTCCCCAGCTGTAAGTCTGTATAATTGTCAATCCTTAACTTTGTAAGGTTCCTCTCTGCCTAGCTCTCCAGTCTGTTTCAGGTCTCACTGAATGGCAGCACATCTTTCTGGTGTGTCAGCCACTCCTCCCAGCTACATATCATCAGCAAACCTACTGAAGGTGGTCTCTATCCCTTCATCCAGCTCACTGATGAAGATGTTCAACAACTCCAAGTGCAAGATCTTGCACCTGGTTCGTGGCAATCCCCAAAACCAATACAAACTGGGGGATGAAAGGATCAAGCACAGCCCTACTGAAAAAGAGCAGGGGTACTGGTGGATTAATGGTGGACATGAGCCAGCAATGTGCAGCCCGGAAGGCCAACTGTACCATGGTCTGCATCAAAAGGATGGACAGCAGGTCGAGACAGGTGATCCTGCTCCTCTACTCTGTGCTGGTGAGGCTTCATCTGGAGTACTGTGTCCAGATGTGAAATCCTTATTACAGGAGACACATAGACCTGTATGAGTGCATTCAGAGAAGGGCCACAAAAATGATCCACAGGATAGAGTGCCTCTTCTAGGAGGACAGGCTGAGAGATCTGGGGCTGTTTAACCTGAAGAGGAGAAGATTGTAGTGTGACCTGATGGCGGCCTTTCAGTATCTAAAAGGGAGCTATAAGAAAGAAGGGGACAGATTCTTAAGCAGGATCTGAGTGATAGAACAAGTGGAAATGGTTTCAAGCTTAAAGAAAGTACACTTAGGTTAGATTTAACAGAAGATGTCAGTCTTTCTCCTTACCACATTGTTTAATGTCCAGCTATTAAATCTTGATAATGCTGATCTTAGTTATATGAAGAACATTTCCCTAATTTTTTTCCCATCTTTGCCGTAGATATAATATTTTATGATGATAAACCTCATTATTTATTACTTCATTACTGACATTTTCCTTTTGTCACTAACTACTGTGCCATGGGAAAACCTCTGATCATTCTTTTAGACTAAAACAAATATGTTATGTTCTGTATTTAAAATAGTTTTCTAGTTTAATTTATAGCCTAGATCCCCTTTGTGTATACATGATCTTCATATCAGTCCTGTTTAAAGTACAAATTTTATTGCAAGAGAGGCAAATTAAGCATTCTCTGATCTGCACTTCTATGAAGCATATTTTATAAACAAGCTTGGTTAGGAATGGCAGGTTTTTTTTTTGTTTGTTTGTTTGTTTTTTTTAATGTTTTTACACTTACCATCAATACTTTAGATTTTTCTAAAAATCTTTAGAAATTCATAAAAATCTGGCTGCCAGATTAGTAATTATTTTACTCCTGATGTTTATTGGTTTGTTTTTTTTTCAGTTACACTTTCCAGATAAACTAGTGAACAATTTGGTTAAATTCTGTGAAATTATATGGTATTAGTAAAACAATTTCTATTCTCATCTTACTTATTTCAACAATAGAAGATTTTTTTTTCCCAAGGTAAATATAGGCAAAATGTAAATAGGTGTAAAAACTTCAATGTAATGTGATTATCATCAGGTATAAGTCAAATTTCACTTCTATTTTGTAGTGAAAATAGTCAAGACAGTCAACTCACAGCATAATTTTTGTGCAATACACAGATAAGTATCTGAATATCTGGTCAGAGAATGTGATGGATGACAAATGCATAGTTGACCTGTTCTATACATACTCCTGTATAAATTGGTTTGAAAAGTGATCAAGGAGATTCATGGAAGGAAACTCCATCAAGAATTACTGTAAAGTGAAATGAAGACATAATCTGCAGGTAGGATTGTAAGTGGATGAGTGGCTACTGGAGGAAACAGCACTCTGTCTTGACCTGTTTACTTGCTCTCAGTTTGGTATCAGCAGTTATTGTCAGAGGAGAGATTGGGCTGAATGGATACCTGAGCAGACTGTCAAGGATTGTCCTCTTGATTATTTTTTTTACCGTGCCTGCTGGACTTTTTTTCTCTGTTATTTTTCATTGCAGTCAAGGTAAATGCTAAAGCAGTAAGTAGATATTGATGCTGTGAGACCTGGAATGAACGGTGACATGATGATATCATGGCACTCAACTGTATGTCAGCATGCTGATCCAATGGGTGGCAGCCCTATCCGTGGCAGGGGGCTTGGAACTACATAGTCTTTAAGATCCCTTCCATCCTAAGCCATTCTATGATTCTATGAAAATGCTATTCTGCTATTATATATTTTATCACATCTCTCTGCCAAAAAAAATCTTAAATAAGATAAATATTTACATAGCTTCAAAGGGAAAAACAGTGAAAGAGGACTTCTTACAAGGAAAAAATACACTACTACTTACATGGAAAAAAATTCTGTGTGAAAAGGCACAAATGGCTGGAGACCAGAACAGTTCTAGGATATATAAAACTGCCTTGTATGTCTCCTAAGAATGTTTTAATTAATTTATTTATTTTAATAGCTATAGGCTGGATACCAGCCCAGGCTGTTCCACTATACTTCCTGAAATATTCTTCTGGTTCACAGTCTTCATTTCTGAGGAAGTTTGGATGTTGTATTGTTTATTTTATTGTTTAAATTGACACTATTTTCTCTGAAATTTGCATTAAGGATGATCTGTAGAGAAAGGAAGTTCAGACCATATAGTGCCAGGTTTCCTTTTCCTTTGTTCTACTTACTAGTAATTACGATGCAGCGCACAACTTAGTCAGGCAATCATCACAGAAAAGAGAGCATGATTTCCGGAAAAGTTGCATCCCATGAAAAAAAATAAGGTTTTTGAAGACACTGAGAACTCTGAAAAACAAACAATCTGATTTTTGGCAGAAAAAAAAAAATAAAGAAAAAATGATGAGATGACTTGTTTGTAAAATACTCTCTCATCCATCTAGAATCAGTTATACGACACATAAAATAAATGATGCAACAATCTGAATCCTATTGTTGAACACCATTTCAATAATCTAAATAAGTTCTTATTCATCAGTATAACTTTCTCAGATTTCTATTCAGTTTGCTCATGCTTTCAAATATGAATCTAAAAGCAACTCTAGCTTACTTTTAACGAAAGTATAACTTATCACAACCTAATTCCGCCAGAGTGCCAAGTTTTTTTGAAAATGATCTTAATAACATGGCCTGTGCTTTTATGTACAAGATAAACTTCTATTTTGAGAAGTCTGCCACTGCAATTTAATGGATCAATTTAAGAGAATGTTGACATCAAAATAAACAATCTGAGATCTGCCACTGTCTGCATCTATGTACATGACACCTTGGCACCTGCAACATAAGAATTTCTTCACAAGTAAATGAATAAATAGCCCTTTTAAACCTTTCTCTCATGTTGGTGTTTAAAGATTAATACATTTAGCCATGCTCCTCAGAAAACAAGCTATGCAGTGAGAACTGACTTCCCTGAAGGAAGACTGTTGAACTGGCTTGTCATTGCTTCAGAAAAGTATATAGCACTTGAAATCTTTTTCATCTGCATTTTGTATTTTTTTTTTTTGGAAGAGATGCTCCATTTTAGTTAAGTTGTGGTTTAGACATTGATACTGCACATTATAGATTTGTATGATGTTCAGCAATAGTTCAAAATGTTCCTTAAAACCTACTATGTGCCTTCCTTCCAATTTAACACTTCACATACTGTTTAATACATATAGCAAAACAACGCAGAGAAATTAAGACTTACAGAAGGAACAGCAAGCACTCTAACAGTCAAATAAAGAATGCCTAGGTAAGCATATAGAAACAAGTATTTATAGATATTTTCTCAACCTGCAATATTTTATGATGCGGATTTACATGTTTACATATTTGGGATTATCTTTCTGCAAGCAATTCGTCTAATTAATTTTTGAAACCATTTAGTCTTTTGGTAATCAAGTATCATGTAGAAAGGAATTGTATTGTTTTATTCTTCACATCATGTGAATTTTCTCCTGATTATTTCGTTACTGCCATTTAGATGTTTTGCTTTCTCAAGTAGGAAGGTCATATTGAATGATATTCTTGATTTTATACAGTTCTATTACACTTTTCTTCATGCTAAAGACTTGCAGCCTGTCTACTTTTTTTCCTTCAGTGGATGTAATCTCTAGAATTAATCTTACAAGGTCAGTGAAATGCTAATACCAGATGGTAGATTTTGGAGGTGTAATTTTTGGGCACTTCCAGTTCTTCTTGTGAATCATATTCCTTTTTCCCTCTCCCTCTGCAATGACATTTATATGTTCTTGTCCTGACCTATTCTGCCATATGTGCAACCTCTCACATTCTAAAACGTTGTGTTTTGAGGACCACACACAGTCATTTTCTCTAACCATAACTAACCATCTACCATCAATAGGCACATATAGATTATGAACATCAGTGGCAGTCTCAGTACTAAGAAAAGTCTTACATTTGGGTAAGTATCAAACTGAGGTTTATGAATCCTTAAAGAGCATAATGTATGCTTCTGTTTAACAAAAGCAGTCACTCTCTTTGGAATAAGTCCAAAGAAATAATGTAAATCTCAGAACACACATTTCCTCTTCCCTTCATACATATTTTTACTGTGTAGAAATGAAGTCAGTTTCTTCTAATTTTTTAAAATAATGGATAATTTCAAAGCACACCCATTGATTAATCTGTCATAGTATGACTCATAAAGTTTCTTGTGTAGCAGCTTGCCTAGAAACTGGCTGTTTGTTTCATCCTGAAAAAATACACACCTCTCACTGTCTAAGACTTCTTTAAAAACCATGTGAGTCTGTCAAGTAGGAGGAAAAAGAAGGCTAAGGACTCCTTCTGGGGAGTCCTTCTGTCAGGTGGCGATGCTAAATTAGCTTTTTTATATGAAAAGAGCTTTTCTTTCCAAGAAAGAATAGTTGTTCTGACTTTTCAGACAAAATATCAAAAGTATTTTCCTTTCTATGTAACGCTGGGACTAGTAGACTTTTGCTAATCTTTTGATTTTTATTGCTATTATTTTTTAAAGAATTTTTATTGTTTCATTATTTTTAAGCTGTAGATTTAGTGTTCAGAGCCTGTCAGTGGGAAGACAGTACCTTAGAAGTCATGCTAAACTGGGCATCAATGCTTTAGATACATCACATTGGGAACATTTATGTCATTTGAACTGGCAAAGAGTATCTGAGACTGTTTCCTGCACAATTTAAGTTATCTCACTACAACAGAAGTCACATTCTTCTATGACCAAGATCCAGTTCTGATGAGTCCTAGCTGTTCTTAACTTGATCTCATGATTACTCTGTCTTTAATTCAGTGGTATTTCCAATTTAAACTACATAAAAGCGTCTGGGAGTTGATACTGACAAATAACTGCCTCAGATATTGAGTATAAAGGACCTGAGGCTTGTGTCTTCTGAACTTAGATTTCACCTGCAGTACTACTGGTTGCCCAGCAGTTTTGCTGCATACCTGCCCAGACATCATAAGAAATGTAGAGAAGTATTAGGTAAGTCTTCCCTCATCAAATGACATTCAATATTCCACCTGTGTATAATGTAAGTATGTATTTCAAGATATTTCCTCTCCTCAATTTATGACAATTGGTCTTTTTATTATCTGAATTATTATGATACAGAGGTACTCATCTTTCTGCTACATTGGAAGAAAAACAAAAAAATCATCTGAGCTGTATTTATTCCCATCAGTTTGGTTACTTTCCTTTTCTAGAGGGAAAAATTGAACTTTCAGAGATCTTCCTATTTGTAAAACTGCTGAAGCAAGGTCAAGCATTTCAATATGGAAGTAAAAAGTTAATAAATAGGGATCATTGTCCCACACTTGAAAATTTATACACTATATTAATATGGGATCATTCTCTTCTTGGTTGAGTTCAGCTAGCAATTTCAGAGTATATTCATTGCCTAGTGATATATTTCTTTACAGTTAAATATCACTAGCTGTGCATTCTGATAGAAGAAATGCAGACTACAAGTTATAACCTACACAGTAATAAGTGAATAGAAAGCTGTCCCTTGGAAGAAATGCTACCAAGTATATAAAAATATAACATTCCATTCCACATGTTTATGCTGAATAGTACTGGAAGAAAACCACAACTGGAATTCTAATGCAATTTCTGAGCTGCTTCATTGTTACTGCTCTAAGAACATAAAATTGTGATTTATCGACAATCAAGGCAATGCTAGATGAATACAAGTGCTGCAAAACCTTGAGTTCATTGACATTTTGAAGAGAACTTTTCCATATTTTTTATACTTCTAGGCACTGTGTTATAATAAATGTATTTCCCATGATACTAGTAATGAAAGGATCAGACAAATAAAATAACTATTGCCCCTAAGATTTTAATAATTAAATAGAAATCTCTCTGCAGCTATTAAGGCTCCAAAAACATTCTAACAAATTTATGAGATAAAAAAGTGGAAGATAGAATATAATTGCTTATCTTGCATTTGTATAAAATATTTTTATTTTTTAAAAATAAAGTTAATTAAACTTAAAATTCAAATGTATATGTGATGTGTGCTGTGACTCATACAAGAAGTGAAATAATTCTGTAATATCTAGGAACAAAACTTAAGAAATCATACTGCGACAATAGATTTATATGGGTGTGCTGGACAAAAATTCCATCCAGATTTCCTGAAGAAGTGCTTGGAAAGAACCGCATATAGCAAGGAGATAAAGTGATCCTTGTCTGCAAGGAAGAAAGTGCATAGAAAGAGGTTTTCATTTCTTACATTTGTAGAAACATATTTATGGGGCAATACTACATAAATACTAGAATATAGAATCATAGAGTCATGGAATGATTTGGGCCAGAAGAAACCTGTTTCAACTCCCCTTTCACAGGCAGGGACACATTCCAATAGATTAGGTAGTCCAGGTACCCATCCAATCTGGCATCAAGCTCTTTCAAGGGCCGAAACAGCTCCTTTGAATACCTCACCTCTCTCTGAGTAAAGATTTTTTCCCTGAAATATAGAATTCATTTTCTTTTAGCTTAAAAACATTTACCCTTGTACTATCACTATGTTCCTTGATAAAAAGTCTTTCCTGATCTTTCTTGTAGCCCCTCTTTGAATACCGAAAGTCTACAGTAAAGTCTCCAAGGAGCCTTTTCTGCTCCAGACTGAATAGCCCCAATTTTCTTAGCCTCTCTTAGGAGAGCTTTTCCAGCCTTCTGATCATTCTTATGGGCCTCCTCTAAAGTCATTCTAATAGCTCCACATCTTTTTCATGTTGGGGATCCTAGAGCTGAATGCAGCACTTCAGCTAGTTTCTCACAAGCCTGTAGTAAAGGAGAAGAATCATCTCCCTTGACCTTCTGGTCATGTTTCTTTTGATGTAATCGAGAATACAGATGGCTTTAAAGTTGCAGCTTTGTGGGCTGCAAGCTTGTACTGCTTGCTCATGTTGGGCTTTTAATCCAGAAGTATTTCCCACTCCTCTTCCTCAGGGCTGTTTAGTATCCTCTTCTCTCCCAGACTACACTCATGTGTGGGACTGCCCCAACCCAAGTGCAGGACCTTGCACTTGGCCTTGTGCAAGTTTTGAAGTCTACACAAGCCCTCTTCTCAATCATGTCAAGGTGCATCCCCTGGCATCCCTTCCCTCCAATGTGCAGACAACTCCATTCAGCTTGTTTTCATTTGCAGTACTACAGCTGTAATAGCATATTTTACAATGGAAAGAAATGTTGGAAAATTATAAGTCAGAGATCTTCAGAGACACACACACAGAAAAATTAATGGTCACAGAAAGCTTTAAGAGTTTAGAGTGTTTATTTAAATAAAAAGAGGACTGAAGAGTTATTTGATCACAATTTCTAACTATTTTCACAGGAAAAAAGTACTGGATATTTGCTAAAAGTCTGCTTATTCTATCAATAAACAATACAATGGGAATGAAATATGCAAAAATTAAGAAAGATTAAATGAAACTATTTACTAGAAGTATATATATATTTTTTTCATGCAGAGTTCATATCCAGTATACCAAAATGTAAAAGCAAGGGTAGATTCTCCATATCTGGATGCTTATAACACAAGATTGTTTCCCTGCAGCCCTGTTCAGAGTGCCAAAGTTGAAGCCTTGATATCAAAATTAGCCTAGATTTGTTCTAATAACTTTTGTTTTGAAAAGTCCTTTCTCATTTGGAGTTCTAGTTTGCCTTATAAAATATTGATAATTTTTCCCTCTGCATTTCATTCATATTTTTTAAATACTCCTATTCTGTTCACTGTTTGTACAGAGGTAGATGCAGAAACAAGCATAGAATGCATTTTCATATCTATTTTGTATTTTGGATAAGTAGATCTATGGATAAATACATGCATCTAAAAGCTGTGATAGTCTTAGGAGATTTAACAACAACAATAACAAAGTGAGAATGTAATTGTCGGCTTCTAGTAGATTACTTAGAATAAGAGAAAATGACTGTTCTGATCCTTCTGATTATTTGATTCCATTATTTTCTGAAGATGGTTCTTACCTGCAGGTTACCTTCTGTAGCTGTTTGCAGTTGCTTCTGGCAAGTTAATACATATTCATATGAATTTCATGAACTTTATTTCTCCTTTACTCAGTTCCCTGAGATGTCCTGCCTATCTAAAGTGCCAGACACAAAAAGATCCATGAAATACAGTCATAAAAACTGATCTTCCACACTTCTGTCTCCAAAAGCAACCTGGTCTACCAGCTTGTCCAGTCCATGTACCAGTACGGCATTGACATGATGGATAAATTTTGAAGCAAGTTCATTGCTTCATTGTAATCACAAGTTACTTTCTTCCTAAAGTTATCTGTCAAGTTAGTCTAAGAAATCAGACCTTTCTGCAGAACCAATTTATAGCTCAGACACTAATAATCTTTCTGTTTATCTTGCAATAAAGTTTCTAATAAACTTTATAATCACTTAATAATCTGGTTTGGGATGAGTTTCAACAAGGCCAAATGCCGGGTCCTGCACTTCGGCCACAACAACCCCAGGCGACGCTACAGGCTTGGGGCGGTGTGGCTGGAGGACTGCGTAGAGGAAATGGACCTGGGGGTATTGATTGATGCTCGGCTGAACATGAGCCGACAGTGTGCCCAGGTGGCCAAGAAGGCCAATGGCATCCTGGCTTGCATCAGAAACAGTGTTGCAAGCAGGAGCAGAGAGGTGATTGTTCCCCTATATTCAGCACTCGTGAGGCCGCACCTGGAGTACTGTGTCCAGTTTTGGGCCCCTCACTGCAAGAAAGATATTGAGGCCCTGGAACGTGTTCAAAGAAGGGCAACAAAGCTGGTGAGGGGTCTGGAACACAGGCCATATGAGGAGAGGCTGAAGGAGCTGGGAATGTTCAGCCTGGAGAAGAGGAGGCTCAGGGGAGACCTTATTGCTCTCTATAACTTCCTGAAGGGAGGTTGTAGTGAGCTGGGGGTCGGCCTCTTCTCTCGTGTCATTAGTGATAGGACCAGGGGGAATGGTTTCAAGCTACGGCAGAGGAGATTCAGGCTGGACATGAGGAAGTATTACTTTTCAGAAAGGGTGGTCAGGCACTGGAATGGACTGCCCAGGGAGGTGGTGGAATCACCGACCCTGGGGGTGTTCAAGGAAAGGCTGGATGTTGTGTTGAGGGACATGGTTTAGTAGGAGCTATTGGGAATAGGTGAACGGTTGGACTGGGTGATCTTTTAGGTCTTTTCCAACCTTAGTGATTCTATGATTCTATGATTCTATGGTTTTGCCATAATCACTTGCATTCTTCTTATGTATGTGCAATTGTATGTGCAATTGTACCCTCATACGGGACTAAATACGTGCTCTTACACAAACTTGATTTCAAAAAACAGCTAACTGGTGCAGAGCACTTCATGCTGAAATGAAATTGAACTGGTGTTAGCCTTCCAGTTCTCACTGTCCAAAAGTACTCATGATATTCAAAGATAGATTTATCATAATAATTTTTATCCTTATCTCCTTCCTCGCCCTTTTCTCAACATCTGATTACCCAACTGTTTAAAGAAACCTGATTTTAAAATCGAAATAATCATGCTAATGGATAAAAATTTATTTTTCTTCACTATGTGCTATATTACTGTGCAGCACCTTCCCTACCCCAACACCCCAACCTCTTGCACAGCATATATGTTATTTTTATGCTATTTTCTACTGTCTTGTTGCTCCCCACCTACACAGATGCCTCCAGAGGTACCATCATTAATTTTTTCTTGTCTGGGAAAGGATTATGTTTCCATGTTTTTACATATATTTGGAAAATATAATTGTGTACTTATTAATTAAAAGCCATAAAATGTCACAAATTATGACACGTAGAAAATGGCAGCAATGAGAAATAATTTTGTAAATACTGAGCTGTTCTCACTGACAGAATGTCATCCTTTTAGTGCAAATGAAAAAGTGGTAGTCCAGGTGTCTGTAATCACAGCTCTGTGTCTTGTCAATTTGATATTATTATTACAATTAATAAGGTAATGAAGTCCATCAGAAAGGAATGAAGATACGTTTTCTGTAATTACAGTATCTGCTCTTTGTGGTAGTTCTCTATAGCAGCAGTTTCCAGATTTGCTGTTATGTAGAAGAAAAGGAAAGACAAAGGGATGGCAACTCTTTGTCTGGTTCTAAATGTCATACCTCTGGTGTGTGATCAACCCATAATGATACCACAGCTACTAAGCTTAGATCAGAGTTCTCTATTAGATGTCAGACAGTGATATCTTTTAGCAGTACCGAGTGCAGAAAATTCAGTTAGCACCTAGATAGAGATGTTTCTCCCAATAGTATTACTCTTCTGATGATTACACATAGCTATTTTTAAAGAAAATGTAGGACAATGTATTGGATTTCCCTGCTATGTTCCTAAGAATCCTATCAAACAGCTTCTCAATATCTCCACCATCTGGCTTAAGATTATTACATTACTTCAGCTAACATTATGATTAATATCTCTTTGTGTCTGTCAAAGATAGATAGCACTTAGCCAAACAGCACCCGATGTTCAGCAGCTCTTGGTATTAGATTAGCAAAAACATCTAACTCTTTGTCCCTCAGATGTTGTTACTGCTCCATTGTGGTGCTCACCTGATGATGAGCCAGCAGTGTGCACCTGCATCTCAGAAGGCCAAGTGTATCCTTGGCTGTATCAGAAGTGGGGTGGCAGAGGAGAGAAAGATAATTGTTTCCCTCTGTTCTCTCCTCATGAGGCTCCATCTGAAGTACTGCATCCAGATTTGGGGCCCCCATCACAAGGTCCAGAGGAGGGCCACAAAGATGATCTGAGAATTGGAGCACATCTTCTATGAAGAAACATTGAGGTAGCTGGGGCTGATCAGACCGGAGAAGAAAAGGCTCCATGGAGATCTCAGCCTCACAGTGTTTAAGGGGATATTATAAATGAGGTGGAGTCTGACTTTCAATATTGCACTCCTCACTCCTCATCGCACTTTACAACTTCCTGAAGGGAGGTTGTGTTGAAAAAGGTTCTGGCCTCTTCTCCCAGGCAAATAGTAGGACCCGAGGAAATGGCCAGAAGTTGTACCAGAGGAGGTTTAGGTTGAACATTAGGAGAAACTTTTTCTCTCAGAGGGTGGTCAGGCACTGGAATGGCTGCCCAGGGAGGTGGTGGAGTCGCTGTCCCTGGCAGTGTTCAAGAGGCGCCTGGATGAGGAGCTACGAGATGTGGTTTAGTAGCTTGTGGTACTGGGAATGGGAGGGTGGTTGGACTAGATGATCTTGCAGGTCGTTTCCAACCTTGCGATTCTATGATTCTATGATTCTATATGGTCTGTTAATGATAGTACACACACTATCATGGTCTGATAGTACATAAGGGTAACAGTTTTGAACTAGAATAGGGGATATTTAGATTAGATGTTAGGAGGAAATTTACTTAGAGTGTGGTGAGGCACTGGTACAGCTGATCAGAGAATCTGTGGGTGCTCCATCCCTGGAAGTGTTTAAGGCCAGACTGGATGGAGCCCTGAGCAGACTGATCTGGTAACTGGCAAACTTGCCCATGGCGGAAGGGTTAGAACTATGTGATTTATGGTTCCTTCTAACCCAAACTGTTCCATGATTCTATAATTTTATGATTTCACTCACCAGACACAAATACAGACGTCTTTATTACTGTCCTCTTTTGTCCAAGTTTCAGCTGCTAGCTTTTACATGTACACCCTTTGCCTCTCATCTGTGACCCACTGCCAGGTATGTGAATTGTTTCCACATGTGTTGCATCTTCAGAACAGAAGAGACTAGTTTTTCTGTCTGGTCACATTGTCATTGCAGTCTTATATACTATACTGCTTTAACTGATCCTAAGCTCTTTGGAGTCAGTGAGTCACAGCATTGACTGGTGACTGAGCAAAATATGATTTTCTACCTATTGCATCTACCTTTTTCATCTTTAAAACAAATAAAAACCCACTACAATCTGATACACCCATCCTACAAATCGTAATTATTAAATATTATCAAACATTCTTCCAGTTCATAAGACTGAATATACATTGCTGATTTTCTTGTTTTAAGGTCACTCAAAGTCAAACATTTTCTGCTTGCAGAAGGTGAATCATCTGCACAGAACTGTTAGGTGACAGCCCGAACCGGAGATTGAGCACTGGGTGAAGAATTGTGACCAACCCTGGGAGCACAAGTGCAAGCTATTCACTTGTGTGATCGAAGGTGTGGACCCCTAATCTTATTTAAGGGCTGGCAACCGAGTTGGGAAACATCTTCCCTTGGAAACTGTTTCATTCTCAGTGTTTTCTAGTGAGCCCTTATCTTTGGAGTGGGGAAAGCTATTCCTTTTTACTGGATTGTGGCTACTACCTTTCTTTGGTTATCCAAAAATTGGTCAGAGGCAACTGTATACTTCTGTTTCACACTGTACATTGCTCAATACATGTTTTGGGATTCCATGTGTTAAAGACTGAGCATTCCACTTGGTAATGGCAGAATAGCCTGATATGTTATTGAAACTAACCTTTTGGAAAGCATAAATAAAATTGTATGTGTCATACAACTATGTGCTGAAGTAAGAGGACAAGACAAAATAAGATAAAACAATTTAGTTTAGCTCTTTGCGTAATTGAAAATACAAGGACTTCATGACCTTATGCAGAAATTTCTCTGTAGGTTAAGTCACACTAGACCAGTGCACTTTTTGCCCGTGTCAAGATTTGTTTTTTTTTCTGGTTATTTTTATATTTCTGTAAAAAAAAATTATTGTTATTTTTAAAAAAAGATTTTTTATAAAATTACAGTAGCTTCCACATACAAATCTATCTTAGATCAGAGCTTCTCTACACAATTATTGTGAAGCTTTATTTGTAGTAAAAATCTGAAATGAATGCAGGCATTGACTCAATGGTATAGATTACATTTTCTAATGTAACTTTTTTACTTGATTCCTGTATAACTCTGGGCGATTTTATTTCCAGTTATAGTTTCTAGATTATGTGAGACTTCAAATCTATTTCTGCAAATTAAAGCCTATTTTAGATGTTTCAATTGTCTTCCAAGATTTTTGAGCATTATCATCTGCATGTTGTATGATCTAACACATATGCATATTTATGAAGTCTCTTTGTTGCAAATGCTAGTAGATTCTTCTCAATTTGAACATCATTTTCTTTTCCATCTGCTAGAGCATGAGAGACCTGTGAATCAAAGCTTCCAGTTAGAGACAGGCTATTAAATCATATTTGAGCTTGTTCGCTTGAGCGGTGAAAGTCTTACTAGGGCCATTAAATCTAAGTACAGGGCATGACATTGTTGTCTTCTTTTGTTACCATACTTTGTCACTTTTTTCATGACTGTTGCCAAAATACAATACACAAAACAGTTGTTTTAGAGGAGCCGTTAAAGCCATTTCACCAGTAAAATACTGTACAAGTTCTCAAGGACCTTCTACCTTGTTCTGTGAGAGTTTTTATGCCAACACCAGTTTTATTATATTCTTACATCACTTGATGAGCATATATCCTATGTGTTTGAGTACTTATGGATCGAATCTTTTGAGAATCAGCTTGGTATATTACCCTTCCTTCCTTGTCTGAATTCGACTGGGATTGACACTGCCATTATGTCATCATGTGGATTTTTTAAAAATAGATACTTCTTTGTTCTTTAAAACATTATCTATGTCAGTTTACTGCAAAATGCAAATGGACAAACTTGTAGCTGCTGTGTGATGTTTGAAACTGCTACCTCAGCTGATCAATCATGTTATCATGTATCACCAGGACCTGTCTTTATTTCCAGTAAAATTGTGTTGATCATCTTGTTGGTGCTGTATATCAGCTAATGCACAGTTAGGATGATGCAACCTCAGGATAATTCTGATGTTTTATTGTGAATATTTGTTAATAATAATAATTTAAAAGATTGGCCACTTCTCTTCCTAATTACATTGAAACTGTTAACCCATGTTGTCAATTTATGATGCTTCTGTAACATCTTCTTTCAAGTTCTAATCAGAATTTCTTCACTATTTTCTTCTTAGGGTATTTTCAGTAGGAGCACTACACACAAATGGGCCATTCTTGATGTTTCAGAACTTGAATTTCCACCCCATTCTACCCCTCTTGTAGTTTCATTGCCCCTATTTGATGAGGAAAGTATCCAATTATGATCAAACAGATTGCTTTTCTTGTATGACAGTAATTCTTAAACTTTAGGTTTTCATTCTAAGTAGGACATTTTCAGTTGATTTTTAATAAAATTAGTTATTTTCAGGACTTCCTTGCCCACTGTGTACAATAAAATAAAAACTTGTGGGTTCTCTTCTCTGTTATTTTCATCCAAGGTATTCATACAGATGTGAAAACTTTGTTTCTGTTATTTCCAATCTTCAGCAAGATTGCTGAGATGAAGATAAGAAAGTTTTCTAGATACTCTTTTTTCCCACTTTCTTATACTGACAGGGTTTCAAATAAAACAGTAATTCCTTGCTTTGTGTGGGCAATGGCTGCTTTTGACAATGTGTTGTGCTGTCCTTTTTATATATCAGGAAGCCAGATTGTGACCAAGGATATAAAATTTAAAGTAAAGCTGTTCTATTAGATTCAGAGCACAATGCCAACAGATACACTTAATCCAAGAACTCTGTGGTAATTAAATATGATTAATTCTAAACAGATTTTGAAGAGATGTAACTTCTTAACTTCTGCAATTCTGAGATGTTTGTGAAATCCAGTCCAACAAGACTTAGGTCTAACATTGTCTTTAGTGAGTTTTTGACCTTTTTTATAGAATTTTCTTGTTCAGTATCAAAATAGTGATTTTAAGGAAAAACCCTACAATGTGTGAGGCTTTATGATTGATAAGTACAGCTTGTTGTTAAAGAACATATTTTGCTAGTGGGAAGCTATTTTGAAAAATTCTACCAATGTATCAGATAGGTTGTTATTTTTGTGCATATTTTTACAGGTTTAAAATTTTCTAAAGGGAAAACCAAGAGACAAATAACGAACAGTAAATATTCTCTTAAATCTGGAAAAACAAATTGCCTGTGAATCTGCTCTTAAGGATGATATTTAAAGTACCATTATATTACCATTTTTTTCCTTCAGCCACAAACATTATCATCAAGGAAGAAAAGAAACATGCAAAATGACCCCAAAAAGCCACAGACAAAACCATTGTATTTTAAAGGTGAAATTAACATTAAAAATCACCTAAGTACTTATTGAACTGCCTCTATTACTGTCTTGGTATGAATTCATGTCTACTTTTTCGGATTGATCTTTCCGGCATTATCCTGTGGTCATAAATGCATTTAAGGATGTAAAATCCTTATGCTTTTTACTATATTTGTAGGTCATTCTGAAGTAATACCTCATATTTATTTCCATGGAAATTACAATACAATGCACAATAGCATGTTTTGGTAGATCAAATTTTAATCTACAAAACACTACTTTTTGACATAGTTACCATCATTAGCTGTGCATTTTTGCCAGTGATGAAGAAGAGCCTGCATGCTGTGCTCATAAAAATCTACACCAGTGGAAGTGACCCACTGTTTCACAGAGGAAAGGAAAAATGCTGCCCACATAGTCCATCTTTCACTGGCGAAAACAGATGGAAGTCAGAAGGTGCCAAATCCAGACTATACAGCTGATGCGGTAGAACAGTTCAACCAAGATTCACAATGTTCACCACAGCCTTCAAGTTAGTATAGGATCTGAAGATATTGTGTTTCAAGAGAAAAGTTAACATCTTCTCCGGATGTTAGGAGGACATCCAGAGAAGATGTGTAAAGGACCAAAAAAGCTCCTCCTGACTTACTGAGGTGTGTTTGGTGTGTATGAAACACTTGAAGTGCAAGGCTGTTGCCATGACAAGAAGCCAGCAGTTGATATCAGCAAGTATGAGATCCTGTTCTCTTATAGGATAGTCCTGCTTCACTGATAAACCAGCCTACCTCTTCCATGAGGAAGTTTTTGCTACAAAAGTATGTCAGACAAACTTTTTATCGTTAACTTGCTTGTTTACAGCTTTTTTTTTTTTACTTAAAGATGGTGTGGCTTTAAACCTAGCAGGCATAAAAGGATGCCCAAGGTTTTCGTAGTCTTTTCCGTGGTCATGCATGCTGTTGTTTGCCAGTTTGAGACTGATCTACAGATGAGTGCATTCCCCTTCCCACCCCTAGCCTCTCTCTGGCACTGGTTCTGGAACTCCTCAAAATAGACCTTCAAAGTAGACTAGTTATTTTTTTTTTCTTTTTTTTTTTTTTTTTTTTCCTGACTCATATTTTTTCTTTACCTTAGTTTTCTCTTTTCATTCTTTTTCTCTTATAAAATTAAGTAATTGCAAGGCTTATTTTGGTTTTTTAAGGACATATAGTTTAGCTGCACCATTTAAGATTGATTCTAAGTGTTAGAGCACTAATATTTAGAGATAACTGTGCATGAATATTTTGGGGATAATTATAGTATACAGACTCTCATTAAAATTGATGATTGTGTGTGGACATCTGTGTATCATTTTACCTTAATTTAACAAGGAGTATTCATGTGTCTGGTCACATTTTCCCTCCATTTACGGGTGGTACGTGACAGATTGACTCTGGAAGTTCAAGTCCTCAGCTTAGTTAGTGTCATGATATAGCAATCAGAGCTTATGACTTGTTTGGATTCTGTGAACTCCAGATGGATCGCTCCTTTCCCAAAAGACAGTGCATATCACTACACACTGAGGGCTGCATCTTGCACCTCTTCTTTTATGGGCAGTTCACATCACCACCCCACAGACTGCTGTTTTGCCTCCAACTTGTAGTGGTGACATCACATCTGGTAACCGATAATGATGACATCCAAGAAACTGTCATGTTCAGCCTTGTATTTGTTCAACAGGTCCTGACAAACTGGCATATGATGTTCTTTCTGTTTCCATGAGATAACTTTGTGATACTCCAAGATTGCCACTGTAGTTTCCAACACATTGAAGTTAACATTCAGCTCCACACACGATTCCTGTGACAAAATCTACTTTTTTAAATGGATGAGCTGACTGAGATTCTCTTCATTTCATGGTGTGACAACTGTGCATGACCATCCAGAACACGACTTGTCTTTCACATCACTGTCACTACTGTTGAAACGCATCACCCACTACCTCGCATCACTCCACTGTTTGGTCTCCATAAAAATTCAGAAAGCATAGATGAATGTCAATGGGTGCAATTTTTCCACATGAAGGAATTCAACGACACTTTGCTTCATATGCATTTCCATGTCAGTTGCCATTTTGTCAGACTGCCCCTCTGCTGCCATCTCTTGCATGGCAACAAAATGTATGAGAATATTGGTGGAAAGTTTCAGTTTCTGTTGGCATACTACCAACATCCATCTCTGACATTGTAAGCCAATGTAATAAAATAGGAGGAATTACTTTCAGAGCAAGCCTCGTATATCTTGCAGAAAAATATTAGCTATGTTAGCATTTGCTTAATCTTCTGCACAGTAGCCTCTCGGAGGTGAGCGTTTATTGCCAGTAAATCACTGTTTTTGTTGATATGATGTCATTTTTACTGGAAGTTCTGATTTTCTTGAGATTTCTTTAGGACAAAATTTCTTTACAGATGATCCATGAGCTTTTAAAACAAAGAGTCATTAAGTCAAGAGTCTGGCCTGCTTCAATCTCCACTGAATATGCTGTAATTTCTTATTTGAGTTTTGATTGCATTATATTATTTCAGTCAGAAGTATTGTAACATACCTTAAGAAAATATTAGCTAAGCATTTCAGCAAAAGATAACAAATATCATCTTCATTAATTATCTTGACTCCCAACTGTGTACAGCTGCTATTTTTGTCCATAAACACTTCGATGTACATTAGTTTTGCAGATACACTGAAAGAAAATGTTATTGTCATTTCTTCCACCTTTGATCTCTTTTTTCCGTGATTACTTGTCATTTATTTTCTGCTGGACAAAATTTCCCACAGTGGAGATTTTGAAAGATATCACATGTGTATCCCTCATTGGTTTTAGTTCAAATTCTGACACATCACTTGATGCTGTCATTGTAGTTAGTGTACACTAGTGGGAGAGACTTTGTGTTGAAACAGAACAGGAACTCATGCATACATTCTTCCTCTCAGCAAAGGAGTAGCTGGGATAAGAGTATTTTCAAATATTTTCTTCACAGGCATCTGTCAGCAGCACAATAAATTTGAGAAGTTGTTGTGTGACCCAAACTTAGTATATCACTCATTTTCAGACATTTAAGCCTTCCTGACCTTAGATCAGTGTTATTTACCACTGAGGAATCAGAGTTTGATGTTTTTTTTTTTTAAAAACACTGTCTGTCTGTGATCCTCTTCCTTCTTATCAGTTCTATGCAGTATGTTTATGGATCGTCACCCATTGTCTCAGAAAATTCAATCTGCTTAAATTCTCTTTCTTGTCTTACGACTTTGTTGCCTTTGATTTTTCTGTGTAGTACTAAGGTAATTATATTCAACAATGTAATGCTAACTTTCATTCTGAATACATGCTAATAATGTAGAATTTATCTTTTTTTTTTTTTTCTGAACCACTGCAATGCTGTCAAAGTGTTCATATCTATAAAGAAACATGAAGTCTAGCTTCTCCTCTGTCTGTTTACAAAACATCTGATGCAAATGGATGGTTCAAAGTCAAGTTGCTAATCATAGCTGATCACTCAAAGTTTGGATAGAATTCCCATGCTGTTTCCAAACCACACCCCTTTCATGAAGAGGCAAACTGGTAGGGTAGAGCATATTATTCTGACTTGGCTATTTGGCATTGATTCAGAGCTTCTGATTTGAGTTCCATCACTACATTTCAAATTCCCATTCCTTCCAACCTCTCTTAGTCATTATTTCCATTACACTGATTGGTGTCATTTTATTCTGTTTTATTTATCTATTTTGTAACAGCTGCAATGGATACCATTCTAAATACAATGCAGAACATCTCTTCACCAGCCATCTGGTAGGACTGTTCATCTCCTCACTTCCCTCCTGTCCCATTACTTATGTCCCTTGCACTATATCATTGTATTACACATCATACATCCATTTCTTTTTTTTTTTTTTTTTTTTTCTGATGAAGTTCTGATTCTATTCATTAATCTTCTGTTGAAGACTCATGAAGTAGTGGTTGGAGTCACACTTGATGAAAGAGGCAATTACAGATTCAACTAACATTGCTACATGTATGCCATGATCCTCCCTCTTAACTCAGTAGTTTTACCGTAGTGCCTTCTGAATATGTAGATTAATATAACTTGTTTGAAAGAAATCTATATTCATTTTAAAACATTACATTTTAAACATTTAAACATTTTAAAACAGTATAGACATAACTGTTCAATCCCAAATGAATATTAAAGAAGAAAGCAAACAAAAATATGATTTAAAAATAAAGTCAGTAGGAACTATTATTTTTTCTATTTATCTGCACATAAATGATATCAAGCTGACCCTATAGTGTATGAGGGCACAGGTGTAGATAATGCAGGGAAGTAGTTTACATTGCTCCTGCTTAGGATCTGGTTGCTGTTTTGCTTCCTAAGACTTCCAAAGGACAACAAAAAAGAAATCTGACACAAATATCCACAAAGAGTCTTATCTAAAGCAGAAAAAATTTCATGCATTTCTCTTGAATATGATCCATGTAGTGTAATGTTACTACGACAGGCTATGATACAGACATTGTTCTTAGTGGGAGACATTCATCATCTTTACATGAAAGCTGAATTAATAGAAGTCCTGGAATCTGTCTTTGAAAATGACATATTTATTTTGAGTTTTGCTGTTTGTTGTTGTTGTTGTTGTTGTTTGCTTTTCCTGTTTTGAATCAAGACATTCAGCCGGAACCTAGCTCTTAATGTTTCTTCATGTTTACTTGAATGGTTAATGAATAAAAAGCTCATCTTTTGAAATGACTCAGAAATTGTCAGAGACCTTTGCTTTGTACCTGTTAGTGTATACATAGAATTATCTTCAGACTGACAGCATTCCAGTTACCTAAATGCAATTTGTGCACATGCATGCATTAGAGAAAATTAAATACCATATGGTGCTGAGCCAGTCACAATTTGTACTGCTTGAAAATAGCACACTTTTGAAGCCTGCTGACAAATTTTATGGGTTTTCTCTCTTGATAATATGTGGAAAAATATCTCTTAACCATTTATCCACAGAATCACTGCCTAAGCTCTGGCCATAAAAATTCATTGCAAGAACTATTTCCAAGTAAATGACTATCCATAAAACACAAAAGACCTATGAAAAAAAAGTTTTTTTTTCCCTTAAACATATAGAAGTTTTTTGCATTCTTTGGTCTCCCTAAGTTATGCTTTATTTTTACTGCTCATAACTATCCTAAGCAATGGAGGCAAATTGAGCCATTACTTCTGCCCGTTGCACACACTAATGTCTCGATCTGTCAGAGGGGCTCCCAGGAAAGGGTGACTTCATTCCTGGCACAGTTCAGGATGGTGATTGTCCCTTCGGCTGGTCAGTTGATTCATCTGGGTCATATAAGCCAGGGTTTTTACTTAAAGTAAAAACTTACTTAAAGTGGGACAGTAATCAAGTAAAGCTGCTATGAGTATCTGGGCAAAAGAGCATACTTGGCCCTTTGTATAAAATTTCATTGTAACTTTTAATTTTTAGCTCAAGCAATGACTTCTTGTTTGTTATGTGCTATTGTAACATTGTAAACGACTGAAGTAGTAAATAGTGCATTTGATTTGTAGCACATCCATATTCTATCTGAGACTGAAGGCCCCTCATATGAGATATTGGTACACATGATAAGAAAACTTTGAGAGTTTCTACACCTCCCGAAACAAGTGCTATGCTCTGATACCTTTGCAGCATTTTGCCCTGATCTCAGTTAACCACCTCAAGGCTTAGGTTTCTCAAGCTATCTCTTGTTATCATTACGGCCATTCATCAAGGCTAAAGGCTAAAGTGTTAGCATCCACTGCAGAAGATGGAGAAAAAAGACTTTGATATCATTTAATGATTGGTCTATTTGTTTGTTTGTTGCTTTGCTTTTTCTGTCTTTGGTGTTCACTAGAACTTCAGTCATTCTGCACAGTCTTATGCTGCAGTTCTTCAGTGACAGATGATCTGTGCTCTTTATTACAAATACTGCTTGCTGTTTTCTTCCTTTCTTTTTTACATAGAAGTGGCATGGACTACATTAGAATAGAAAAGTCTGCTCTAAAAATGAGTTTGCATATGTTTCAATATTCATAGCTGTAGAAGCATGCATATGTCTGTCTAAATGTAAATTTTCCTTCTGCTCTTTTGTGGACTCTATGATATAGATTGTTTGCTTCATTTTCATAGAACAGAAGTAAAGATAATTTCCTGACAATGAAAGTGCTGTATTTTGGAGCCTTGAATCAGAAGTATTCCATGTTTCTTATTTGGAAAATAAAATTCCAAAAGTCATTGCAAAATATAATTGAAATAAAAGCTGTAGTCAAGAAATATAAGAATGTTTCTTGTAAGCTTTTATTTTCTTTGTAAGCTCTTCATTTTTTCTGAGACTTTTCATTTGAGTAAATTCACTTCATTACAAAAGTGTTGTTCATCAATTTGATGGAATAATCCACACATAGCACAATTTAAGAGAGCCTCAAGGAAGATGAAATAGACAGTATTCATGTTTTCTGAGTTAAAAAAAAAAAAAAAAAAAAAAAAGGTACCCTTGAACCTAAAATTTTTTTCAGCCATATATTATTTCTCTAACTTCCTTGTGGGCCTAGGAATCATTCCCTCACTACCTGATTCAAGGGTCAGATTGAGGATCTTCTTTAAAATATTTCTTTTCCCTGGAAACAATCGAATCTCTTAAAACACATACTGCCCCATATTGCCCCAGGATTTATATGACCAGAAATTGTGGAAATGAAACCGTATGGAACTCTCATTGGAAATCTGCTCAGAAATCAGGTCTTTTGAAGACACAGTCGTTTTTGTTTGTTTACTTTTTCTTCAGGATGAAAATCAAGAGCTGGCGTCATTGAACAAATAAACTGCTATCTGCACCTGCCTGTAAGCTTCTTGGAGTTATTCTCTGCCTCCAAATTCTCAAAACATCTCTCTTTTCCTTAGTACAGATTCCTATATACATAAAGGTTTTTATGTGTACATGCTTATGATAATCTACAGCTTAACAAAATTGTTCAGTTTAGTATTTAGCTCACGAATGAGTTCCATCAGTCTTTATGGTCAGGGACGAGATGTTTTTCCACCTATGTCAACTGAGAAGCTGGATAGAAAGCCTGAACATCTGTTCTTTCTTTCCTGATCTGCATTAAGTATGAACAAAGGAAAAGAAGGAGAGTGAAGATGTGAGCTCATAAATTGTATACTGACTATAAACTGCAGCAAGGCTGAGACTAGGTCTCCTTTGTCCCCCTCTATTTACCTATTTACTACTTAGTTCCTAAGTGAATTGCTTGCTCAAAGGTTTTCTTTCCTTATTATATAAGCTTTATAAAGATGGACTGGGAGCTGTTCCTGCTAGAAAATCTTTTGTTTTCTTCCCTAATGGTGGAAGATAGAGAATGGCAAATAAAGGACTGAACCCTCTGTAGATTCCTGAGTGGTACTACATAAAGTACTTCAAAAATTAACTGTACTGTTAATAAAAGGCTGACTTGGGTGCTCAAGTGCATCTAGTGAAACCCAGAAGAAACAGGATCCAGGGAGGCAGTCACAGCTGTGCTTCTGACTGATAATGCCCTCTTGTATGGAATAGATCTGGGTGCAGCAATCCAGATAGCTCTCTGTAGAGATGCTTCAAAGGTACATTTGCCATATCTTTTTTCATGCTAAAACATAGCAAGATTAACAATGAATGAATTGTATTAATGTAACAGAGAGCTACAATTATTTATGTTTGTTGATGAAGTAAACAAAATGACAAGCCATTATGCATTTGATCTGAATAAGTAAATCTGATGATCTCAGATCTCATTTTTGTCACCTGAATGACACTTGCAAACTTTTAACTCTGGATTTTGTTACACTGCACATGTGTTGTGTGTGTATGCCATGATATAGTGGACCACAAGCATCACATCTCATTTTCTCTTCAGCAAACAGCAGCACTTTTTTTGGCAGTAGCAGTAAATATTATATAGTCATTTTTCTGTTAATGTTGTCTACCTATACATACATGATATAAAACATACCAAGGGATAGAACTGAGGTCTTTTTTGACATATATGCTATCGTACATATTTCTTGTTATGTACAAATCACTCTTTAAATTTTGAACTGACTAGTTACAAGAGCAGTTATACCACTTTGCAGTTTTGCTGAGTCTCATATTCTATTTTATCTGATATAAAAAAATGCAATCTGTGCATCACAAAAGTATTTGGTATTGGATGTCCATCCAAGAATTACCCACATCATAGGCAGTGGAGGAAATTTAAGGAGTTTTGGCTGTATTATTTATATTATCAGTTAATATCTATTGATATTTGGTTCCAACTGTCTATCCTGATCCTGTATGGAATTTCTCAGAGCTAACAGTACTGAATTGTTACTGCTGTCATATTGCACAACTCTGACAAAGCCCTACAAGATAGGTGACTTAACCTATAATTATTTTGATATTTTCTACCAAACTGTGTTGGGCTATGTATTTTTCCACAGCTTGTGGCTTCATTTATACTTCTTCAAATTGCTTGAGTTCCTTATTTCACAAATTCAATATATTTTTCCAGATTTTGGTGTTCCAGTTGTCTCCCTAAACATTTGGTTTCAAAGGAACATACAAGATACTATTTTATCACATTTATTCACTAAGTTCATACTCACAATCTTTCTTTCATAACCAAACCTGAAAGACTCTCTCTTAAGCTTCTTGTTAATCATGTTTTTTTTTTTTATTGTTGTTTTACTTTCCATTCTATATCTTCTCAAAGCTTTATACATAACTATATTGGTATAATTGCATTTCCAGATGCTTACTCCCGAATAGCTATAGTTACTTTAGCCCATTTTCATTTGTTTTTTGTTTTTAACTTCGGAGTGAGAGTCGAGATGACGGAAATGATTATTTTCTTGAGACACTTTGTCCACTTGGAAGGGTGGGTGAATTGATAATGTGAAGAAGCCACTGAATGGTAGCAGTACTGCTGTGAATAGAAGGTGTACACAGAGTTTTTTATCCATGATTTCATATTGGTGTAACTCCATTTATGCAGGCAGCTATAGTTGCAGTAGCAAGCTGGAGAGCTGTCTAGCGCATGGTGGTGAAATGTCATGCTGTTAGGAGGGGAAGTGGAAGACATTTGTCTAAGTGAATGGTTCTATGATTCTATGTCAAGTAAGATACAGAAGGAAACTGCAGACAAATTGGTAGCACAGTATCCTTCTGAGTATAAAATGTTATTGAAATGATGGCTAATATGCCACAGAAGAGTTAACAATCAACTATACATTCAACATATGTCTCAGTGTCTGCAAACATTGTTGGCAGTTTGTCTTGACAGGAGAAGTCAAAGTGAGGAAACAGAGAAAACACGGTGATTTCTAATCCTTACACAGCTTTTATTAATTGGATGAACTTGATTTTCTCTCCCCACTAAGCTTTTATTTACTGACTAAGAATGTAAGGTTGCTTACTCAACCTTTGCTTCAAAGAGCCTGGGTCTCCTGAGGTGTGTTGTTACAGAGGTGCATTTGCAGCAGATTAAGTGTTACAGATCTGAATTTTCCAGTCTCTCATTGTCTGTCATCTTCAACATTCTTCAGTAAGAAACTGTTTGTAATGTTTACTATAAATTACTCTCCTCCATACATTTTCGCCTTGGTTGTGCAAACAGTAGCCTGAGTTGTCTGCACCATTTGTGTCCTCATCAAGAAATACAATTCCCTGTTGCTGCTCAAGGTCAGCGTAGTCCTTCTAAAAGATTTTACTAAGGGGACAAGTGTCACCTGACAGAGAATATGGAGGCAGGACACTTGCTGAAGTACACAATTTTAGAAGCTTCGGTATGAAAGTCTTAACCTCATTCCATAAATTACAATGCAGAGTGCCCTCTGTGTTCTAAATTTATACCTTTTATGTGAGCTCAATATTTCTATAAAGTTTTACAGTAAAGTAAGTCTTTAATGACCAACTTCCTTTTTTTTTTTTTTTTTTTTTTTTTTTTAATATATTAATGTAAAAGATAAAGGTGTTCATCTGTTAACCTGATATTTGTAAATACTCAAGGGATGCACACTGGGACAGTAGATATAGAAGCCACTTTAAAATCCTAGTAAAGCAATAGTTAGCAATACGTTTGGAGCTATAATAACCACAAAGAGCAGTGGTTATGAGAAAGCCTGTAGAAAGGCAATCTTTTCAGCCTTAAACAAAAAAGAAGCACTTCAGAGTCACTATGAAGCTATTCACTAGAGTCATAGAAACTGAGGTTTTATAAAAAGAAGTTACAAATATTGTGTTAATAGTAGTCATAGAACAATCATGCTTGAAGTTGCCTCTGAAAGAGATGATTAAGAGAAGATGAAAAAGCAGATTTATTTTAAAAGTAAGAATTCATTGAAGCTCTTTTAACGAGTGAGAAATGGATTTTGTTCTTATGTAAATGAAAGTTGTAGATATTGTTATTACAGGTACAGAAAAGATGAGGCAATTATATTAGAGATCTGACACTTTCCAGCCCTGATTTCATTTTGTTGTTTCTTTGTGAACAATGGTGAATAATTTTAAATAACTCTTACAGTTCTTAACGTATCTTACATATGCTGCTTTTAATATGAGTTAACATCAAATATTGAATGATTGCATCAAACAAAATAATTAAAATGGGAAAGCACAGAATGGAGTTCTTCCTCATAGTTTATTTGGAAATTTAATGTCCTATTCTGACACAATTTTCCTAAGACAAAATGAGATGAGACTGATTTCACTTTGACAAAACAGTAGTTCAGAATCCCAAAGACTGGCTGATACAGTAGAAACTCTTAAAAAATTAATCAAGCTCAGTGATGAATTAACAAAGGCATATTCTATCTAACCTGTAGGCACACAAAACTCAGGACAAACAGCTGTTTTGACATTTCTAGCTGGGAATCCTGCCCTCCACAAACATATTTGATGCTCAGACACGGTCTTTTGGCTGCTAGTACTCGTCCCCATCTGTCAGGATGGCACAGTGCCCACACACAAGGTGGTATGTCAGCTTCACTAGGGCATAGGTGCCAAGTAAATTCTGCTGTTTGCAGAGCTTTGCATGTGCTGGTTCTTCAGTAGGAAGCCTCTGCTCTGTCACAGCAAGGCTGCCTCTCAACATGACTCCATACACTTGATTACACCTGTTGACAGTTATCTAAAAAAAGAATACATAAATACAAGCAGAAAAAAAAAAAAAAAAAGTGCTCAGGAACAGATTTTGGAATCTATACTGTACACACACAGAAAATCTATTACTACCACTTTTTGTGTGTGTGTGTGTTGTTGTTGTTGTTTTTGTTTTTCTTTTTTCTAATCCAACAAGAAAAGCCTATCTGCAGTGTGGGGAGAAAATAAATTGGATTATAGGAGATAGATCGTGACTTTCTGGCTCATCTTTTCACTCTGGTGGGAATTGTACTGGCATAATTTATGTAACCATTATTAATACCTTCTCCTTTTCTTTCCCTGTCTCTTACTCAAAAAGAAAAAAAATTAATATATCAGAACTTGACTAAACAAGAAAATATAACACATTGCATGATGGTGGCTGGAGCAAGGAAGAGAAATTTGACTATTTTGTCTTACTGATTTTTCAATAGTAATATTGCATTTATCTCAGGGGGATAATCCTTACTTCATCCCAGTGTATAAACGTTATGGGCGGAGAAAATCTAGGCACTTATATTGGGTATTTTGCCTATGTAACTCTGTGATAAATTTGTGCATTTGAAAAAGCATAGGATGGCTTTCTTAGCAATAAAGGACATAATCACCAAAAAAGTGAGAAAATAGTGAGGCTTCAGAGACATTCCTGTATTGTCTTATAAGAGCCCACATAGCTGTTCTAGAGAAAGAGGTTGAACTTCCTGTAGGGGAGACTGAGTAATTCTGAGTTCCGTTTATTGCTAAAATAAATTTGGTGAAAAACTGAATGAACTATCTGGGGTCTTCCAAATGACAATTGTATCAAAAACAGTGCTTCTCATTCCTCTCATAACTGGTTATTCATAGCAGTCAGAAACAGTAATCTTCATTATTCCTGTCATGGTTTTATGATTTTTGGTTTTCAGTATTCCACATCATAACATCATGTGAGGCACTGGGAGTTTAACTGTTAATGCTCAAGTCCTGAGAACCTGCCCAGAAGAGAAGAACTACGTTCCCCAGGGGACTTTGCGGTCACGGAGAGGAGATAGAACTCCTGGCAAGGTCACCTGATGCGCTCTTTCTCTTCTGTTCATCGTCAGCTCTCCTCCCGTCTCCCTGCTGCTCAACTGGACTGCGCATCTCACCTCAGCGTTGTGGTGAGGCCTATCCACCTTTCGGACATTCTCTCTCTCATTATATTTGATTTATTAGCTTCAATTCTAATTATACTGTATTATGGTGTGTTATCTTGCATTCTGATACTATATTTAGTAAATTTGTTTCTTTCTCCTCAGATCGCTGCTGCTGTTTTTAATTATTTTGGGGTCCCCTGTTCCCTTTTTCCAGAGGCATGGATTTCACAAAATCCCTCCACCCCACTGGTCCTGGAACTGGGCTGAACCAGCCCAGTTGACAATTCCCTTTACACTACATAGATTTTAGATTTCATAGGGATGCTCCTGTAACAGTGGTGAGATTTTTAGCAACCTTACCAGATGCTCAGAATTCTTATATCTTTTCTTTTCACCTCATCCTACCATATAACTACACTGTATGTGACTCATCCCTCTGTGTCTCAGTCTTTTCAGTTGCTGCTTGTTACATTGAAAGATTCATACCATCAGAATTTTTAGCTTTTTTTTTAAATTTCCAAGTACCTATCATAATTTAAAATCCTCAAATGTCCTGATTAATCATGTCTGTAAAAAGATCTTTTAAAAATTAGAAATAAACACAAATTGTTTGAAATCTTCCAGAACGCCTTTCTGTTCTCATGTATTTTTATTGTCTACTCAGTGATTGTACTGAAACACGTAAATTCAGTAACTCAGAAAGATTTAATCCAAGAGAACGCTACATTAAATCACATTTTACCATATTTATTCCCTTTCTTGACATTAAGAACATCCACAACACCAGTTTTCTGACATATCTTTTTGATTGGTGTAACTTATGTTTTGCTATATTTGCATAATTATTACTGCACTTATTTTTAGACTTTATTTATATTGCATCAAAAGTATTCCAAGACTATTCATTTTCCTATTTTTTTTCTCTGCCCTCTAGTTGACAGTAGTGTTTGCCTGTTTCCTTTTTTGCTGTTGTTGTCTTTTTTGTGCCCTACTATGATATTCTCCAACCCTCCAGTGCTGCATCAAGTTTTTCTAACTACGTAGTGTATAATTCAACCTCACTTGCCTTACCATTCTCTCTCTTAGCATCTTTGACAAATTATCACTATTCTTTCCCTTCTAACTGTTCTTGTGCCATTCATCACCCATGACATTAAATAACCGCTCTTCTATCAAAATAATATACCTACATTATCTAGGCAAGTGAATATTCATCCATTTTCTGTTAGAGATACTCTGAGACTGACACATCTGTCCCACCTGGCTATTTACAGGTAACTGATCTGTCACCAAAAGAAAAAGAAAAGAAAAAAATGAAAAAATATTGTGATGAGGTTTGTGTTTCCAGTTAAAACTATTTAGTTTTCCCACAGTGACAATCCATAAGTGCTTAAAAAAAGTAAACTTCATCATGGAAAATGCCGTCACTCATGCAAAGTATTAAGAGTATTTTAACTCAGTATTTTTCCATTTGAAGGACTTACATTCAACTTTTTGTGTGTGTATATGCAGCTTAATATTATAAAGGCTTGACCTGTCATAATAACACTAATTTAGAAAATTGGTCCATCTTATTTAACAGAAATTTATTTTCTGTATCTAAAAGAGAAGTATCTGAAATAGAATATTTCACTAACACTTATATGGTAACAGTTCACAATGCATTTTAACTGCAACTGGAGAAAAATCTCTCCAAATTTCCTTAAGGTAGTAAGATTGAAAAAAGTGATGTAGATATTGAAAGGAATGGTACGCTGTATTCTTTTGTTGGTCACTGTTAATAGAAACATGCCAATCTCTGGAATCTGTATGGGTATTCTATGATTACTATAATTTTTCTCCTAACAGATGCAAATGGAAAGGCATTACTCAAAAAAAAAAAAAAATAAAAATCTGTTTGCTTCTTGCTGTTTGCCATGATTGTTCTCTAGTAATGAAAGATGAGTTTTCTTTCCCATCTTCATATGCATGAAAGGAGATGCCATTTAGTGGTGCATCACTGAGTGCACAGTGATGAAGCCATGTTTGCAGATGCACGTGTGAGAGAGAGCGAAGAAAGGCAGAGGCATAGTTTACAGGCCTTCTGTAGCTAATCCTCCATGTCACCTGACAGGAGAAAGTCTCTTGTTCCTCATTTTTCTTGACTTCCAGGTGTATTCCAAAGTAGACCTGTACTTATATAGTTGGACAACTCAACTAAAGTTAACAATACAGAGAACTAAATACAGTGGAGAACAATATCTTCCCTTCTTCCCTGTGGTGCTTGACCTGCTGACTTACTTCTCCTCTGCTATCAGATCTGTCAGAGCTCTTTCCTGCAACAGAGCTCTTTTGTTCCTTATTTATTCCCCCAATAATTATTTTGCTTCTCATACAAAACCTATTTTGAGCTATTCAAAATCTGTGATTGCTATATACAATTGTAAGAAAAACACTTCCAATGCTAAAAGAATTCTGGAAGATACCTTGGGTATTGGTCACTGGGTTATGATAGGAGACCTGTAGTCATATATTCTGTGAGTCTTTTGTTTTAGGGGAGATTTCCCTTTTAATGCTGTATTGTGCCTCAATGAAGAAACTACATTAGGAAACAAATTAACAAACATTATTTCCTCTTTTCAGCACATACAAAAAAAGCTCCTTTTCAAAGCATCTGGCACATCCACGCAGACAGATGCAGGCAGACCTAAATTCATTCTGCCCACCCTGCAAGCTGCCTGGCTTTAATCCAGCTCCCAATCCGAAATCCATGTGGCTGTGATAGAGCATCACTGAGCCTGGACTAATAAACTCTACCTCTCAGGAGCTAAACATGACAACGTGCAGCTAATGCAGCAGTGCAGCTTTTGGCTAGGATGTGACTGGCTGTTGGCTTGCTTAGAATGAGTAGAATAGATTCAGGTCAGTCTGCACTTGTCCTTAGTAATTTGTTTTACGCTTCTTCTAGTTTCCCTTTTCACCATTACCCCATCTAAAATAAATAAATTTAAAAAAATCCACAATTTAACCTTTGTCACACCCTTGTTCCCTGCATCTATGAATGTCACCCATATAGCGTTGTTTACAGCATGGTAGGAAAAGCTGATTCGGATTACAATTGCATCCTCAAGTCATTATTGCACAAATAACACACATGATCAGAAATTTGGCCAGCTAACTTTACAAATATGGCAATTTAAGAAATTGGAATGAGGAAGGAGAAAATAGGGATTTTGGTATTCAATTTTAATCCTCCTTAACATTTCGTCTTTGGATTTCAACCAGTTAAAAGTCTCATATATTTTTCTGAAATTCTCCAATGTTTTACACTTGTTTCCATACCATGGCTCTAGAGGTAGAGGAAAAATAAAATAGTACAGAATAGCTTGGGTTGGAAGGGACTTAAAAAATCATCTAGTTCAAAACCCCTTGCCATCTACCAGCCCCGGCTGCCCAGAATCCCATAAAGCCTGTCACTAAGTATCTCCAGGGATGGGGCATCCACAGCATCTCTGGGCAGCTGTGCCAAGGCCTCATCACCGTCTCAGTGAAAAATTTCTCCCCATAATCTAATCTAAATCTATCTTCTTTCAGTTTAAAATTTTTCCCTTGTCCTATTATGAAACAGGAAAATAATGGAACAAGACATGAATTGAAAGAGATTTTAATGACTGATTCATATAATCTGTAGCAAATATCTGTGAAAGCCCATACTTGGGTAGGGATTGAGGAGTTCTTAGAGTCACTATTTTGATTTTCCTGTGGGCAGGTGAGGTTTCATAGATATATTTGAACATCTTCACTAGTCTTAGGAATCACATTAATAGTGATGGTAAAAAAAAGGAGGGGAAAAATAACAGGAGTGAGACAGATATGTTCAGAGGCAGGTATCTTTGCATAACATCTAATAGGTTGCCAAGTTTTATGTGGTTTGCTTGGTTTGTGTTACTGTAAGGTGGAAGGTCAATCTTGCCAAACATTCAGATCTTCCATTAGTTCAGAGGGCCTTCACCAAGCCTCTTCAAGTTAATAGATCTGGAAAAATCTTTTATGTATTACAAAAAAGTCATAGAATTAGAGCCAAACTCTTTTCAGTATGTGCTTGACAAAGGCCAGTAAACTGTATGCGCACCAAGTCTTTGTCGGTACAGTGCAGAATGAAGCTGCTGCAACGTTACTGCATACTGGGAGACAGATGGACGGCAGAAATATGCTGGATGCTGGAATTTCTGACCTTTCACTGTACAGTTATTTAAGAATATGAACCCAATTTACAGAGCCGTTTCCTTAGTAGCCATTTGCTTTTTGTCTCTTCAAAGAAGAAATATACAAAGATAAAAAGCTTGGGTTTGATACAATACCTTTTGACAGTTTTTCTCCAAGCTCTTTAAGGTACTTTATCTCTTACATTTTATATCTTACAGCATATCCAGTGTTCTAGAAGTTTCTCAGCACTGTCAAATTAATCTCTTCAGTTTCTCAAAGCTCTTTGCTTTTGTTCAGAATTTCATAATCTGTAACCAGAACTATTATGCTTTTCTACATCTGAAAGTGTAGACAACAGTGTCATTCTGGATGACTTTCATTATAGAGTTACTGAAAAAAGAAAACAATCCGTCAAAGACTCCCTGAATGAGTGTATGTTTCTTCTCTTGAAACCACAGCATGTCTGTGAATACTGCTGATTAATAAAATACTGTGCATGGAAAACAGCTTATACTAAATCTGTTCAATCACATATGTTTGAATTGTCTGAGTTACACATGAATTCATCTTAGATTGTAAATAACTTTTACCATTAGATCAGATATGAACTCCTTAAAAATATTTGGACAGCTAAACATGACATGTAAGTGCTTGGTCTTCAGTACATGGTTGCTGCAAGATTTGAAAATTTAAAACAGGTCAGTAACAGAGCTAAGAAAACACAGTATAAACTGTGACATCAGTAAAGTTGTGGGCTCCACTCCAGGTAATAAAGAGATTCTTGTTTAAGTTTCTAATTTCCATAAGTACAATTGCATATTCAGATCTGCAAGTTCCTGTTTCTACACCTCACTCATTAAAAAAGTTCTTTAAAGAAAAATAAGAAGTGCATGCTCAAACAACCAAATATTTTCCACATCTTTTTAGTGCAAATAAGTTCAAAAATTTTGCATTTCATGGAAAAAGTTAAGCATTATGGATGAGTTAATGTTACCAACAGAAAAGTATGTTGACTTTTTAGATGGTGTGTTTTATAGATGTGATTATTTGATATGCAGGAAGATATTTTGATATTAAAGTATGAAACTGAATGAAATGCTTAGTATTTGCCACAAAGAAGAAAAAAATACACAACTGCTAGTAATTTGCATAGAAATTCTAAAAGCACTCATTATTTTTCTAAAGCCTTGTCTTTGTTTTATGATGTTTGGTTATTGGTATTCCACATCATAACATCATATAGTGCACTGGGAGTTAAACAGTTAATGCTCCAGGTCCGGGTACCTGTCCTGAAAGAGAAGAACTACTACATCCCCCAGAGGACTGTTCGCTGTTCTGTTATCATTCCCATTCAGAGGGAAAAGAGAAAAGGCCTTAGTAGATCACCTGATGGATCTTTTCAATCAACTGGCTTGTCTCTATTGCGTGTGCTATCTTGTCACAACATTAGAGTACAGCCTTTGGACATCCTCTCTCATTTAATTTGATTTATTAGCTTCAATTCTAATTATATTGTATTAAATTGTATTGTAGTATGGTATCTTGCATTCCAATATCTTATTTTGTGAAACAGTTTGATTCTTTCAGATCATTGCCACTGTTTTGTTTTTAGGCTCATTTCCCTATCCCTGTCCCCTTTTTCCCTTTTTCCAGGGCATGGATCTGTGGGTCTCTCTACCCTACTAGTCACAGAACCAGGCCAAGCCTGTATATCAGTCTTCAATATTTGAATGAAAATGTGAGATTGAATAAAATATTTCAGTAAATTCTTTATTAAACTAACTAACGAACTAACTAAAGAAAAATATCAAGAAAATAGATCCTTTTAAATGTTGTTGCTTCTAATTTTGATAAAAGTGTGATCTCTCCCATCAGGACAGATGAAGAGCAGTAAATCGCCCTCTGTACTTGCAAACTAAACAGAGAAAACCTGCTTATTGACCACCTAAACACTTTTAGAGAAAGTTGATACATCTCAGTTATTTATGTGGATAAATATCAAGAGAACAAGCCCAATTCACAAGAACTCCCAAGTGGTAAGTGTCTGGAACAGAGAAAACAATCACAATATCTGTTCACTTCCTAACAGCATGTGGGTTTGATAGAAGAATCTCTCTTGATAGCAAAGCCCATAATATATAGCTTGTAAAATGCAGGATAAGAATGATTTCTAAAGTTAGGGTCAAACTCATCCACAAGAGGGTAGCTGAATATAAAAACTTCAAAGTGGTATTTTAAGGATGCATGTGAGGCAATACCGTGAAACTATTTTCAAGCACTAAGGAAACATTCTGAACAATAATCTTCTGAAATCTCAGGAAAAAAAAAAAGCAGCAATCATGGCTTTCTTTTAAAAGAAGTAAAAAAATAGGTATTCCACATTTCTGATTATCATACTAGAAAAAAGTTAGTCCTATCTATGTCATGGCATAATAGTAGGCTTTCACAGTACATAAAAAAATAAGAACAAACCTAATACTACTATCTGCTACAAAACTTATCAAGTCCAGAATAGTTGGGTTTTGTATTAATGAAATTACCACACAAGTTTCAAAAGAAATGAATGTGTGGAACATATTTCAAATACCTCTATTTTACTGTGGAAATGTTTAGATTAACTTAGCCTTGAATACTAAATTCTTCACTATCATAGAAATGAATGGCTGGATGGGTGGATGGATGGATAAATGGGTGGATGGATTGATGGATAAATGGAATCTTTATTCCTTACCTGAGATGTGTCTTCAGTCACCGCACCCAACTCCACATGTCTGGATATATCTGAAGAGCCACATCAGGATATATGAAGAATTGTGGAACACAGTTGTAAAAATATTTTTTGTAAATAGTTCACTGCAAACTTCATGGCCACAAGTTGTACCAGAGGAGATTTAGATTAGGTATAAGGAAAAACTTTTTCTCTCAGAGAGTGGTCAGGCACTGGAATGGCTGCCCAGGGAGGTGGTGGAGTCGCCGTCCCTGGCAGTGTTCAAGAGGCACCTGGATGAGGAGCTATGAGATGTGGTTTAGTGCTTGTCGTAGCAGTGGTAATGGGAGGATGGTCAAAGTAGATGATCTTGCAGGTCCTTTCCAGCCTTGTGATTCTACGATTCAACGTGAGGAAAACCTTATACACTGTTTGGCTGCCTGGAGCCAGACAAACATGTGTCTTGTTAGCAGCCTGTAGCTTAAAGTACCACAGTAGTTTTAAGGAAGCCTAATACCCTACTGAACAACCTACTGAACGTAGATTATCACAACACATGAAGAATGCTGGAACACTTCTAATTGCATTAAAATCTCCTTTCAGTTTGAAGAACATGGAAACGTACAAATATAATGTAAAGATCTCAAATTCCTCATCTCTGTTGGTTACTACAGAAGCATTGCAGAACCTCATTTCTGTACTATGAGGGCTTTAAAATAATGTCCTGGTTTGGAGCTCTATCACAATATCAGTTTTATTATAACCTATTGTTTCACTTCAATTTATAGGAGGGAGAGGAAATTCTTTGATACATGTATACCTGGTTGCTTGGTCCAACCCGTTTATTACAAATCTTAATAAATCAGGGAGATGGGGAAGGGGAGGCTGGCGACTGCTACAAATTAGGGTAGTGGGAAAGGGAAAGCTAGTGATAAGAAAGATAGAAAAGAAGCAAGAGTTACATAATGCAGGAATAGTCACCAGCGACATCCAGCAGTGTTCCGTTGCAGCAGCAGAGTGGCTGGCTTTAGGCAGCAAGCAGGTACAGTAACGGAGCAAGTCCAGGAGGAAGAGGCACATCTCAGGTAGCAGACCTAGGAGAGTCTGTAAGCAGGCAGGCATTGCATTATGAGGCATCTGATGTCAGGCACTTACCCTCATGGCTGTTCATTCCTTTTTTATCCTCCTTCTTCTGCCAGTGTAGCATTCCTGGACACTTGGGTCAGTATGTGCACTGCTTGTATTATCACAGTCTGACAAACAGTAACCCAGTAGGGCTGAAGATCTCTCTTCAGGATCTCTCTTCAGGAGTGGCTAATTCAAAATATTAAACTGTTTAAGTTCTGGTACTTGGTTTGTTTGATGCTTTTCCGGTTTTGTTTTTGTGTTGTGTTGTGTTTTTGTTTTTTTTTTTAATTTTGTGTGTGTGTGTGATTGTTTCTTTGTTTACTGTGGATCCTGACAAAGGTATTCTGACAGGTACAGATTGTTGGAAGGGTCGACTCTTGTGAAACAGTCATTTTTGGTACACAACAACATATAGTGACACAAACCCTCTTTAGAATAATTGCTCTTTGGTCTTAATATCAAAAAAATAGCATTCCCATCAAATCCCCAAGTTCAAAAGAAATAATGTTATCAAAACTTTTTAGAAAAGATTCAGTTGAAAATGTTTGCTATTGTACCTTTGCAGTAGAAATAAACTTTTTATTTGTCGTGTTCCTCCCTGGCCATCCTTGGGGATGTGAACAATCATTCTGACAGAAGGTGATCAGGGACGGGATTCATCTTACATAACTTCAGTCACCCATAAGTAAGGCAACTAGTCTAAGCTAGCAGTCTCAGCTCCTTCTGTAAGACAGCAGATAGTAATAGGGGTACAACGAGCTCTGTCCCATCTCTCAGGTACTATTTTGGAGCAGCAGACCAGCAACACAGTTCCTTCAGATGAACCTTTGAGGGAGCAGAGATTATTAGGTTAGACAGCTGAAGTTAGTTGTCAAATCACCCTCCAAAAATGGATTAAATGCAGTAGAGCAGGTATTCCTAATGTGTAGTGTGTCTTGTAGTCCTCACAGGAATGCTAATAATCTTGACCCACTCTGTTGAATGGTTGAAGAACTCTAGATTTCAATGTTATGTAGTCAGTGCTTGGTCCTCTACTGATGTCAGCAGAAATTATTGTAGACACTGTTTTATCTTGGACTATCATAGATATCATAGGTTGTGTTTTCTACTTCCTGAAAATTCCCAAATTTTCTTTTATATCATTATGTAACTATTTTCAACAAAGCTTATTCTGAAGAGTAAAGGAGAAATGTCCATCTCTATAAGTAACTGTCAACAACAGTGTTGTTGAAAACATAGTCTCATCATCTTACACTGTCTCAAACTGTCCTTGGCATTTCTATTTTGACTTTTTGAGCACATAAGATGCACATTATTAAGCTAACTCTTTTGGTTGTGGATACTTTACGAGTTTAGCATGTCAGAAAGTTCCAACCTCTTTCTACAGGTAAGGTTGACAAACTCTAAATGAGGAACAAGATCAGGGTGCTCGGATCACCATACAAATTGTCCTTTAATGCCTCCAGGGATAGGGTATCCACAGCTTATCTGGGCAACCTGTTCAAGGACTTCACTACTCTCTGAGTAAAAAATTTCCCCTAACATCTAATTTAAATCTCCTCTCTTCTAGCTAAAACCATTATCCCTTGTCTTGTTACTATCAGACCATGAGAAAAGTTGGTCTCCCTCCTTTTATCCATTGCCCTTTCCTCATCTATCTGGCCAGTTGTACCAACATAAAAGGCATTTATACTCACTCATTTGTCATCAGAGAAGTAGACAAAAAAAATAAAAAATTGAATTCTTTTAGAGGATTATTGTCTCTGCTAGTCTTTTTAAAAAGCACTAAAATAAAAAT
Organism: Lagopus leucura; assembly: GCF_019238085.1. Classification (NCBI taxonomy): domain Eukaryota; kingdom Metazoa; phylum Chordata; class Aves; order Galliformes; family Phasianidae; genus Lagopus; species Lagopus leucura. The sequence continues at coordinate 15,724,426 of NW_024962265.1, read as the reverse complement.
AGCATCAAGACACTCCATATAGTGCTTGTCATTACATTAATAAAAGCTTGAATTTAGTTTGTTTCATCTATTTACAATGAAGTAATAAATTAAAATAGATAGCACCTGTACAGCACATCTGGGTGTTTTCAATAGCAGTTCATACAGGTGTAATTCTGCTGCATAAGCATTAATTATTGTTTTATTACTTTTAAAATTCTACAGTAATAAATCTTATTCTTAAACCAATTGTTTAGAAATTCTGCATGTATCTATACAGCTATTATTTATATTATTGATAAATTAAATTCTAACTGCTGATCATAAATCCAGATATTTTATCACTTCTAAGATTGTCTGACACAAAACTTTGAGCTACACTCTTTTGAGAGGAATGATCAAAATATCTTTTGTGACACTTTCGTATTCAATTCAGAGCATGGACTATTATGAAGCTTGTTTCAGAAATATTCTATTTCAGCTACTTTCATTTCTGCATTAGCTATTTTTTTGAAATGATGAACAAATAGACAGCACATTTTGTGTTAGTAAGCTTCTTGACATTTTTAAAAATACTCACTTACCTTTATAACTTCTACTTGTTTTTGTAATAGTGACACTGAATGTTGAAGGCATCCAAAGAAAGAAACCTTTTAAAGTGCTGAGGGAGCTGGCAGAGGTGATTACTGAACCACCCTCTATCATCTTTGAAAGGTCTTGGCAAATGGAAGAGGTGCCTGAAGACTGCAGGATAGCCAGTGTCACTCCAGTCTTCAAAAAGGGCAAGAATGAGGATCCAGGAAACTACAGGCCAGTCAGCCTCACCTCCATCCCTGGAAAGGTGATGGAACAGCTTATTCTGGGTACCTTCTTCATGCAGTTGAAAGAAAAGCTTAACAGAAGTAGTCAGAGTGGATTCACCAAGGGGAAAATCAAGTTTGACCAACCTGGTAGCCTTCTATGATGTCCTGACCAGATGGGGACAGAGCAGGGTATGTTGTGTACCTTGACTTCAGCAAGGTTTTTGATGCTGTCTCCCACCATATCCTTGTTATGAAACTTTGAAAATGTGGGATAGGTGAGCAGACGGTGAGGTGAACTGAGAACTGGCTGACTGGCAGAGCTCAGAGGATTGTCATCAGTGGTGCAGAGTCTGGTTGGAGGCCTGTAACTAGCGGTGTTCTGAAACAATTGGTGCAAGATCTGGTCTTGTTCAACATCTTCATCAGAAGGCTGAAAAACTTGCTTATAAGCATACTGAAACATGGAAATTTTTATTTTGACAAATATGGATATTATGTCTTTAGTTAAGATATGTGGGAACATGGATAGTACATTTGGAAAATGAACAACAATTTGCTGTAGTTGCTTTTGATTGCAAAATACGAGTATTAACTTCAAAACCATGACTAACTTCAAAACCTCAGCTTTCACAGGTCCATTTCACAGGACATTTTTGTGCAGCTTTAGACATGAAATTATTCCTTGACTAATACAGCCAATGAAATTAATTTTGTTCCAAAAGATTTTTGTCTTTTTATTTTGTGTCATCTGATATTACTCTCATATTATCATCTAAAGTACTTGCTTAATCTTGACTTCAGAAAGTAATTCTATGTTTTTATACAGACATGCATATATGCTTTTATCTTTTTATCTAAGTTTTTTGTCAACTGTAGAAACACCTAAAGCAATTCCCCAAATTTTTGTGCTACTGTAAACTTGTTTTTAATTTATCTATCTGGGAATGTCTTATTTCCAAGATTTTTTTTTATATGTCTGTAAGACCATCATGGCACAATATATTTATGAATCATAACATAGTGACATTTTTCCCAGATGTTAATCAGGTTGTTTTTTTTTGTTTTTTGTTTTTGTTTTTTTCTTAAAAGCAGATTTGTGTTGAGTAGATGGAGAATGTGGACTTCACATGAATGTAATTGCAACGAGATGCTTACAACAGCAGGAGCTTTAATCATGTTACAGACAAATAACAAATTTTGGAAGAAATGATACAATTATGCTGATCAAATATATGAAACAGATCCAAGACCTTCACAGTTTTAATTTATCAAAATTACAGTATTAAAATGAGCCAGAAAACCAATTTTTCTGAGGCAGCTCTAGTCAGATGAATCAAGAAATATGGATCTTAATGTGAGGAAAGTATCCTAGCTCTTTCTTGCATGTCTTACTTACAATGTCTTTTAGATTTTTATTAGCTTTGACTGCTAAAACAAATATGTATCTTTCACATAGCAATGTTGAAACTTCAAGTATGTAGCTTCGTTTTATACTGTTCTCCAGTTCATGGTGTTCTTGGTTATTATTCATATTGAACATTACAAGCAAAATTCTTTCAACTTACATTTTGAGTCTCCTTTCCTCATTGGGAAGAAAATTTCCATTTATTTCTAGTGTGCAATTTTGCATTACATGTAGAAGTTCTAAGCTTTTAATTCTGAGCAATAAATTTTGAGAAGTTGCTGACCATGATTAAAACTGAAAGGAAGTTCATCGCAAAATTTGAGTATCTTCAATCTAGTTCCATGTTCATGGCAGAATATATATTTATTATTTTCAGATCCTTTATTTCATCTACTATGGCATTTTGGGATAAAACTATCAGTGTTATTTTCCTGAGCATCATAATTCAGTTTAAAAGATGTAGTATGTAATTTATTGCTGTTTCCTTCCTTCCTTCCTTCCTTCCTTCCTTCCTTCCTTCCTTCCTTC
>NW_024962265.1:15663771-15721701 GCF_019238085.1 Lagopus leucura | reverse complement strand
GAAAATTAACCATCATCATGATGCAGCCCAAGCTTTGCTGATATTAGCTCCCTAAACCAATATAGCTGTTCTGTAGAAATTTATTTTCTCAGAAACAGTGAGTATAATGAGTATAACAAGTATAACCAGATTTTTAACTCACTATATTAAAAAGGAGATGAATGTGAAATAAAATAGATGGACTACTGTATGGGAACTACTGAGTCACAGCCTGAACCTCTGATTGATCACCTGAGGCGAGCCATGAGTCAGCCAGAGGAGCGCAGCTGAAGGCAATTCACCTGTGCTGCCGGAAGGGGTGGAGCCTGGCTGCACCCCTCCTAGACCTATTTAAGAGCTGGCTACCAATGGGGAAGGGTCTTGTCTGGAGATCCCTCCTTTTGGTGTTTTGTGGTGAGCTCAGCATAAGGGTAAGCCTTCCATTTATTCTCTCTTGTTATCGTAGTCCACTTCACCTAACTCTCTTATTTATTTTGTGATTGTAACATCTTGATATCCATTGATTATACAACTACCTATCTGAGAAACAGTTTTATTAAAATAACAACTTGTAGAGTTAAACTGAGGATAAACTAGAAAACTTTTCTGCATTCTGAAGTGCCTAAATTAAGATTGTTTGCTGTGTAACCATTTTGTTTTGGTTACATATCTTGTTCTCAAGAAAAAACTCTTAAAATGTCGGTCTTTTCCAACAGGGAGGGCAGAAAATTTCATTAATATTTCAAATAATTCAGTAGCTGATAGAAAATTTATCTGTTTTACTTCTTTGGCTGTGTAATTGCTTTTGATTCCTTAATCTGTTCAATATTAGAAGGAGAATTAAACAGAAATCTCAGCTGAAGAGTTTCTATTGATCAAATTTTAATGAAATGCTCAACAGTTTCAAATAAATTGCTATATTCTTTAATGTCCTTGGAAGATGAAAAGTGAATAAAAGCTGCTTTCTGTCAACTATCAGGTATAGCTCATTTGAAAACAGGATAGAAATTACAAAATTTATTTTTATTATTTGGATTGAAAAATGAACACTCAGATTTTTCTTGAGAGAGAACTTTAGAAAAACTAATGACTCAAACATTACTGTGTTCCATTTTGATACATTTACATTCCCAGGTAATAAAAATAATACAACACAAAGTAACAATTTATTGTATCACATTAAAATTCAACAATAAATTTCAAATGAAATATCTCTTTCCTACTGGAATAAATGATCATTATAAGATAAAACCAGAAGGTAGAGCCTGTTTATTTCACACTTTTCCTCTAAATATATTTCTGATGTATTGACACATCTCTATTTTCTGAGGAAATATTTATTATTTTATTTTTACCAATTCCCTGAGTAATTCCCTGTTCCACACAAGACAACTGAGATGTGGAAATTTGCATATATTTAAATGTGATGTATTTCTCTCCATTTTGAAATAGTATTTAGTGGAATTTGGGCTAATTGCTAGTATGTTATTTTCTCTACGTTTTCTTTTGGATTACTTTCCTTTGAAAGATCAAAACTTTTTCAGAGATTTAGTATGATTTTAGAATAAAAAAGAGATTGTTATTTTTTGATTAGTTTTTTAACTAAACTATTACAAATCTTCCCAGTTAGTGAAAATCAATGGAATCAGCTGAACTCAATGAAATTTTTACCATATGAATCACATCTACTTTCAACAGTACTAGAATTAAGAATTTAGAATTTTTTTCTAAGTTTTATATTAATTCAAAAAAATAACATTTTTCCAGTTTTAACTGGAAAGCTATCTCATCAAAAGTTAATCTAATTAAAAATTAGAAAATTAGAAAAAAATTAATCAAAAATAAGCAAAATAATAACTTTTTAAAAACAAAAAGGAAGAATATTTAAGTATTAAAATGCAAAAGATTTTATATCTATAAAGAAATATTTAGCCTTTAACTAGTGGACCTGGTATCACTTGAGAAAGCATTCAGCTTTGATTAGCTTACATTTTCAGCTACATTTATATTTCACCTGAAACTATTTACCCTAATCTACTTCTATGTTATCCCTCAAAACTCTTAAAATAAAGAAGCTTGACTTGCTCCTTCAGCTCCACCTCTTCCCACCTTCTTCAAATTCTTTGTCAAACAGTTCACCTGAGATTTCGTATAGCACCTGCACCTTCCAGTGTCCATAGCCACAGATGCAAATGTGTGAGCTCCCATTCTGCACGCTAAATTGCTGATAGCATTCATAGACACTTCCCCAAGAACATCACTGATAAACACATTTTATTTAGCAGGGAATTGATTGCAATGTCCTTTGAAGCTAGTTCTCTTAGTTCTTTAGTCTATGTGATTATCACTCTTGCAAAGACGTTGGAGGCTGCTGAAGTGTAAAATGAGACTGATTCACTCCATAATTCTATTGCAGACTCTGCTTGTTTTTCCTGTCTGTCAGGTGATTGGAGAAGAATTAATTCCTCCTCAGTAACAATAACATATTTCATGGTTATGCAGAGGAATGGGTCAACTGTGTTGTAAGCTTTAGGTGCTACAATTGACTTGTAGCATGGCTTGTAAAAAAATTTTGGCTTTAGAAATCTCTCTTATTTATCATTAATAATGTTAATTGTAGTAGAAGCATATTATTGCACTCCACTTCTTCATTTGTCCAATAGGTTACCATTTTCAATGCCGTTTTGTTTTTACAAGATAGACTCAGTAAGTATGAGCTCTTCTAGGCTTCATTCTCTTCTTCAGTACAATGTAAGATGTAGTAGGAGAGAAAAAGCTCAGAAAAGAGCATCTCCTGTGACCTGGGCCCATTATGTAGAAAATGCCTAGTGTTCCCACTAGGCACTTTCTACGTAATGGGCTCAGGTCCATGAGAACATCCTGAAAGCAGAAAATTAAGATATTTTGATAGATACTAGACATATAATTGTCCATGAGCTAGTGTAACAAGGCAGGAAAAAGTCGTTTAACTGTTTCTTCTACAAAGGCAATTACCACCACCTGATGTTGTAGCATTTGTTCCTGTCTTTCTCACAATGATTTAGTACTCCGAGTACACATTGAGGAAGTGGTGCATATGAATTATAGCTTCTGCTTGAATTCAAGGATGACTGAGACTTTTCTCTCAGAATCTTAACACTGCTACCCTAACCAAGCCTATAAAATATCTTAAATCAGACTTTACCATCCCTTCTGTGGAGGTGAAGCCTAGAGGTATAAAGTAATAGAATGAGAAAGGCAGAAAGATGGAAGGAAGGAAGAGAGAAAGAGAAATCTGACTCTACTTGACTTTTTTTTCTTTGTCAAATATAAAATATGTATTCAATATCAAGAACCTCTGAAATCCTGTCTTGTCCTTTTATGAGATTTTTAGCCCATTCTGTTTAGGTTGGAATATCTTCAGTATACAACAATACCAATATACAGAATATCTTCAGTATACGACAAGAGCAGTAGAGAAGATTCCATTTGAAGCAGTTCTACGGTCTGCAGATTTTGAATATTATAAGTATGGGTTCAATACCTTTTGAGATGAAGAAAGTCTGGAATGCAAGAATTCTACATGTGAGACACTTCCAGGAAAAAATCAGCCTGCAGGTTAAAATATCTAAATGTATGCCTGCATGTCTATAGATTACATAGAATTTAAGCTCCGCTTATCTTTAAGGGAGAGAGCAGTGAGTGCAACCTGGAGCCTTAGGATGAGCTGAATTGCTCTCCAGGCTTTCTTGGCTTTACTGACTGCGTTGGTTCTCACCGTTAAAATCTAGTTCACTTGTTGATAACATTGTAGATGTCTAAAACTAAGTGTTTGAACCTGAGCTGAATCTTACCAGATGTTTCTCTTTCGCCTCTTCCATTAGTTGTTTTAAAGTTAGCAAGTACATTCCTATTTGTTCACCATTCCAAATTACTTTAACTTCTATAGGTTTTCAGGGGAACATGCTCTTCGGCTGTGGAGCCATTTCTCTTCTTATTCTAGACTGTGAAGCTGAACGTATTAGATTGCATTTTTTTTAGGAACCAAAACTATTTGCAAGACTTATGCATAAATTCAGTAGATTAGATTTCACCTTTATTGTGTAACATTCATGTTTAAAATAGAGAGTGGTAGCTTTAAGTGCAGTTCTGCTGACATATCTGCATTTCTGGTTGTTGTTGTTCGTTTATTGGTTCTGATTATTGTTCTTTCTTCTTCAAGTATCTATATTTGAATTTACCTGCATCCTTATAATTCCCATAGAATGTTTACTTGGTTGCATACTTTTTACGGTTTCATTTGGTTTGTCTCTCTCTAGTGTGAGGTCCTGAAAGCAATGTTAATAGACCATCCTCCTCAGAGGAATTTGAGTAATTTTCTTTTGTTCCTTAAAGATTTATGATCATAATATTAAACATGAATAGGGAACTGAATTAAATAAATCACATCTTGATTGTATAGTTGTATGCTGATTCATTTATATGTGAGTACAGCGCTCAGAGACCCCAGTTTTAATTTCAAGTTTCTAATGACATACATAGGCAGGCAGCAATTTCAAACCTAGTCAAATCTAGGTGCAAGAAACCTAGCTCACTAGCAATATGAAGTTCTTCTGCAATTTTTGATGAGGCTTTTGGGGATAGATCCAGTAGAGTTTGTGGGTTATATCCATCTGAAATATTCAGACTACTTTAGGAACTTCATTTTGCCAAAGCAACACTTAATAGTATAGTCAGTGGGCCTCAGCGGGATAATCGAGTACACCTAAATCAGCAGTCCAGACTCCATAAATAGACAATGGAGATTGGTAAGCCTCTCTGAGGGTCTACAAGTACATACTTTGGCTAGTAACCTACTTTTCTCCCTTGACTCCTTGGAGCATATAAACTTAAAGCACTGCTGATGTACTGAGAAAGGGGCAGTATAGAGCCAGCCAATTGGAAAAACAGAACCAGTCTCAGCTGAAAGCCTGCAAAGTAACTCTTGCCTGAAACAGTGCATAGTTTCTTTTTGGCATTAAAAAAAATTGTAGTAGAGTATAATCAAATCACATCTACTTTTGTCCTTTTTCACAGAAGTTGTAAAAAATTGACAATATAGAGAACTAACAAAGTAAGTGCTAATTTATTCTTTAGTAATTAAATTTTAATTTTATTTTTAATTTTAAGAGCAGCAAAAAATACCACTTTTACTTGGAAAAAATACCACTTTACTTATCTTCTTACTTCATCTTTATATATGGGATTTCTTCTGTCAGTCCTCTCTGCCAGCTGTTGGTCTTTCTGCTGCTCCACATGCTTTGCTGTGTTATTTATGCTACTTTCCAGTTTCATTCAGCATTTGACAGTTTTCCCATACTGTCTGTTTTTCACTCATACTGCGTACAGTGATTCTGACAAACTTAACAGAGATTTTTATGTTACTAACCTTTTTTGATCTTCCTTCTTGTACTTCTCTACTGTTTTAGTTGACTCTTTTCCTTGTGTGTGTAAACTAGACTTCAAACTCTCTCACAGCTACTCTGTGTAGGGATCTCAGATGTCAGAAAGCTCAATTTTATTTAGAAATTTTGAGTGTAAACTCTGTTAATTTCCAAGCATGCTTCTGTGAATGATAAAAAGCTAACATCCTGTTCTCAAAGACTCACTGCTTGTCAAGTTATTTATCATGCTGTCTTCTAAATGTACTCTGTAGTTTACTTTAACTCTTTGCAGGTCTTAAAATAAAGCTGATAGTCATAATTGGTATTTTTAAGAAGTAAGATTTTGATATTGATTTTAAAATTAAAAAGCAAATTAAGGTAATATTATTTTAAACTAGTTTTTTTTTTCTGTGAAAGAAAGCAAAAGCATGATTCCAAATAGTTCAATAGAAATGAGTAATTAAGTATTCATGCTGTAGATAGTGAGTAAAGCCACCCAATTTTTTTTATGCTCCAAATTCTGCTCTATTACTACCAACATTATATCCAAAGTAGAATTCGGGTTTCTGCTTTTTGTGTTCCAGACACTTTTCTGTTATGGATCTTAAAATGATGATCATGAATCTCAGTGGTGTTTGAGATCTTGCAGTAGTGGTTAACAAAGGTCTGTTGCTATCCTGAAGGGCACTGAACTATGTAATTAAACTTTTTTGTGTTTTTGTTCTTGAGATCAGAGATGAGCTTTGAAATAAGACTGGTTTGATTGAAAACTCGATAAAATGGTTGAGTTCTCCCAAGCCAAATCCACGTTCAACAACTTCGTTGTTTTAAGCTTAAGCTGAAACTTTGGTATTTAGACCTCAGTGCCAATATCGTCTTTAAACTTATCCAGGTTCCTACAGTATGTGTCAATTGCACATTCATTTCCACTATCATTGAAAATACAAGAATGCCTTGGCTATGTTCATTCTGTGGATGGACATCAAGTTGAACATGAGTCAGTGATTTATTTTTGCAGCAAAGTAGGTCAGTGGTATCCTGGGCTGCATTATACAGAGTGTTGCCAGCAGGTTGACAGAGGTGACCCTTCCACTTTATTCAGCACTAATGAGATATTGTTGTGTCCTAAATTTCAAACCTTTAGCTTCCAGTACATGAGCATACTAGAAACAGTCCAGACAGGGGCCTCAAAGATGTTTAAAGATCTCAACATCTGACATATGAAAAGAGATTGTTAAATCTAAGTGAAAAGAAGATACGGAGGCACAGAGGGATGTTCATGGAAAACTGTATTATTAGGTCTTACAAGGAGAAAAAGAAGGAAAAAATGATCTTTCTACTTTAAAATATTTCTGCAAACCAAGTCTTTCCTAAGAAAAATTCTACATGTTATGGCAAGTTATCCATGCTGATATGATTTGTTTTCTACCTGTAAGAGAATAACACATTTCTCAGTCCAGAGTTTCCTTCATGCATGATATAAGCCTCTTTGTTAAATTTCATATGCACTTTGGGTCAAGTTACTAACATATGTATAGTTTAAAATATTTATCACAGAGAATCACATGAGGCTAGAAACAGATTCTGAAATGCTCTTCAGGACAAGTTAAGTTATTGCAAAAGGCATAAATGCTGCAGTATTATCTCTGTAAATAATAAGATTTTAGAAAGAAAGAAAGAAAAAAATATATATTTTCTTGGCTAAGTGTATTCTCAGTGGTGAAATCTTCCTTTAAAATTTGGAATATTCAGAAGTAATAAAACAGATTACATTTTATAAGCTCAAGTTCTCTGTGCATGCATGCTGATTCTGCCTTGCATCTATCGACATAAAAAAAAGATTATGTCAGCAGCATTCCTTAAAGGTCTCTATCTATTTTCTGCTTTTTTCCTCTGTTCAGGATTGACTGTTCAATTGACTTTTGTCACACCACAGAATCAACCTCTAGAACACTAATTGAGTTAGTGCTTAATAAGATTTTACTTCTAAAATAGGTGAAGCCTCTTTAATGTTAATAATAAAGGAAAATCACCTGTGAATAGTAACACTGATATACAATCATGCCTGAAGATTTTAAATGGAAGGATATAATGCACGGAAGCACAATTCTTATATGATGCCATCATATGATTTTAAACATTATAAAACAAACACTTCAAATATTATAGCTTTCTTCTGTAATAAATAATATCTTCTATAATCAAATAATAGCTATAATACTGGATAAATGGTGTATCAGATGGAAGGTTAGAGGCTAAAACATGGCTCATCCTTCCTACACTGAAAAAGAAATACCCTTGAGAACGTGGTCTTACTGATAACTTCCTTAGGGAATGGCTTTTTTACATGGTCTCTAAACAGTGTTGTGACAGAATGACTGCAGTTGAGCTCCCAAGTATGTTATGTCTCTCGTTGACAGGGACTTCCCCCAGAAAAATGGCAGATCGCACCTCTGTGTGCATGTACAAAATTGTTATTATTTATGTAACTGTACTTATGGTCAGATCATTAAGCCCACACGTTTAAAAACATATTAATCCCAGCAAGAAACAAACATACCAATCAGTACAAAACCCCTATGGCATACATTCATGCACCAGAAGGAAAGACTTTAATGGACAACCAGAGAACCCTCTAAGGCAGAGGAAGTATACTGAGATCTCTCTTCTTAGAAGGACTGCTGTGACAGTGTTCTTTGAAAACCAGAATTGGAGAGCCAAAGAGGAAAGGCTCACTGTTGCCTCAGTCCTTGGAGAAGTTTCAGGAATTGTTCCCTCTCTCATTTTAGATTGATAAAAGCCATGCTTCAAGGAACCCACTGGACTTTGCTGTGTGCTTTCTGTCTATAAAAGGTTATTCTATCTGGGCTTTCAGAGCACTGAAAAAGTCTGTTTGCAAGCTCTAAACAAAGACTGTGGTACCTAGTTGTGCTATAAAGACCTGGCACCTTGGCTTTGCTGTAGCACAGAGCTACTGAATGGGTCGATCAGAACCCTCTCATGTTAATGCTAGCAGGCAGCAAAGAATGGCCCCTTCTGAGCTATGTTCTCCTGAAAACAGAGAGAACAAATCAATTTCACTCAAGGTTTTTCTTACTTTTCAGTCAGAATAATCACAGTGTTAATGCAAACAGTTGTTGCTGCTCCTCTAATAGGAAATATCTGACCACATTTTAATTGCATCATGTTTTTAATTTTCTTTTTTTTTTAATGCAGTGTTCCCATATTAATCTGTTGTTGATAGGACTATCATGGCTTACTCCATCTTCTAATTTCTTTCCAATTATAAACGCAACTCCACTTCTGCTTGCATTTCATCATGATATTAACAATAATGTTACAGTCCCCACGCTTTTCAATTGCTTCTTTTTCGTTCCCTTGACTGCTCATTGAGACTTTACATTTTCTCTCCTGCAGCTAACCTCATGTTCTTAGAACTCACTTTCTTCCCTCCCTCTCATTCACAATACCCCACTGCCTCTTAACTCTTTTCCAGTCTAATCTCCGTGAGCTCAATTTTCAGAAAAAACAAGACAGAGAAAAGAAAAAATATACTGAGAGATCACTTTTATTTCACTTTTTGTTTTAGAAAGATTTACATTTCTTTTTATTCCTGCAAAGAACTGATAATTCTTTCAGAATAAGCAGAATAAAGTGATTAAGAAATCGTATGCTGAGACACAGATATTAATGTTTTTCACAAAGCCTTGCTTTACTTAGCTTTTACACCAGGAGAATTGTATAAAGCTGCAGTACTGTGAAAGTTGTGATGCTCAGCAATGAACTGGTGCATCTTAAAGAGCAGTGGTACAGATTGCCATCTCCAGCTGGCACAGGCCCACTCTCTGGGCAGGCACTAGCTTGCCTTGGTTGGATCTGTACGCTTCTTGTGTTGTGAGTAGTGACTGTCACTGCTCACAGTGCTATGACTTTCAGGAAATTGCTTTTCAGGATGGCTGTCATAGCTATTCTAAGGACCTAGTGTTAACATGGAGATCAACAGTGTATGGGAGTTCTGCTTTCCTTGTAGGAAGTGTTATAGGAACATGGCAAGAGAGCAAGAAACATAGGAATTCCTTAAGCATGCACAGACTTAAGAAAAAAAGTCTTATAGATCTGTGAAAAACAAAATCAGGCTCTGAATACTGTCCTGCTTGTCTCCTGTCACTGTTACTTCTGATTCTCGGGTCTCTGTAGTATGTTGGACTCAAGGCTTATTTTCCAGAAACAACAACAGAAGTTTGTCATTCACAGGAATTAATAAGCTTCTGAGAATCTCTGAATCCTGAGAGGGCTGGGTGTCCTTATATTCTATGATAACTGAGGAATACTGGCCTTTTCTAGTCAGTGTTCTAAAGCTCTGGAAAATATCCTTTGCAGATTTGCACTAAAAAAAATCATTTCAAAAGGTTATTAAGTAAATAACATGTATATACATCTCTGTAACTATATATAACTATATATATATAGTTACATATATATATATATATATGCTATATATATATAGTTACAGAGATGTGGAGTTTTTTTTTTTGTTGTTGTTGCTTCTGTAATTCAAAGACAGGAACTTGCAAATGTATGATAAAAAATTCTGAAAAGAAAAAAAATGTCATGAAAAAGAAAAATAAAGACATACTAAAAACCAGGTGGTTATATGAACAAGTAAATGAATTTTATATAAGAAAAACAAATTATATTAGGGGAATGATAAGATAATGTCCAAGATAAACATGATGCAGGAAAAGAAACTATGCCTTGAAACACCTATGGAAATAGTAAATAATTTTACAAGATCAATATTAATCATTCTATCTCATCCTTTACTTCTTAAGCTATATTTAAAAGATAAAAGCAAGCAGATCAATTTTGAATCATTTTTATGATGCATTATTAAATCAGTTAAATGTTTTTTGAGTGTCCAACTTATGAAATATGTAATGCAGTCTATGTATATAAATCACAACTTTTCTTTTTTATATTTTTCATTAAAACGCACACACACAAAAGAAAGCAACAAAACCATAAAACTATCAAGTTAGACGTGCATGCCCTATTGCACATTGGAAACTGATGATTGAGTATGAATACCTGGAGGCAGTCACCCCACTAGAAATCGTCTTGACGCTGCCCACGTATGTGATTTCAGGGTACCAATCATGATTCCTCAGATAGTGATTGTGTAGCATACTAAAATTTTACTAACCATGATTGAATTGAGTTATACACAACAAAGACAAGAATAAGTTAAACTTCCTTTACATAAAATATACCTGAGATGTGCAAGCCAAGGTCCAATGTTTTAGAGAAGTAAAGGAAAAAAAAAGAAATAGAATCAAAAAGAATAGAAAAAATCATGAAGTTTGAATGACTAGTGACTGTAAAGTATAATTGTTTGGTTATGACTTCTTGCTCTATAAATCTAACTGGCAGCAGTAAGATGTTATAATTCCTATTTCATTCTCCATAAAATGTCTACAACACAAACAAATATTCTTGTATTTCCTAATACCATGATAGGCAGAATCAGGCAATGCTACAGGCTTGGGACTGAGTGGCTGGAAGCTGCACAGAGAAAAAGGATCTGGGGCTGTTTGTTCACACTTGGCTGAACATAAGCCAGCAGTGTGACCAGGTGGCCAAGAAGGCCAATGGCATTCTGTCTTGTATCAGAAATAGTGCAGGAGCAGGGAGGTGGTCACACTAGGCACTGGTATGGATACACCTCAAGTGCTGTGTTCGGTTTTGGGCTCCTCATTACAAGAAAGACATCAAGGCCTTGAAGTGTGTCCAGAGAAGGGCAACAAAGCTGTGAAGGTTGTGGAGCACAAGAATGTTTGGAAGCAGCTGAAGTAACTGGAATTGTTTATAGTCTAGAGACTAGGGAGCTCACAGGAGATTTTATTGTTCTCTACAACTGCCTGAAAGGAGGTTATAGTGAGGTGGGGATCGGCCTCTTCTATCAGGTAACAGCACTATGATGAGAGGTAATGGCTTGAGGTTGTACCAGAGAAGGTTCAGATTGGATATTAGGGAAAAGTTTCTTCTCAGAAGTGGTGAGGCATTGAAACAGGGTGCCTAGGGAAGTGGTAGACGTGTTTAAGGAAAAGGTAAATGTAGTACTTAGTGACGTAGTTTAGTGGGCAGTATCGTTGGAAAGAAGACAGTTGGACTAAATGACCTTAGAGGTATTTTCCAATCTCAATAATTCTGTGATTCTCAAGATCAACTTAGTTAATATTAGAGTAATAGTCTTAATCTTCTGCATTAGTCATTTGAGATGCATTATAAGATCAATTCCTGCACATGGGTAGGGGCAGTTCCAAGCACGAATACAGTCTGGGAGAAGAATAGCTTGATAGCAGCCCTGAGGAGAAGGATTTGGGAGTATTAGTTGATGAAAGATGCAACATGAGCCAACAGTGTGCACGTGCAGCCCACTTGTAGCCCATATTCTGTGTTACACCAAGACAAGTGTGACCAGCAGGTCAAGGGCAGTGATTCTACTCCTCTACTCTGCTCTTTTGAGACACCACCTGGATTACTGCACCCAGTTCTGAGGCCCCCAACACAAGAAGGTCACGGAGCTGTTAGAGTGGGTCCAGAGGAGGGCCACAAAGATAATCAGAGGGCTGGAGCACTTCCCCTACATTGACAGGCAGAGAAAGTTGATGCTCTTCAATCTGGAGAGGAGAAGATATGGGGCTACCTTAGAGCAGCTTTCCAGTAACTGGGGGTCTACAGGAAAGCCAAGGAGAGATTTTTTTATAAGGGCTTGTAATGACAGGATGAGGGGAAATGGCTTGAAACTGGAAGAGGGTAGACTAGACTAGATATTAGGAAAAAAATTCTTTATTATGAGGGTGGTGAGACATTGGAACGTTCTGGGTGTCCCCACCCTGGAAGCATTCAAAGCCAGGCTGGATGGGGCTTTGAGCAACCCGGTCAAGTGGGAGAAGTCTCTGCCTACAGCAGGGAGGTTGGAATTGGATGATCTTAAATGTTGCTTTGATCCCAAGCCATTCCATGATTCTATGATCATTCAAGCTGTATTTTCCTTTGAGAAAAGGAGGTGAACTAGTATATTTAGAATTAAGGATAAAATTAGCGAAGCAACACTTAATCCTTAGTGAGAGAGACAGGCACCTCAGACAAGTAATACTGCTAACTATTACAGCACTTCCTAAGACTCTCTCACCCTCACACAAATAGTTGGAACCAGGACTTTATGAGAGTTAAAAAGAAAGCAAACTACTTGCATGCTAGTCAGAGTCTAATGCTATTGATCTGTTTCAACATACTAGAGACTCTAATGGTAAATTCTGAAGTACAAAGTCAGCTTATAAATGGCAAAAAAAAAATTAGCCTGAAATATTTACTCTCTGTGTTACTAACATCATTTATTCTATATTAATTGGTGCAGCCTCTTCTGTGCCAGATGGTCTATTGCAGGAAGTAAGCATTACCCTTATGGATTTATCTAAGTTATGTATTTGGGGTTTAGATGAAAGCATTTTAAATTTTTTTACTAGCTAAGCACCAAGAATAACATTTGTCTTCTTAATGCTACTGTTGAACACAGGTAACAACATGACAGCTGTAAATATGCTGGATTATAAGCAAAGACATTTATGACATATTTATGCAAATAATGTCTATCTTTCCATATATAAGTAATATGAGGAAGGCTATGGCTAAAGTATTGCCATAAACATATTTCTGATGCAACACTATTATAGAAAATATATGGTTTCCTTCCACTGCATATATACTGCCTGAAAGCAGTATGCTGATCTTCTGCCAGTTACCGTAATAGAGCTGATCAGCTGAGAACCAGACTCACACAGGCTACTGACTGATCCCAGCATAATCATATCATGTCAATCACACCAAGAGAAGTGCCTTTGGAAAATGGTGGGAAAAAAAGTACTCTTCAATTCAGCAAGAATTTGTGCTAGGGAAGGAGGATGAAACAGATTGCACCTTTGAGTGTTGGTAGCCACTCAAAGGGCAGAGATATTCCTGAAAATCTAAGATTTCAGTCAGTTATCTGGGATTCTATAGGTTGGTAAATTTTTAATGGTCCCTTTTTAAACAAGTAAATTAAACAAAGTATCAGTTTACTTCTGATGTAGCTAAAAGCTTCCAACATAGACCTTTTATTAATTACAAGAACACAGCACATAATGTGTGTGATAAGGAGATCAAGAGCTGGAGGCTCTGTGCAACTTAAAAAGTATGACAAAAGGTGAGATCTCCTGCCAAAGGAACTGCAGTGAACCTAAACAGGAAGGTAAGTGTAAAAGAAAAAAAAAGAGATGACATTGTAATCAACTGTCATTGAATAGCTACAGCTTGATTATTTCTACTATCTTATACTTACCTCAAAATATGGCTCTGCTTCACTAAGTGACTTGGGCTGGGCTGGGGTTAGCAAAGGCAAGAAATGTGAATGAGCATTCACTGTCTGCTAAACAAAGTGATGATTCATGAAATTTAAAGGTCTCTAGGCCCAGTTAAACTGCATATGTAAGTCTTGTGTATCTGGCACACAGAATATGCAGAACTGCTATAAGGCAATTACTTCAGTATTAATCAGCATGAATAATTCTGGTCTTGTATAACATAAAGCCATACTAAATCACATAAAGAAAATGAGGTATATTTCCAGATCCCTGATCAGCAACATCCGCTAGCAAGCAATGTCTACTTTTTACAAAAATTCTGATGCTCTTTGTATCTTCTAACTCTCTTAGGAGATACGAACTATTTCTATAACCAAGCTCCAAAAAAAAATTGCCTTTGTATAGGTCTGTCATTTTGCTGTATGCACTCATTTGTCACTTTTGGATGGCATTCAGTCTGGTGTACTACAATGATCTTAGCACTTTATTCAGATAAGCTTTGTTATTTTAATTTCGATATTTCTTTTTCCTTATTTATTTATTTTTCCTTTGTTTCCACTCTTATCTGGCACTTAGAAGCCAGGACGGTTATTCTAAAGAAAAATAAAAAGCATTATTGTATTCTTTCTCTTCAACATTTATGCTTTTCAATATATAATAAATATTCAGAAGTGCTTTCTGTCAGGAAGACCAACCTTCTTTAGGAACCTCCTTATGAAGCTAAGCAACCTGTTATTTTCATCAAAGGCAAAAAATCTCTAGAAAAAGCCCAATGACGTGGTGTGTGGGTGTGTTCCTGTGTTGCTACTGAGGTCCTTCCGAGGATAATTCCCAGAGTTCCTAAGCAGAATATATACGTGCTGTTTATCCCTTCATGGGATATACAACACTATCTGTTAATAGACCATCTGTAAAATATGAATATTGGTCATAGTAACTGCTCCTTGAAAAATTATCCTAAAATGGTTCACAAAGAAAACTACATATTAATCTTTACTATTAATTTGTACTGCTCAGAAATTTTGCAGACACATTCCAAATCCAATATAATAACTTTAAAATAACTTCCTAGTTATTTTAAAATGTTAATTCTTGGTGTTTCTTTTTTTTTTTTTTCTTAATCCATTTATATGATATATTTTATATTGTAATTCAATTACAACTGACAAAATTAAAAATTCAAAACTTGTAACATTATTTCTTAGTAACGAGATACCATTCATTTATCATCACTGTAAAATCTTTTAATACTTCATGGCTTCATGGCCAGTGCTTTATTGCCTTTTCTTCTCTATTAAGAAAAGGCATTTCATATTCTTTCGTCTTGTGTCTACCAGCATTAAGTCAGGAGAAAAAGAGTCAAATTAGTGGACGTAACTTTGTTAAGCATGCAGTTTATTTCAGCATCAAGTTCATACCCAAAAACAAGGATGCAAATTGAAATGGTGTGGTCTAAATTTAATACATACTTTTTGTCCATGATTTCACTGGTGTAAATATATGGCAAATTATATATTTATGGAAACAAAAAACTTATTTTTCCAATCCGTATTCTTTCATCTTCTCCTCTTCACTCAGCAAAATTCCTTTAGGAAACAAGATACTCTACTGCATATATTTATCTCCCTGGAGAGACCGACAAAAAAAACACATGTGACAGATGTTAGTCACACTGCTTAATGCACAACTGGAACACATTCAGAAACTATGTTGATGAACATGATATAAATAGTCTATAAAGAGCAAAATCCCAAAACCTTTCCTCTGAGAAAATGTCTATTATTTTCAATTTAGACTATTTAGACTATTTAGTCTATTTAGACTTTTGCCTGGAAAATGATTAATATGGGCTGATTCCCATACTGTAGATTTCTTTAGTGTATTTTTAAATATGCATAATACCACCATTTATGTTACTCTCCAACTTTGCTCCCAAAAAACTTTTCCCTTTTTTTCTGAAAAATGAATGATTTTTTAAAGCAAAATGTGCTGATAAATAGCAGCTTTTCAAGTAATAACAATCTTGAAATTGATACTAGCCAATGACTTCATGCTACCTGTTGGTCAGAATGGCTGTATGGGATCAGACCAAAGGACATACAGCTGAAGATCCCATATATCTCTTCTCACCCTCCATTCCTGTTTTACCTATCCCCTCATTCTTTCTTCCGTTGACAGAAGAATCCAAGCTCATCATTTGTGCCTCAGTTGTCTCCTATTTGAAAACAAATTCATGCCTTTAGTTTTTTCTGTTGTTATTGTTTTAATTATCATTTTGTAAATCGTTTCCTATTCAAATGTATCTCTTTGGAAATGATGCGAGGTTGGGGCAGGGACTCACTGCATGGGAAATTTTAAATGTGAATTGTGATTCATGATTTAGCTTTGTCATGTTCTCTGTTGAGCTTTGCCTTGCTCTCTGTTCTCGACATATCCTTTTCCTTCCAGTTTGTAACATTGAGTTTGTTTTTATTTTTATTCTTTGTTATTTTTCTTTTGCTTTTTTGTGACATTTTTTGGAAGGAACTCTCATTACCTCAAGATTATTACTGTCTCGTGATTTTGCATTTTTGTTGTTGTTTTTGTTTGTTTTTGCCTTGTGCATCATTTCACATCTTTCTACACTGAATTTCATTTGTCATTTTGTATCCCAATCAGCCTTATAGATGTCTGCCACAATTTCTTGCAGTCAGGCTGTGTTTTTTTTATTCTGAATTTATATAGTATTAAAAGTAGACTTACCCAACTCTCTAAAAGAGGTCTTTTCTGGATCAATCATGAACACTTGAAGTAGTGTAAATCTCAGCTACATGTAGAATAGTATACGGACCTCCCTCTTTGACAATAATTAATTATTTTAAAATTTTTCTTCTGTCTCTTTACTAAATTTTTTTATTCATGGAAAATTTCCCTTTGGTATCTGTGACTTCTCATTTTCTTTAAGAGGTTTAGAAGATGTCTACTATCAAAAGTACTTCATTCTTATTTTCAAGTTTGATAAATTTGTCAACAAAGCTAAAAGATTTACTTCAACAGAAGTTCCATCAGGAGTCATGCTGATGAAATAGCTTGTATTTACCCAGATGTCTGCTAATTGAACAATATATTTTGGCTACTGATTTACCTCATACAGAAGTCATGTTAGAGAAACTTGCTTCTGCAGTCTCCCAAGAAAGCCTTTGTTATATCATCTGCTGCATCTACTGAGACATGCTGAAAGATTTCAAAGAACATGGAGGAAATTCTGATTACACTTTGCTAGGAAGATTCCAAGCATTTACCTTCCCAACATGAAATTTGATTATCTAAAGATTGACATGTAACAAGAGTAATAATTCACTGAATATTTTGAGCATTGTGTAAATTGCAAAAGATTATTGCTGTCACATCTTGATTCTGAATTGTTTTTGAAGTAAAGTGACTGTGATAACTCTATTTTGTGCTACACCCACATCCCATATGCTGTCCAGTAATTATACAAAATACAGAAAGCAGAGCAACCCTATATGATTTGCTGCTAAAGTTTTATACATACTGTCCTTGAAACAGGTATCTAGACACTACTAAAATGAAAGCATCTCTAAAGAGATACTAGAGCAGCTTTTCAAGTGGCTGATTGTATGCAGAATTACAGATCTGTGCAGTGCATGAGAGCTATCGCTGTCACTGAAAACCATGTTAGGTGCCTATGAGCTATTCTAGATCCTTCTCCACTATTCCTTAGTTCCAGAGAAGGAAGAGGAAACCATGTTCTTGATTCTGGTACAACATTTTACCCACATTAGTATACTGTGTTCAGACTATAATTGTCCAACTATTTGCACTTAGAAGGCACAATTTGAATGCTGAAATTCTACTAAAAATACACATTCTATGATACCTCAAAAATGCTTGTTCTTCCTCTGCTGGGAGGATAAAGAGATTTGTGACATGGAAAGATCCCATTCCTACAGATTTTTCCTTTTCTAACAATTCATATTGAGTGTACTGACATCTTGTGGCTGGATATCTGAAATGTGCCATTGTGTGTCAAAGTGAGGTAATTAATTCATGGCATGCTGGGATCTTCCGCTCTTGTAGGCTTCTGTTAGAAGCCTTATGTTGAAGAACATCTTGAAATTGATTATATAGAGTTCTTGGGTTGTAATTTTTTTCATCTCAAACCTCATTATATTGGGGTGCATTTATTTTCTTGAGCCCAAGACAAAAGCCAGAGCCATGGGTATAAGAATTCTAGCATGTGCTTGGCAGAGTGAGTTGCTGTCTTTGATTGGTTCTTGGCTTTCGTTCACGGCCAGATGTGAGCAGAAGGAGGAAATGTTGATCTGCTTTTTTTTCTTTTGGCTTTTTTTTTTTTTTTCAGTAAATAGAATGAAGAACTATGCTCCAGTTCTTTGGGGTTTTGTTTGTTTGCTCTTTCTAATAAATTAATTCCATGCAAATCCCCATGTCTCATCTTTTTAAAGTTTAAAGATGACTTTATCGTTGATGTCTTGTAGCTGTTCTTTTATGCACATTTCTCCTCTTATGTGTTTATAGTATCCTTTCTACCTTACAACCTCCATGTTCTAAAACCTGTCAAAGATAGTTCCATGCTGAAGACTCAGCAGACAGTAAGACTGGAGATGTCTCTAGAACATAGTGATTTATAGACAGTAATGCAGAATCAACACCTCTTTGGGTATTAACACGATACCTCTGAGGATAAGGGGAGATGTTCTGCAGGTTATTCCCAACTCAGGCATAAGTACTGTCATCCACCACGCTCAGTGATAGAGATAGGCACAGTAAGAGACTCTATGCATACAATCTGTCTCTCTCTCTGTTTGTGGTTGTGATTCATTTGTGCCAGCATACGCTTATGAACAGTGTGCTCCAGTATGTTGTTAAACAAGGAACTGTGTACACAGCTTCTACGACTTGTATATACATCTCATAAGAATAGAAGGGCTTCAGTGATGTTCTGCCCGTATGGCAGATCAGCATATATTAGTTTCCTTTTACTCTGGTGGGCCTGAAGAACCATTCACAGAATTTGTTTAGCCAACACTACAGGAATTTTCTAAGCAGGAGAGGAAATATACATATGTTTCATAAAGGTTTGATGAGATTTACAACAAGGTGATGTATCAGAAACTAGAAGAAAGACAATATAATCAAAATATGCTGTAGGTTCAGCGTATTATCAGTCTAAGTGCAAATCTTGTAGAAATTAACTTGTTTTAGTTTCAACTTGGATAATTTTCCATAGATTTCCAAAATAAGTTAATTTTCTTCACAATATCTAGTATGATACCATGTTTTGCATTTAGGAGAAAAGTAGTGCTAGTAGCACACTAAATTGTTGCTGGGCAGTACTTACACTAAATCAAAGATGTTTCAGCTTCTCACACTTCCCTGCCAGCAAGGAGCTAAGGTTGTGCAAGAAGCTGGGAAGAGACAGGACCAGGATAACTGACCCAAACTGGCCAAAGTAACGTCCCATTCCATTTGGTGTAGTATCAGAAAGGAGTTGTTGTTGCTGCTCAGATACTGGCTGGCCATCAGTAAGTGGGTGGTGAACAATTGCGTTGTGTATTATTTGTTTTGTATATTTATATATGTATATTTATTATTGTTATTTTCCCTTTCTTTTCTGTCCTATTAAGTTGCATCTACCTCAACCCCTGAATTTTATTTTTTTGTGATTCTCTTCCCCATCTCGCTTGTGAGAGTGGTGAGTGAATATCTGTGTGGTGCTTAGATGCCTACTGGTTAAACTACAACACTTGTGAAGGACATTTATTATTGAGAACATAAATAGAAGATAGTTTACTGATCTGAGAATCTTCTTCCTTTTAGGCCATAATATATTACTATGAATAAACACAGGAAAAATATTAATGCCTCCAAGAGATTTTCTAATGCAAATGGTTACAATGTCACAAGTTATTTCAGAAAATTAAGAGATAAAGTTGTTTCTGAGATTAAAAAAATAAAAAATAAAAAAATTGACATTAGATTCTCTCTCTCTCTCTCTCTCTCTCTCTCTCTATGTATATATACATCCCAGCAAAATTGTTATTAGTCATGAGATACTAAACTTGGGTGTTTTCATTGCTGATTGATTGGATGATTAAGAGCAAGGATGTCTAATATGGAAACAGTCAACTGAGAGACAGAATATCCAGACAAGTTCACTTGAATTACTCTCTACAGTAAACGGTTTGGTTTTTTTAGACTATGCAATTAAAGAAGTTTTTTCCTTTTACTTTCTATCTATATAAGCATCAGGAAATTTAATCTATATCCCTGACAAACATGTATGATCACAAGCAAAATAATCCTAATTTCAAGAACTTATTTCAAGATCCATGAACCACTTGAATTCTTTTAGAAGTTTAACAAGGTTCATGTGAGATTGCAGTCATTTTCATATGTTGTAGAAATCTTTGTCTTGGGAAAATGAAACGTATAAACACAGAAACAATAGTTTTAGAAGTTGTTTTGTAGGCATGTCTTCTTAACTGCTTTATTAAAGTTACTGTATTAAACCTTTTATCAACTCTTTATAACCTTTATCAGCTAAAAATGTCTACTTCTTTTATGATGCACAAACCATAAGAAAAGGAGAAAATGCATCTTTTCCTCTCTTTGCCAATATTTCATTGAGTACTCTTCATTTCCTAAGCTTAGTGCATTAGTTTAAATCATGTCTTATACTCTATTAATATTTACTTCAAGGATTTAAAACATATTTTTGGAAGTTGGCCCTTTAAAGAAATAGTAGTTGAAAATTCCAGCACATCCTCAAGAAATTCATACTACCCTGAGGCTATGCATGCTGAAGTGAAACCAGTCATATCAATCCAAGTTGTGTCACACCTGGTGAGCTTTTCCTGCAGTCCTGCAGCACTGAAGAAAAACAATTTTTGAACATTTTTCTGCAGTTTTATAACCGGTTCCAGTTAAGGAAGTATTGACTCTACCTGCACTTACAGCACTGATAAATGTAAGTGCTATGTAGAGGTGGCTGGCTCTGTTTGTTCAGAGAGATGTGGCCATACTATTCAGAATATTCTTTTCTGTTCTGCAAATTAAATACTCACAGATTTCAGCTTCTGCAAACTGTTGGTACTGTTTGTCCTGACCTAACTTTGATGGGACCTGGTGAAATCAAAGCCATAGATTTTGTGCTTCTGCTTTCTGCCTCTAGTAATTCCCCTACAGCATCAAAAGCATTAAAACCCTAAAAGAACACACTTTTTAAAATAAAAAGCAGGAAAAAAAAAAAAAGTAGAAAAAAAGACTCAGATAATGAAAACTTGCTTGTAAACATACTTTGTTATTTTTATCGTTCTTCTCAACTCTTTGACCTTCTGAGTAGTATCAAATATATCTGACAATTCTATACCAGAGGTATCTTTCTTTTACGAGGAATGCCCTTTGAAGTCTTTCTGCTACCTGCTCTCCACTGTAGTTGTTTAATATACTGTTGTGAACTTCAAACTCTTACTTTTGACTATTAACTAACTGCCATATCCCCGCAGTGTTTGACATACTATGCCTTAAGTATGCTCAGTAACTCCCTCAGGGAATGAAGAGTCTCCCTTCTCCAAGCAAGTAAGACACCCAGTTGCTTCATTAAAAGAACATAAAAATAACTACGAAAGAAGGTATGTTTTTTGCCTGTTTGCAGACACAAGAGGGAGAAAGATGAAGTTAGTATCTGGGAAGACTTTGTGAACATTGTGCATACACTTGTTCCAGTACAAGCTAAAAAATGAAGGATATGGAAATCATCTTGCCTTTCAGAAGTGCCACGAGCTTTCCTAGTACTCTGGGCAAGCTGTAGGGTGTAGGTGCAGCCTGACTTCTGTAAGAGCACTGGTGATACATGCTGAAGGAAATCAGTTTCCAAGCATAAGACATTTTTGAGAGGTGCTATTTTCAATCCTTCACAGTGCATCCAAATCAAACCCAATTTTCCCTGCAACACTTCTGTGCACTACTTCTCAATAAGCTGTAAGTATCTGCCTATTTCTAATTTTCTAGGTTTAGCTGATTCATTAGTACAGTTCTTCAGCAAGTAGTCATAAGGCAGTTTATAACAGGAGTCAATTTTAGTTTTCTTATATTCCAGAGGACTGAACACCATTAATCCAAATACTGCATAAAAATAAACAAATTGAGGGTTTAGACTGGATTTGGAAAATTTATTCTTCAAGGCAAACATTTCAGAGAAGTGAATGGTGAATGGATGAAAGAAAAGGATTTTAGAAAGCAATATTTAGGAATCTACTGTTAGAATAACAGCAACAAACATTTATTAGTCTGAGCTGTACAATAACCAGTAACTTCAGACAAACTGCCTTTTCATGGCAATTGAAAATTTATTGAAGAATTGAAAATCTATTGAAAGAATTGAAACAGAAGACTGAAAGAAATTTTGCTTCTTAATGAAAATTTTTACATGGCAGAATATTAAGTTGTGAAAACATGTCCTCAGATTTACTTCCTGGTATGACCTGGCTCAGCTGTCTTTCATAGAATTGCTTAGGTTGGAAAAGACCTTAAAGATCATCAAGTCCAACCACAACTTAACCATACTACCCTAACTCTAACAAACCCCCACTAAATCATGCCCCTGAGCACTACATCCAAATAGATTTTAAACACAAGCAGGGGTGGTGATTCAACCACCTCCCTGTGGAGCCCATTCCAGTGCTTAACAACCCTGTCTATAAAGAAGTTTTTCCTGATATCTAATCTAAACCTCCCCTGATGCAACTTCAGGCCATTTCCCTTCATCCTGTCACCAGTGAGAAGAGACCAACCTCGCTCTCACTTCAATCACTTTCTCCTTTGGAAAATCAAGACAGAGCAGCGAGCCACCAGAGATCCAGTCAGCCACTCTATCTATCTTCCCTCTTAGTCTCAGGACAGAGGAAGAAAGGAATTTGTGGGTTGTGACAGTATGTTTCTCTTGCTCCCCTCCACCATCTTCCTTCCCTTAATTCCCTCCTTCCACCTATCATGGCAGACATCTTTCACCAGTGGCAACAATGAGCAACAGTACTCATAACACTTGTTAAAACAGATTATGATTAGAGACAGCTGAAGACCAATTGAGCATGTGCCTAAAAAAAAAGAGCAATTTCTGACTATTAATCAATCATCTTAGCCCATAAATAGTGAGCAGCCCAAGAGCCTCCCCCACTTTGAGCTTTCCTACACAGCAGTAGGCTGTAGAGCAGGATCTCCCCTTGTATAGGGATACCTTTCAAGGTTACGACTGTGCAGAGATCCTATGGAATTGCCACCAGGATCACTGTTAGTCTCAATGACAGTATTTTGAAGAAAATAATCACCATTATATAATTCCTTCTGGGAAAGGGAAGAAAGGAAAGAGGTCTATCTCCATATATGGTAGATACAAAACACGATTTAATTCTGAATGAATCTGTGATGAAGTAGAAGTTAACTCTCAGAATGACAACTGAGTACATAAATTGAATGAAAATGACTAATTGGTGTTAGAAATACTTAAGAATGTTTCAAGGAAGCTAAAGACTTGCATGGGCAGCCTACAGGATAGCATTTCTCCTCTTGTCATCACTGGCATGTTCTGTATAGGAATAGAAATTTTTCTTTCTAGTTGCTGTAAGAATGACGTTGAAATCCTGTTTTCTCTTGAGATTCAGGAAATGCTAATGAACCCTTTCTGCCTGCTTGCTTCAATAAGACTCATATCTCAAGCAAGAAACAAGAGAGCTTTGAAAGCTGTCCCCCACTCAGTGCTATTGGTATTTGGCCTGGTACCAACAAAGGCAGTCTTTCTCTGACTGGATCAACTATCTTTTGCCTTTGTGCCAGCTGGGAGCCACATTTCACTGAGCCTTGCACTTCATCTATCCACTGGCAGAAGCCAGATTTCCCTGCAGGCTGCTTAACCATCTTGGCATGGCTCATGTCCAAATGCTGGCTGGGAGCTGGTTCTTCTATGGCCTTCTCAATTCTCTTGGCACAAACATTGCTCAGACACCAACTGGGAGCTCAGTTCCTGAAGCCTGCTGTTTCCATCTGCTAATTCTGAATGGCAACAAAAAGAGAGGGGCTATCTTTCAAACCACCTCAGAAATTCTTTTATAGATTTGGAAGTTTCTGAGGAAAAAACCCCTTCAAATACACAGAAAACACTAGATTAGACATCTCATGAAAGCTCTTCCAAAATGAAATTAGAATACCAGCCTCTGTATGTCTGGGTCAGCTCCACTTGGGCAATCAAGCTACAGCTGGCTGTAATTAATCTGCAAAGCAGTGAAGGACTGGCCTGTGGGATACTATCTTTGCTCTATCCACTAAGTGCTGAAAAGTCACAGTGATTTCTGCCTCTTTGACATGCCTCTTATAGATGAGTTCTGGGCTCCAGTTCTTGAATTCTGATCTCTGCACTTCTTACCTTTAAACTTCTTTGTAATTGCTTTATCATCTTTTATTTTTTTTAATTCAGTATAAGTAGCTCTAAGTACTGAGCGCATGTCCCAGTCTCAAGCTGCATTTCCATGAGAGATTATTTTCTGGTTTAATTGAAATCTGGACATCTCTTCCTGACAAGTGATATAATTTCTAGAAATAGAATGAAGATCTATCTCTATTGGAATTGAAATGGAAAATGTATCTCAAGTTCTGCTAAACTCAAATGCAGAAAAATCCTGAGTCAGACATGAGAAATCATGACATTTCAAAAAATTTATGATTTCATATATAAAAGCTGCAAATCTCAAATTTATTGGGCATTTGGGGAGTGAAGGGGAGGTAGAAATGTAAAGGGGAAAAAAAAAAAAAGCTTTACAGGGTTTTGTTTTTGTTTGTTGTTTTTCAAGAGATGTTAGCAGACAGACTTGAACATTAATACTCCTCCTTTTACAAATGTCTTATTGTTTTTCTTAACTTTCCTGTCTTTTCACTGACTGCATAAGCAGTTTAAAAATATCTGAAAGGTAAAAGGAAGACAACAAGCAACTTTAACTCCTACAAAATTTGTATTCCTTTAGTTAAGTGTGTCGCCTATTCCTTGCCTATTGCTTGGATTGCATATGTAGGAAGCTCTTATTCAGCCTATTACTCATTTTACCATCAGATAACTTGCTAATAACTTTAGATGAATGTATGAAATCTTGTGCCAAAAACATGATCTGAGTGAGAATCATCAGTAGACTGCTAACCTTTTCCAAACACATTTACACTCCCTGGGCCTACAGAGACAAAAAAAATGAGTTCCTGGCTTGATACATACACTTGCAGTTTTCATGCTACTATTTTAAAATGCTCTTTAGGGAATTAACTGCAGGAAGAAAAGATATCCTGTGTCAATCTGTAAATATTTAGTATTTCAGTGTTAAGTTTAAAATGAATTCCACTTCTTAGACATATTTCCTATTCTGTAATACCATTCATGATCTATAATGCATAGAACATCATATTAAAAGCTTTTAAAATACAGCTGTATATGAAATATGTTTTAAAAATACAGCCCCTGGAATCTCATCAGTTTATCTGATTTGCAGAAGTATAGTTTCAATCTCTCTCAAACTTTCATGAAATTAAAATGCGATAATTTCAAAATGCAATTATGAATACAGAATGACTACAGGCATTTTAAAAATTGGATTATTTGGATCCATTGTTTAGGCTACTGATTTAATATGCATGTAATAGGAAAATGTGCATTTCATAAGACGTGTGTTGTGTTCTGAAAATCAACTATGTGATTATGTTCCTTCTTACTCTATAAATTTATTTTCTGTGCATATTTGGAGTCTATCTTCTAGGGTTACTACTTACTGTTGGGGGCTGTAAAACCAGCAAGACACTAGCAGAATTGACTGATTTTATTTTTTTTTTTTTCATCACTTACTGTTAATCACTCACTGCTGACAGAGTTGTTAATACTCTGCTTTTGAGTCTTTAAGGGCATGTAGTTATATCAATTCCTTAGAGGCTGGTTCAGCTCCATTCCTTGACTGCTGGGGAGGCGGGACCCACTAACCCACGCCCTGAGAAAGGGGAAAAGGGTAGAGAGATGGACATAAAAACAAACAAGCAGCAATGAGGGAAAACAAACTAATGTACTAAGTAAGGTATCAGAAGGCAACATAACATACTATAATACAAAATAATACAATATAATTAGAATACGAGCTAATAAAGCAAATAAAATGAGAGTTTCCAAATAACAAAAAGCCTTACTCCAATGCTGAGGAAAGTTGTCCAGCCAGGCTGAGCAGAAGGGAAAAGAGGTAACGTTCTGTGATATGTGAACAGTTTCATCATTTCCCTCTGAACAGAAAATGGAAACAGAACAATGCAAAGTCATCTGGGGTATGTAGAATGTAATTCTTCTCTTCTGAGAACCAGGTACCTGGAACTGCCCATGATCCACTGGAACTGGAGCAATAACTCCTTAACTCCCAGTGCACTGTTATGATGTGGAATACTGATAACCAAAAATCATACAACCATGACAAGTTATTTGTTGGTATTTTTTAGTGGCTGCCCACAGGTAGCAAGGGCATTTCTGTGGAGTAACTAAAAATGTTATTTGAGGACCATAGGTTTTGTATGAGTGTATATGAAGGCAGTTATCAATCTGAAGAACCTGCTAATGGCAGTGGTACACAGAGAGAAAGAACTGAACATTGTTTTCAGATTCCATGTTGGATTTACAGGGCTAAAATAAAGAGATATAAATATTTTCACTGTTATTTTTGATCTTACTTGCTCTGCAAATTATGCCATAAAAGTCATTTCCTGTGTTACCAACTAGTATCATAATTGATGGATTCCCATAAAGGAAAATGTTTAAAGATGCCATTGGCGTAGGGTTAAAATTGATCTTTTGAATTTCTTTCAAGGACAAGCTTATCGTTATTTAACTATAAAGACAGAGGCTACTCTAGCTTCCTTCTGCACACAGTCATCTTAGGAATCCTCATATGTCTGAAATAATTTGACAGCAAAAATCTGCCCTAAAGAAAGTCAGAGCCCAAAATGGAGCACAATACAAAAGAAATTAAATAAATAAAGAAATTAAATAAAGTACAGATAGAGAAAAGCCCTTTCCAGGCTGTATTTTTTCTTACTGAACATCTTTTGCAGGGATACAAGAAGAATACTTTGACAAAATGCATCATTTTTGTGGTTACACTGCTGCTTTGCCATTCTTCTTTTTCTCTTCCAGCTCTCCGTATGTGTCAGCCTCCACGTTGCTACAGAGACAGGTTGAAACAGCTTGTCCTTGTTTTAATTAGTTCCTTGCAGGCATAATTTCACTCACTTTCATTGTATTCTAATGCTGGTAATTTCTGAAGTTATGATAGTTTTTAAGTGTAAAGATTTGTGTAATCAACATGCATTTAAAAACTGGCAGAAGTAGCGCTAAAATAAGACTTCTGAAAACTAAAACTAGTTTCTGACTGCTGGATTAATCGTATTCTGAAATATAAATTCATCATTTCAGTACACTCTGTAACTACCCAGAAAGCATGTTGTTTGAAAGAGCAGTTCTCTGAGTTCCTGCAGGCTTGCGGAGCTTTTTGCCTAGCTGTGTCAGATGCATGTTCAAATTTCCATATGCATGTAACGTGAACTGTAGTAAGTACTGATTCTGATGGAGAGTGGGCTGAAGCCAATCTTCATGGAGGGGGATAGAGCTTTAACTTGTAATGGCTGCAAAAGCCAACGCAGAGGCATAGGAGGAAAAGGAGGAACCTCTGTAGCCTTGAAAGGTGCAGCAAGCAGTATTTAAGCCTGAATTAGATGCGCATTTTCTGAACACTGTCAAAATCTGTAGAGTCTTCAACAAATTCAAATGAACTGATTTTCCTATACAAGGCTGCACCAGATCCAGTTTAATAGAAAGAGACATTGAAATTGTAG
This sequence comes from Lagopus leucura, assembly GCF_019238085.1. Classification (NCBI taxonomy): domain Eukaryota; kingdom Metazoa; phylum Chordata; class Aves; order Galliformes; family Phasianidae; genus Lagopus; species Lagopus leucura. The sequence continues at coordinate 15,693,998 of NW_024962265.1, read as the reverse complement.
GCATTGCCAAACTACCTGTGACAGACAGGTTTCTCCTGCAAGTCCCAGCTGCTTCCACAGGCTGTCCCCTGTCCACCTTGCTGCTGTGCCTGGCTTGGCAGCAGGGTCTTTAGTTTCCTCTCTTCACCCATACTGCCTAAGCTACTATCTAGACATACGGAGAATATACAGGAGTGCAGTTCTTGCTTGATCCTTGAGCAAGACCATGTGAGACTTCTGCTGGCAGAAGGTATAGAGGTATGATAATAGGAATATAGTAAAAAAGAAAAACACAGGTCTGAGGACCTCTACACTTTTTTCTCAGATATCTTCTCTTTTAATCCTGTAATATATTGTCTAGATAACCCTTATTTTAGTTTCTAACTTACTTTAGCCTCTCTTGTCTTGTTAAAATATTAGCTTTTGGGAACTTGGGAAACATCTCACAGATAATTTCCTTTTAGACAGACCACGCTAAACTGATTTCTATTTATGCTACTATAAATCGAATAGCAAATGCAATTTAATGTTACATTTAAAATCTTTTTAAAACACTTGTAAGCCAGCCATTTAAGACTAATCAGGAGCAATTAAACATCATTCATTCGTCTTACATTTACTCAATTTTGCAATCCCACAGCACTTAAAGAAAAAGCACTCAGTATATCTTATAGCTCTACAAAAAGATGTGTACTATGAACCACTGCATGTTTAGATGGAATGTCTCTTTCCAGCATCATTTTTATAGGGTATTGAAAATTATTACTGTTGTCATTGTATATAAATACTGCATTTACTCGTACAACACTGTTATTCTTTATTTTGTTTGTTTTCATACCTTCCTTCAAAACTACGTCATGTGCTACATTTAAGCATAAACTGGGGAGAAAAATAGATATTTTTTTTTTCTAGTAGAGTATCCATCCCCTTTAATATTTATACCGTACACTTTTTATATTCTTACAATTCTTATATTCTTACTTATTTGTTCCTGCTCCTGAGAATCAATATTACCTTTAAGTAGATAGAGTTTACTCTAACTGGTTGTGTTTAGAAAGAGATTTGCTTGCTGTAGTCATGCATATACAACAGGAAGTGTTTTAGTGCTGTGGAACCGTGGCCTTGATTTTAGCAATCCAATGCAATTCCTACAGCTTTTAAATTAATAGAGACTAGTCAGATTTATTTTTTTTTAACCAGTTGTTAATGATTATTTGAGGTATTTATTCACTATTTTACTTACTAGGAATATAATTTTATTGAAAATTCATCTGTATTTAATCTCTATCTTATCTGTGTAGAAGAGAGAAAAGTCTTTGGATCTAGAAAAGAGAAGTTGCATGTGAATAGAAAAAAAAAAAAAAAAAAAACAACTTGTGAATCACCTGTGCCAAGAAAATGTTTTTATGTCAGTGAAATATTTAAAAACTCTTCAAGCCTCAAGCTCTTAAATGAGATTTAAGTTTTGCAAAGTCCATTCCGTATTTTCAGAAGGGGGTGGTTTCTTAATATATGTACCTATTGTTGGATTAAGTTCTTATTTCAAACGGCTAGGAATTTCTTCTTCAGTGACATTCAGTAAATGTTTAAGTAGAATCTTCAGACTGAAATCTAGCAGAAGCTTTTTTTATACAGTCTTCAGTGCCATATGAAAAATTTGTGTTGGAATTTCAGCAACAGTTACGAAAACTCTTTAAACTTGTTTGTATTATTTAGTAATCTGAAAACCTGATTACTTAAAGTTAATGCTGTCTATTTTTATCTTAAATAATGACCTTCGATGCTTACTTAGTTATTTTTTAACTGGTACTATATTAAGACCATGAACAAAGTCATATTTCATTCTAATACAAGACCCTACTGTGTGAAGAATTGTTTGTTCACACTCTATTTAGTACTGTAATTGTAATAAATGCATTTAACTATCAGAACAGTTCAAGGTATCAGGAACTACACTCTACTGAACAAAATTTTCAAATATAAAGAGGCAAGAACAGAACAATAAACTGAATCTAGATCAAGTCTAGATCTAGTCCCTCCCAAGTTAGCAATAGTATTTTTAATTTGAATTAAAAGAATAGTTTAAAATTATTCTCTTGTTTACCAATACTGCTATTATGTTTTCATGAATATTTACATTGGAAAAGGGCAGATTGTAGTATATTTTCATAGAAATGGCTAGATTGCTGCTAATGATATTAGAATATATTTGAGTGTTGAATGGAGTTGACATTCAGAATCTTGTTTTTTAATAACTATTTGGCATTTCTATTAAAAAACAAAGGAAAGATTGCTGTAGGCCTTGCTGTGTTGTGGATTAATATATGAGTTTGTGTGTACTTTTACTGAATGTTACCGTAAATAAGAATTATAGAATCTATGACCAACAGATGTATGCAGAGAGGGACTCACAAGGGTTGTAATAATAAAGGTAAAAGACAACAAAGTAAGGAAGACTTTTCCTGAGTTCAACATGGCCCAGAGCACCTGATCCAGGTGGAGTAGAGCAAGACAGGCAGGAAATCTAATATGTATTTAGTTTTTCACTTTATAAAATGAGCAAACAAACAAAAAACTTGTCAGAAAACTCGTAAGACTTAGATTGGTGTAGGAAAGCTTGCACAGCATTGTGCTAATAGCTTGCTACAGGTACAGAAGTTTCAGTATTCTGCCTTTTAGATGATAAATTTGTGAGTGGTATGCCAAGTAGATGGTGGCCACTATTTTTCACTGAGGCAATTCTATTTCTGTTTGATCTTTTCTTTATTTTCTGTTTTGTTAATGAAGCAGGAGTGGTGTCAGAGATCTCAGCTAGTTAAAGCACCATTCCCAGAACCTGTGAAATGGACATTTGTGTAAAGAAAGCTTTAGGAAACTGATATATCTTACTGTGATCAATATTTTCTTCAGTAACATATATGCGTAATTTCAAGAATTAAAGAAAATTACTGTAGAGAAAATTATAGTGATTTAATTGCACTGGAAATGTTATAAAAATAATCTAAAATCAGCAAATAATTAATAAAAAGATCTGTGGAGATTTAGAAGAAGAAAATTTTCAAGTTTCAGATAACAGGTTTTTCCTCTGGGGATTTTTGAGTATATTTCTAAGGAAAAAGGAATATCAGCACTACTTGCCTCCAGATATTTTTAAACATGATTTAATATTTAATACATTTATTATAAAAAAGTGTATTTATATTGATGCAAATGTAAATTATTCAATTTTTGTAAATAGTGGCTGCGATTGCATTTATATATATATATATATTCTTTTATTCTGGGAAAAGGCTTGCAAAAATAACCAAATATCTTTAAACATTTGCAACAATGGAATGGAATGGTATGGAATTTTTTTCCAGTATTAGCCTTGGTTCTTAAATAAAAGAATTTTCCTAACGTAATACATTTTCAAATGAGATCACTTTATGTACAGTAAGTACAGAAACTGGTGTACTGAATTGAATCAATACTGTCATCTAAAACAGTTTTCTCCAAACTGACTTTGAAATTTCAGGTATTACTTTTCCTGTTCCTCAGTCAAGGTGGCAGTAGCTCCACTCTGCCAGTGAAGAGAACTGTAAAGTATTTGGCTATAGGTAGAAGCATTCACTCACCTACTCTGGAAGCTACCATTATTTACACTAGATTTTCATTTTCTTGCTTTCAGTATATAACTACATCATATAATTGGTATCACAGTCTCTGGTGAGATAGTTGACTAGCAGATCATCCAAGGTTAATTCAGTCCTATAACCTGACTATACACTGTGCTTATTTCATTCAATAATCTATGTCCATGTCTTGGTTAAGAAATCTCTTCAGCCTCGTAATCATTCTTCTGTGTTCATTTAGATTTGTACTTATTTTATGCAGTCTGCCAATCAGACAGCCAAATTACAATCCTGAATCTTGAACACTTTCCTTTTTCTCTGTGCATAGAGTCTGACAGAATCTATTGTTCATTTTTTTCCTTTGAATTTTCCTGTTAGAAGTATCATCCAGCACATCAGCAGAGGATTAAGCATAAGACCAGAATATTTCTTCTATTAAACATTATTACAAAAAAGAAAAGAAAAGTTGTTAAGTCTGCATTATAAAGATAGGCATTCTAAATAATACAGTAAGAAGCTATCCAGTTCTTATCACAATGTGTCTGCATCAACCTTTATATTTGAATTCACTGGATGTATTTTGAGCTCTAGTATCTGTTTTATTCTTATTCCTGTCTTTTGAACACCACTCAGGAAAACGTACAAAAGATGTATCATAGCACAGAGACCTTGGGTTTACATGAAAGTAGAGTACACTTTTAACATAGTTGATGCTGATGTGTATGGGCTAAAATAAGGAGTTATGTAACTGATAGCAGATGAGGGATACAAAAATAAGGGTAGAACAGTAAGCAGTCTTTCAAAAAGTTAAATTGAAGTGACATATGCTTTCATATAGAAAAAGACTTATTCTATTAAATACAATTATTTTTCCTTCAAGTTTTGATGAGGATGAGGTTGCTAGGAAACTCATTCTGTTTTCGACTCTGATTGTGTAAATATGGCGTAATCAGTTTACACTGATGAAAGCTCCTGGCTGGGCTGGAATGAGAACTGCTATAGAATAATTTTGTTGCTTGTTTATAACTAACAATTTGGAAACATTATGACAAAAGAGACAAAACTCAGTGTCCAATTGCTTCTACTTGTCTCTGAGCAACATCCTTGCAAATCCGTTTCCTTTCCATGAAGTTGGATGAGATTCCTGGCAATGAAAGGCATCTCAACAACTTGTATAATATTGCTGAAGATTGTTTTGGAACAGTGTATCCAAGTCTATTATTTTTATGAATTGAATTCATCTGCATATAATGTTAGGAGAGAGGATACAATAGGTTAATACCCTCTTTGTTGTGAATTCTAAAGGAACTATGATAAATACTGTAGCTCTCCTTAAATCTATACACCATTTGGTAGAAGTACCTGGATAAACAATTATTTTTATAGGTCAGTGGGCATACAGTGCTTGTGTAAATGCTACTGGAACTGTAATATGCTCACTATGCATATCTATGCAGCATTTTAGCAGGAAGTGAATGAGCTGTGATATCTATGTCATACTTTTTGTATTCTAACACTACTTTCTATGCCAGATGTGTGGCCAGTGTACCATTGTGTGCACCTATCACAAGTTTCACATAAAGCACTCTCAACTCTGTATTGAAATTCCTGCACATCTATGCTACCTGTTAACTGCACCGTGAGCATCAATTCAAGTCTGTAAGTAGATTTCATTAATCCAGATGCATTATGAGAAATAAATAAATATGCTAATTCCTGTCCCACTGACAATGGTGGAAATTCAGACTGTTCATAGAATCATAGAATCATCTAGTTTCAACCCCCCTGCTATGTGCAGGGTCACCATCCACTAGATCAGGCTGCCCAGAGCCACATCCAGCCTGGCCTTGAATGCCTTCAGGGATGGGGCATCCACAACCTCCTTGGGAAACCTGTTCCAGTGTGTCACCACCCTCTGAGTGAACAACTTCCTCCTAATATCTTACCTAAATCTACCCTATCCTAATTTAAAACCATTCCCCCTTGTCCTATCACTATCCACCATTGTAAACAGCTATTCTCCCTCCTGTTTATATGCTCCCTTCAAGTACTGGAAGAGGGCATACTGTTCTGATAGGAAAGCTGCTTCTGTCTTCTCCTTGGACAACATACTACATCTTTAGACAATGCTTGTTTTCCCTTAGTTGATCAGGGGCAACCAGTGTTGACTGATGATTATAGACTATTGTCCTTAGCTGGTATGAAAAACTGCATGAAATGAATCATCTTCAACAGGGAACAATTTTCAGATCCTCCAAGTCTCTTCAACTCTCCTCACTGACTTATTTTTTACCACAAGCAAAGAGGATCTACAAGTAGGAGAAAATTAACTGAAACAATTTTTTGGCCTTTTATCTGAGAAGCAAAAAGAGTAGTATAATGTAGATTATATATATGGTTATGGTTTGTAAAGAGATATGGAACTGAAATTCAACGTTGTATATACAAAAATCTAGTTTTTCTTTAGTTAAAATTCTGATGCAGATGATAATTAAGGTTGTGTCTTTATATGCAGCTGGCACACTTAAAACATTAACTACATTTTTGGTCCAGAAATTTCACAAGAAATCATCTACACAGAAGAAATGTTGTCTTGTTTAGGAAAATGGATCTGACTTGAAACTGGGAGATTGACCATCTAGACTGCCCCTGCTATATCAGGTGTAATTTATGTGTGGATTAATACTCAAGGTAAAAATTTCCTAAGATTCCCAGGTGGCTGCTGCAGCAGAAGTAATCAAATTGTACATAGATAATACAAGTAAACAGTGATAAGTAAATAGTGAATATAAACCATTCCTAAAGATGAATAAATTGTCCATTGTAGGTAGAAATGTTATTTTAGAGATGTTTTGTACACAATTATATTAACAGCCTGAGAGAACAGATTCTTATTATTGGAAGGAGATCTGCAAATTAATTATTTTTTCTGAAGAAGCGTCATGTCATTAAACGATTAGATAGAAATCCATGGTCTTTTTAAGAAATGTTCTCCAAATAATGGGGAAATAAAAGTACCCATCTAACAGCCATAGAAGTTGTTAAAATTCAGCAGTCAGTTTTCAGGTTGGATACTAGAAGGCATTTTTTCTCAGAAAGTAGTTAGGTGTTGGAACAGGCTGCCCAAGGATATGGTGTACTCATCACCTCTGGAGGTGTTTAAGGAGATGATAGATATAATATTTAGGGACATGGTTTAGTGAGTAATACTGGATGTAGGTAGACAGTTGGACTAAATTATCTTAGATGTCTTTTCCAACCTCAATGATTCTCTGATTCTCAAGATCAACTTAGTTAATATTAAAATAATAGACTTAGTCTCTTGCAATAGTCATCTGAGATGCATTATAAGTGCAAAGGAGCAGTGTTTCTAACTCTGCCTGAAGCAGTTCAGTAGAGGGCCATGAAGATGATAAAGGGCCTGGAGCATCTCTGGTATGAGGAAAGGTTGTGTAACCTGGATCATCTGGATCTGTTCAGCTTGAGGAATAGAAGACTGAGAGAGGATATGATTTAATGCTTATAATATCTAAAGGGAGGTGGGAGATAAATGGATGAGGGCAGGCTCTTCTCTGTGGTCCTTAGTGGCCTAAAACATGAGCACAGGAAGTTTTGTACTAATATGAGGAAGAACTTCTTTACAGTAAGGGTGATAGAACACTAGAACAGGTTGGCCATAGAGGCTGTGGATTCTCCTTGTATGGAGATATTCAAGACTCATCTAGACGCCTACCTGCATGACCTAGTGCAAGGCAGCTTCTTTAACAGGGGGGTTGTATTCTGTGATCTCTTGAGGTCCCTTCCAACCCCTGCAACTCTGTGATATGCCACTGCCTCCTCTTCTGACTGCTTGTAGTCTGAGAGGAGATTTTGTACAACAGATTTTCCTGGCTTCTCCTGTACGTAAGCTTTTGGAAATACAAAGAGCCTATAAATGTTTACAGAAGTTATCAGAATCAGTCAAGGTAAACAATGGAGAGCAAATTCAGCAATATTAACTTAGAGGAGTGTCACTATTTAAAAGTGAATGGTTATGACAGCTACTCTACCTGCATAGGAAGGAAGACCAAAACCCTCACTAAAGAACTGTATCAATCTGCTTCTCCATTCCACACCAAATGTTATCAGCAACACTACTGAAATCTCTGCCAGAAGAAGAGAGCAAGTCTGACAGCATGTTGTGAGAAACACCGCACATGCAGTGGACATACGTATTTTCTCTCAATATTCTGTTCCAGATGATGAGTGTTTTAAGCATCAGAAGATAATAATCACCATGTTACCTTTGAAGAGGAGTGGGCATTTCATTATTGGCTTATTGACTGTTCCAGCTGTGCCTTTATTTTCTTCCTGATCAAATATATCTGTAACTGCAGTGTGGGGCATGTCAGGGGTGGACTGCTTGAGTCATTGTAGGCTTCTCATGGAAAACTAGACTAGCTGGAGTTACTGCAAATGTTTACCTTTGCCATCAGTCCTCGTGATGAACTGTTCTGCACATGATGGTTTGTAATAGACTATTACACTACTTCTTGAAGCCATGGGCACTGTGGGAAAAGATAAAGCAATGTGCACACCTGTTTCTGTCCCTGTGTCTGGAACACATGAAACAAACTTTCTGATTTCTTCATGATATCTAAAAAGAAAATATTTCCCTTTAAACAAGAGTGACTATGCCAAACACTGAATCATATTTTGTTATCTGACTGTCCAGGAATTAAAAACGCTGAGAGTGGACCAAAGAATTCCTGGAGCTGTACAGGTAGAATGATGATTCATATCTGCCAAATGAGTGTTCAGTACCAAAAGATTACTGGGGAAGGAATGTAGATAATCTTCCATTTCACAGCTGCTATATCATCTAGCCAGCCTGTGGCATGCTTGCTGCTGCCACTCCTGTCACTGCTTTTCTCTAGATAAAATCAATGCTGAGAGCAGAGAAAGGAATTCTTAAGCTCTGAACTTGATGCACGGTGTTGAAACTTGCTCATTCCTCTCTTATGACTGCCAGAGCCTGCTCTATATAACAAGCGGCACCCAACCACTTAATAGAGTAAGTTAGGAGGACCCAGGCCAGCTATAGATTGTCTATGCTGCACCTTGGTATAGGATTTGTCTTTACTCCTCTCTCTTTACCCAGACTTCCTTGTCAAAGAAACAGTGTACTTATACTAGAGAAGAGCTGTGGTGTGCATCTCCATGCAAATGGTGTGGATAGTGTTTGAATTTACACTTAAGTACTAAATCAGAAGCACTGTAGAATGACCATGAGACATATTCTGTCACCAGGGAATTCCCAATTAACCTTCTTCAGCAGCCCATAAAAAAGAGCTATATGAGGCTTATAGATTTTATCCTAATTAGAGGTATCTTGATTGTTCTTGCAATTAGTGTTATACCTGCTGAACATGAGCTGTGATTTGAATGTTGTAACTGAGCCAATAAATTTACACCTCTAAAGTGTATATGAGGTGCCGGTGGTAGGGAATTCCTGTACCAGTAAATTTACATCTATGAAGTGTACATGAGGTGGTGGTGGCAGGGAAACACCTTTCAGAGTACGTTTTTGATGGTTTGGCTGGATATTGGGAGGCTCGAGGGCATTTTCTCTGACATATTTCTAAGATCTGCTTTTCTCTCCTCCAGCATTTAGTGAGTACTCTGGCAGGAAGGGCATTGGAGTAATTCATGAGGGCTCTCAGAAGGTTTGAGAACTGCTAGAAGTGAAGTCCATTTCACATATTGAAAATGTGGATGTGAAGTGATGCTTTTTGTCTTTTTTTTTCTTTGTAGTATTTTATTGGACTTCAAAAACATATATTTTCAGTCCATTCTGACAGGTTTTTTTGTTGTTGTTGTTTTGTGGTTGTTTTTTTTTGGGGGGGGGAGGGGGGTGAGGGTGGGGAGGGGAGTTTGAAGCGGAGGTATGATGGGAAGGAACAGCAAATGTACAAGATTTTCCAAAGCAAAATAGAACTGATTTTCAGAATATGGTCAATTGATGATCTCTGAGAACTTAGTCTGTTTAAATGTGCACTTGATATGTATACTTCCCATCCACAAAAAAGCATAACCTTATTTTTTAAAGGCTGGCTTTTTAATGAAAAATTAATTGAAGAATGGAGGAAGGGAGGAATATAAGGATAAATAAAGAATTATCACAGTCAGTAAAGGGAGAGGAGAAAAGAGGCATTGGGAATCAGATATCTACTCTTTCTTCCTGAAACAGAAAGATTCTTTATTTATTTGACCAGAAGAATGAAATGTGTAACAGCTGCTGCAATTATGATAAATTCTATGAGCACCTACGCAGATACAGCAGTGCTGATAACTGCAGTAATGGTTTCTTTGGTGAATACAAGCTCCTTACCCTCCTGCTAACCAGACTGCCACATTCTTATCCACTTTTTACCAATCATGTCATCTTGGATTGTTTCTAGCAGTGTTGGGTTTAACCTTCACCTAGATATATTCTTACTGGTTTAATGATACCAGCAATTATTTTAACCACTCTCTATTTTTTTCCTGTATAAAATAACCTTGACTGCAGGGATCAGAACTCACGACTTTTGTAAAAATTGGAAGATTATGTATTTCTAAAGAAAAGAATACCTTTCTCTACATAGTGGAAATACGTATTTATTTTCTTTACAGTACATATTCTGTCAGAAGCAATTCAGACTACCACTACCTGCTTGTTAAGTCCCTATTCTTAGACCATTCTTTGCTCAGTTCAGACCCTCACAGACCTAGAATAACATCACACATTGTCTGAAACTAAATCATTATGTAGCAATTTGATAGTCATCCCTTGTTCTCCACCATTCAAATGGGGTAGTTTTTGTGCTGAGTCCATATTAAATTTACAAAAGGCAAATTTACTCAGATTTTCATCCTGTAGAAAGTGGGTACTTAAATGTTGGCCTAAAATATTTTCAGTTATTACAGACTCATGTGAAAAATATCTTAAGGAAAAAGTCGAAGCTTTACTAACTAATTGCTTAAGACACTCATTATTTACGAGAATGGATAAACCACTTCCAAAACTTTCTGGTGAAATCTACATCTTTCTTGGAGATAGTCTAGAGAATTTTTTCCTTAATCAGCAGTTTTGCACAAAATCATAACCACTACTGTTATTCTGGAAATCACATACACAGTTGGAGCTATATCCCTGTTCACTCATTAAGGAAATACTTTTTTGGAGATCAGGTTCTTTTTGAGATAACTTCCACTCAGATTTTTCTTTTCCAAAGATTTCAGACATTCTACAGGAGTGTGTTATTTCTGTGAATACATCTCCCTTTCCTAAATTATGTCTGAGAAGAGAATGAAAGAGAAAATGGGTCAATAGAGCTAAAACTCCTTTGTAACTGAGTTGTATGTATATCCAAAAATTTTTTGCAGTGTTATTGCAGATGCAAAAATAAAAAATATATTAATATTTCTGCATTCACAGCACTGTTTATTGAAAGAATCTCAAGAGTCTTATATAGATAATTGGCCTTGACTGCAGAAAATATACTGAACTACCAAAAAACAACTGAGTAAATCAGATATAAGAATTTGTTACAGATGAATCAGAAGCAATGCCATGGTCAGCTCTGCATCACAATCTCTCTGCAGTAGGGAACAACACTCCTCATAATAAACCATCCAGCCTCCTGTCATTGTGCATTTATTTACACAGTTTCCATCGGTCTCTATGCTATGGTGTTAGATTAACAATGTTTTTTGCTTTAGTTTGTCAGCAGATTTTAAACAGTAACACCTTAGAAAAAGAAAAAGAAAGATATGAGCATTTAATTGATATTAATTTATAAATCAATTTTATCAATCATGAATTAACAGAGATCCCAGAAATTTCTTTCTTTATACTTCTTATTATAATTCCAACCTGAAGTTATGTCTGTATAAAGATAATGATCAAGAGAGTAAGTGTTCACCTGTATTCAGTTCTTTTGGATATTCACTTGTATTCAGTTCTTCTGGATATTCAGATGATGAGGATCATTCTTGCCAAATCAATAATGGGATGGGCTTTCGAGTCATTTTCTGTACAATTATTTTTTATTTTCTTACAAGATTTGTTTAATTTTCAAAAGCTATTGCTATACACAACTTTTTCTTGCTGATTGAGAGTATAGATTGTACAGGATTTGCAGAATTGTAATAAGCATTTATTAAAAAGGATTTTTTCCACTCTGAAAAAAAGCAAGATAACATTCATTGAATCACCAAAGAAAACTGTTAAAATAATACTAACAGTGTAAATATAAACAACAAAATTCAATGATTTAATGTTTTGTTTTTGTTTTTGTTTTTAATTTTCTTTCAGCATTATTTTGTAATAAGTAGTAATAAGGGACGGAAATTGTCTCATAGTTTCATGGAAATTTTGGTGGGAATCTCTTGCTTGAGCCTGAACTGTTGATAGCACAAGTGTAGGAGCAACTGCATAATTCTCTCTCAGTCTTCAAAGTGCCCAAGATGGAGAGCTAACAGTCATTCTGGGAGATTTATTGCAGTGAGGAATGGCCTTCCTAGTGACTTGTTTGCTATTTCTGATCCTATTGTTCCAAGCTGAAATTTGTTACCATTGCTGCAGTGATGTTGTTGGGTACTACAGGCAAGAGTTTTGAACTGTCTTCATTGTAACAGCCCTAAAAACAGCTGGAAATAGCTATTGGATTGTTCTTCAGCATGCTTTTCAATTTTGAATTTGAATGATTTCTGTCAAAGGATAAGTAGAAAGGATAAGATGCTTTGTTTCAATATTATCTTAAGAAAATTTAGCCTGTTTGAAATTTGCTTAAATGTTATAAACGAAGGAAAATCAAATTTAAAACTGCATTTTTCCAAATCTGTCCTTTTTTTCCCACCAGTTTTTCAGTTTTGATGCTAACTCCTCACACCCTCACTCCAAGAAATTTCCTGTTCTGAGTATTACCCTTTTTCTGTTGCAAACTTATTTTATTCCTTGTGCTCAGTGTCACAGTTTTCAAATGCTTAAATTAAAATAAATACAATCTTTGAGCATTTCAATTTCAGTGTTCACATAGAAAGTGAAAGGAATGTTTAAGTACTACTATGAACAGAAAACAGATTGAAGGGTGCTGTTAGCGGAAGAGAAGAAGATAAATGTAAATGTAGGTCTTCTTAGAGACCTTGGATTGGTGTCTCTATTAAGGAGAATAATAAAGGTGCATTTTAAAATGTTAGTCTTAGGCTAGTTAACAGAGGAAAGAAAATTTGTATTTCATGCTCAGATCTCAACAATTTTAAAATTAAATATTTAATATTCTATTTATTATTTTTGGTAAAAATTTAAAAATTACACACTTGATTATTTTTACTGATAATAGAATTACAAAATGGCTTGCGTTGGAAGGGACCTCAAGGATTATCAAACTCCAGTCCCCCTGTAGCAGACAGGGCTGCCAACCTCCATATCTATGCATGGTCATATTTTTAAAATTTAGTGGGATGAAAGAGATTTAATGAAACAGATGAGTGCATTTCGGAACAAACACGTGTACCAGACTGTAGCAAATTATAAATGCCTCAGAAACTGGATAATTTAAAGGAAATTACTTGTAGAAGGTAAAACATGCAAATATTCTTGCTATAATATAGTTCCTAAAGAGTAATACTGAAATCTGTAGAGACGAGAAAGAAAAAAAAAAATATAGAAAGAAACCTTTGGGACTTGTAAGGAAAATGAAACAACCATATTAAAATATGCTGATGTTATAAATAGGCTTATAGTTTACCTTTGCTGGCTTGAAAGATGACTCTGGGGACTGGAACTAAGACAAATCAAAATAGCTGGGCTCTTCCAAAATCTGTTATGTTGCTATATTAGAAAGCACACTACTCCTTCATTAACACATTTGTTGCAACTATAAATATTTTGCATATAGGAACAGAAATGAAAAGTGCAGCAGTGTGCATACATAGGTTAGTATAAAAACTACTTTTTAAACAACATTTTAAAAAGACTTTTATTAAACATGGATTTGAATTTAGATGCTGCAAGACTACTACTTGTACAAATCTTCAAGATTTATTTGTGGTGGTTTTGATCCTTCTTCCTTTTACCTCCTAACATCAACTTGAGAATGTGTTTGTGATTCTCCTGGTGTCAACTCTTACCCTGCTGGAAAAGAAATGTTATGCAAGATTAAGTAGACCCCCAGAAACTCACAGAAACTCCCAAATGAAGGTTCTTCCTTGACAGTTGTCTTGCTACGAACTCTCTCAAAGTGTGATTAAAACTGAGTATAGATGAATTCAATTCAGAAAATGGGATATTTTCTGAAAATAAATTTTTTTAAAAATTGGCTCCTCAGGGTTGTGTTAACATGTAACATGGTTTTGCATTTTATTTGCTTTTTTAATTGCCTTTCATGTTATTTTTGGCTGTTCAATTTATCGTAAATCTATGAACAAAAAGTTACTGAGGTGGAAAGATTTTGTATATCTCTCCATGAACCCTTTGTTATTTATATACAACTGTGCATAAGCAGCACATAATAGTTTAGGTTCAGCTGTTGTTGCACAGGAAATTGTATGCAACTCCTGGCACATAAAGGTTTGTCTATTATAGCTTCTGGCATTTAAAGCTTTCACTACCCAAAGGTTTTATTCCTCTTCTTCTACAGAGAAATATACTTGGTAATTGTCTGGAAAAAAGTTCTGGTAGTTGTTTATCGTTTCATGGATAATTCAGAAGTCCAGTGCCAGTGTTTTCTTCAGTGCACTTTATTGTTATCCCTGAGGTGTTCAAAACAGTAGAATATTTCATTCCCAGGCATGTATTTCTGCTTACCCCTAACCTGTCTCTGTATGGATTTAGGAGAGGACCGTGCCAAAGGCTCATTTGGCAGACTATATGTTAAAATTATATGTAAAACTCACGCACCCACTGCTATATCTGTTTCTCTCTGGCTTTTCTACAAAGGGCAGGTGCCTCTCCAAAGAATTTTGCACTTCACCACACTCCCGGTGCAGCCCAATGCCTCTCATCGCAAGCGGCAGAGTCCCTGCCTCTCTCCAGGACAAAGCCCTGTGCTCTCTGGTGCAGCTGTAGAAATGGCTGAGGCCTTTGTCGTCTTAAACACATTTGGAGAACTTTCATGGATTTTCAAGCAAACAAATTTCAAGCTAGACTATTACTTATCCTGTTGGACTGCTGTAATCAGATCTACCACCACTGAATTAACTTTCTAACCTCTGTTCTGCAGCCTACTTATTATAATAGAATGGAGTTTTAATACCTTCAACACATTGCTGAAGACAGTGTTATTATTGTACAGCTATTCAAAAACAAAAACAAAACCTCAGCAGAATAATTAAATAGTAATAATTTGTAAAAAATGTCATGAAGTAATTTAGAAAACAAAACCCAGTAACCTCTGACAATGTAAACCAACCTGCAGTGTACTAATGTCAGTGTGTATTTTTCTCCTTTCAATCTCTGCACAAAGCTTTGGTTAGGCAAGAAGGTGTAATTCATTACTGCTGATTTTCAAGCTTGTCCACGGCATAATTTTTCCAGTGAATTGATCACTTTTTAGGCTTTGTAATAGGCGTAAGAAGTAGATTACACAATTTGGCCAGATCTACAGATCTGTGGAGCTAAAATAAAGCTTATAGAAAAGCTTTCTGCTTACAAGCAGATAATTTATAGTTAAGAAAATTCTGCAAAGCAGTTTTGTTGAGCTGAAGAAGGGAAGTTACAGTGATCATGGTTTTAATTTGATTTCATTACCTGTTGAGATTTCTGGTCTAACATGGAAAATGGATTTAGTTTCTCTGCATTCACATTTTCTATTGTGGGTACCTCAAGTCTTTTAATATGTAACGAGCTTATGTTTGCTCAGCAGGATGATTCAGAGCACTTTTCTTCAACTGGAGATACAGATACACAACCTCCATAGTGTCTGAGAGGGCATTAATAACATGTCTCTATCCGTTGGCTTCATAAGGCTCTATATACTGGAGACAGCAACTGAAAATCAGTAGGAAATAAAATTAGGAGAAAAGCAGGAAAAAAAAAGAGAATCTTCTCTAAGCAGACAGGACCTGGATTTTTGACTGTGTTTGAATTGTTTTCCAGGAGTTCATTTCACCAGTGCTCCCACTGTGTCTAGACCACTCCACAGACAATTGATGTTGCCGGATATACTTTGAGTGTTCAAAAATTGGATTTCATCTGCAGTAACTGGATCCAGATGTATTTGGGGCATATTGTTACTTTTCTTTGATTAGTCTTTTTGCTTAGAAACTATTTCCTGCTTGCACATGATCTATATTTTCTTGCAGTCCTCTATAAAGCTGTCAATTAAATGTAGTCTTGTAAGCTCTGTTTTCTGAGGATATATAGCTACCTGAGCTGCTGCCTGAGCTCAGGACTTTGAACTTCTGGTTGCCACACTGCTTGCTGGTTTTCCTCCGAAACTCTGCACAACTTGATATAAAAATTCCTCTGTGTCTCAGCTGCAAGGCAGATGTAATAGTGGTATGTCGTTATGCTGCTTTGAGGATTAATGTATAAATAGTTAGTACAGCAAGTGTGACTGTAAGGTGAAAACTTGAATTCTGACATTAAAAAGAGAGAAAAAAAAAAGGATAAAATTCATTTTTTCCTGCATCTTTGTAGAATGGGGTGTTCAATTTTATTTAATAATAAAAAAGAAGGAATAAAATATTTATTTTTGTCAGAGTGAGCATCAGGTCTTCGTTTTCATTGCAATTCTGACAAATTTTAGAAGTGAACTGTCAAGTCCAGCCATGCATGGTTTTGCAGATGTTTACCTACTCGAAATCTCTCTTACATGAGAAATTCATTTAAACTTGATGCTGATATAAGTGCTGCTAATCAAAATTAATAAAATGAGATAACATTCTATTCCTGTTAAAAAAAGAAAGCCATATGCTTTTTTCAGGCTTAAATACATAATGGTTTAGATCAGTACTGTACACCACATGATCAATTTTCTCTCAAAATTTTTTTTAGAAAGATATCTGAACTTGTCAATCCATGTCAATATAAAAGCATCAGTGCTGGATATCTGCTGCATTATACGTATACTGCATGGAACAGCACGTGAACAACAGTTACTTCAGTGAACTGTGACTATGTTGGATAAGAGGGAAAGTGAAGTGAGGAATTTCAGTTTATATAACCAAGTACAAGTTTTGAAATATATTTTCCATGAAAGAGAAAAAGGAGAAAATCATGATAAGGTATCATGTAGTGTGTGAAGACTCTGCATGAAATTTGAGAAGTTTCCACGAATTTATACATACCCAACCATTATCAGTATATCGCTTAATCTAAGAAAATAGTTTAAACTGCCAAGTTCAGCATCCAGCACTAATGTACCAATCTGCTTAAAATGCAACATCTTCAGTAGTAGAAGATATGTTTCTTAAATTTCATAGACTTAAGATCAAACGTGAACTGAGTATAGTTTATTGCACTAAAAAATATTTATTGTTGTTCATTATTCGATGTGACTACTTCTGTAGTTTTTCATGAGCAGATAAATGTAAACGTCTAGACAAAATATATCTGCTGTCAACAAAGTTGAAATAAAAACATGCAAATAGTATAACTAGTACTGATAAACAAAAAGGATGAAGACTTTGTCCTGTATAAGTCATGACTTTAATAGTAATAGACAGCCGCAGCATTAATTCAGAATGTAATGCAGTGACATTTCTGCTTTTCCATGTGTCCTCTTACCACTGAATGCACGATGTGGATGTGGAGCTGCTACGCATACTAAGCTTTGTCGTTCTCAAAATGTCACAGTTACTTATGAACTTTATACTATTCTATCTGGTAAGGAGTCTGCTCAATTTATGAGCTATGCATCCTACGGTTCCAAGAAACTAAATCTGAACAGAAAAGGAGGATTCAATTTGTCTTTTTCAGACACGTCTTATAGGAATTTCAGGGTTTTTAAAAAAATTGTGATATCACCTTTCTTCTTGAAGTGATCTGATATTACAGGAGATTCAGGTAACTGTCATGCAAAGAATGTCAGCTACCTTGGGCACATGGTGTCTGTACTATAACAAAATTTATAATCCTTGATACAATTTGACTAAGACTTAATTGCCTCATGCAAAGTGAAGTGGTGTAGTTCTTGTAACAAGCATGGTACCACTAACCTTCAAAACAATAAGATCTCACAAAAATGTGCGCTGAAGCAGGAAATATACCACTCTGTGCAGTATTGTTCATGTGGAATTCTCACAAGCCAAGCTTAATTTGAGCTCCCACTGAATATACACATTTTCTGACCCACAGTTGTAAAAAGGTATTTAATCAAAATAATGATTGAACAGAAATGAATGGTTATAAAACTCTCCATGACTTACCTGAGTTTTAGAGAGGAACTCAACTAAAAAAATAATTCTGTGTAACTTTTGATACAGATACTTTATTCTTACTACTTAACTTTATGATAGATTCTTACTACTTAACTTTATGATAGAGATGGGCACATTTGTATGGCCTATCACTCATGAGGCCAGACTAAGGGGCAGTCTGTTACTTGTATATAATTTTTCATGCACAGACATAATTTCATCTAGGTATGTGGTATGTGGTTCACTTTAATGAACCAAATATCTACGACATATCTATGATAACAATTATACATCGTGCTATGTACTGCGCTAAATCTTGCCCATATGCATTTGAGACATTGCATCTGTTGATCTGAGGGCCAAAGATCTCTTGCTGGGACTGATACATTTAGTTGTGTAGCCACTGTGTCTTGATACAGATACAGTAAACATGTACATCAACTTGCCCTCTGATCCTCATGGTAACTGTGGAACGTCTCTGGAGATCACAGGATCTGACATGTCCAAGGAGGCCTTTTACCTTATATAAATAAACTGACTATACTCAATAATTTACCTAACCAATATTAGCAGTTTAGTATAATGTAATGTGCATTTTGTGTTCTTGCTGCACCTGTAGTGAGTGCTTATGTGCACTTTTGCAGAACAGATCAAGACAACACTTAAGTTTCCAGTTATCTACTTTGAGAACAAAGACAGAATAGACTTTTTTTTTTTTTTTTCAGTTTGTGTTTTCATGATGCTAACCAGAGCAGTAACAATGAGCAGATATACTGGCTTTAATTTATATTTCTCCACACAAAATAGTTGAGTCAATAGCTCTCTTCATTTTCTGTATCCTTTCAAATCTTTTCCAACTCACATAAGTGGCCACAATGAAGTTTTGTTTTCAGCCCAGTCTAATTAACTAATGAAGTTGTAACTAAGAAACATTAACTTCTTTCCTGTGCCATACTGAACTATAAATATACAAACCTGGAAAGACTGGAGGTCCTAAAACCTCACTGAAAATCCAAGCTTGTTATTTTTTCCTGTTTTCCTCTATTATATATAGTGTTTTTCTTTAAGTAACATCCACTCTCATCCATGTTCACAACTTCCCAGTGGTTCCAGATACAATTGATATAATGCTTACTCCTTCTCTTTTATCATCATTTAAATATTTAAGAAAAATAAACTCAACTAAAATTTCTGGTCCAGCTCTCCTGCAATGAACAGGGACATCTACAGCAAGATCATCCCCAACCAGCCTGACAGTGAATGTCCCCAGGGGTGGGACATCCACCACATCTCTGGGCAACCTATTCCAGTGCTTTACTGCTTGTCCAATAAAAATACTTTTTCCTCCCCAGGAAGATTTTAGCTGCCTGAAATAACCAGACTCCTAACAGTTTGATATTAACATAACAAATGTCGTATATGAAATATAAAATAATTTCTTTCGTTTAGTTTTTGTGTTTTAGCCAGAACTAGCAGCAAGAGTTTTTAATGCCTTTGGCAAAATTGACAATGTTCCTCTTAGTGGGAGGTTGTGCAACAGTGCTGGAAGAGCCTTCAGTTGATACTAACAGCTATTCAAGTACAAAAATTGCCTCCAGGTCTGTCAGAAAATGAAATACTTTCTTGTTTCTCAAAAAATGGTAAGAACACAAAAAAAAATACAAATATCATTCATTACACTAAAGTTAGTTATTGTTGTTTCATTCTTCTCAGATCTAATCCATGTTATTTTGTAACTTTGCTACATATCAAATTCAAGGAATGCAGTCTGAATTAGTTAATTTTTTTTTTTTTTTATCTAAGCCTCACTGGTTAAACCAAATTAAATCCATGTATTTGATTTAATCCAATTTACTGAATATAATTTATTTAATTCCCTAAATTAAGGCCACTTCACACACTATTTATTTCAAATCTAGCATGTTACTATATTTTGCTCAAAGACAGAATTTAACATCACTCTTTCTTCATTTAAAAAAAAAAAAAAAAAAAAACACATTAAAAAACATTAACCACTGATCTCCTTTGAAAGAATTAGTGGTTTTACTTCAAGGAGAAAAGAAGCATCCTGATAATGCAATTCTGTAGTTTCAGTTATGACTAACACTTCAACCTGTGCAGAGTATAGAAGTAAAATATATATAAGTTTTCATGGCATCTTTTCTGTAGATCTTTAATTTTCATTTTGGTTACACTAAATATGTCAACTTATCATATGTCAACAAACTTAACCTCAAAACCTCATGAGTTTTCAAATACCTTCTTCATGTCTCCTTTTTAGCTGTTTCTTTCAGGTCATTCTGTCCAAAGCATCATGAAAATTATTTCACCAAGGACCAGGTGGGTTCAACTCCAGTCCATAGTAAAGTTCTGCAGACATCTGGGGACTACTTGGGAGTTTCAAAAATCAGCTTTTCGAATTCACCAGTCCAAGTAAAAAAGCTCATGTGCTCTGTAGCCAGAGATCCAGCATGGAGGAAGTTACAGCACACAAACTAAGCAGTAAATGTACACAGGACTTTTGGACTCATGCAAACAAAATAGCTAAGATGTTAAAAAGTGAGTATCACAACTGAATGCCGCTATTCTAGATAAGCCTTATGTAAATAAGTGCTTAGTTTTGGTAACATGAAAAGACCTAGAAGCTTTAATGTAATGCTCCTGAAGAAAAGTTGACTGTGTCACTGCTGTATAGCTGCTCATCTATTCTGCAACATGCAATATGTCAGTGAGAATTGCCTGTATCCTCTAATTTTGTTTTCCTGCGAATGGATTTAAATATGTGAATATGCTGAGTTAGGAAAGATTTCAAATGTTTATGCCTGTGAAAGCAAAACATTGGATAAAATACTTTCTGTCAATGTGGAAAAGCATTTAATATGTTACAGCAGAAGCTAGAGTTTGCTTTTGAAAAACTTCTGGAAAATTCAGTTTCTAAGAAATTTTGAAGGTTTTTGTTGCCTTATTAGTTGCATGTATGTACATGGACTGTAAATCTCAATCATTTTAATTGGTTTGAATCTGCTGGAAAGAGAAAAGTCTGTTGTGAAGAAAGATAACTGCACATTAGAAATGTGCAGATAATAACAATTCTGGAGGCTATTGAAAAAAATTATTCTAGGTTTATAACAACCAGATTCAAATTTTTAATGTCAGTTGCACTTCTGCACTTCAGCTCTAGGATATCAGCCATGATACACAGCTAAGACAAGGCATGATTAAATTAGACACATTGAAACTATTTTGGGTGAATTACCTCAACTATTTCGATGTACTTACATAGATTTTAACTTTTACTAGTCACTGGTCATATTAAGAAACACACTACAGTAAAAAATGATTATTTAGAGCACTGACCTTGATAAAAAAGCATAGTTCCATATTTCTACTCATAGTTCCTTATCCAGGCACTTCCCATAAGCAGGCTTTCCCCTCTTCATTACTCAAATGTCTTCAGAAACTTTTACCTTTTTCTGAATTTTCAGTAACATAATTTACTGTTGGTGTTTTTGTGGTTGTTTTTGCTGTTATGTATTTTTTAATGTAATGGATTCATTTCAAATATGAGTTCTGTCTAGATGGATTTAGGAATGATCATTTCACAATATGCAGAGAATAAGAGAAATGAACATGAAAATACATTGTCAAAAATATATGTTGAAATATCATTAAAAATGCATTACTTGTTAGAGAAATTGCTGTATTGCTAAATCACTCTCTGAAAGTGCTGCTTCTGTGACATTTTCTGGGAAAAACTGATAGAATGTTGAAAGTTTTGAATCTGTCCTGTATATCAGTGATATATTTCTTACAAAATCTATGCAATCCTGAGAAAATGTATTCCTTTTTTTCCTACATTAATGTTTCCAGCAGTGTTATTGTGTTTGTAGCATTAGTTAAATCACAGAGGCACTACAAGATCTTCATGTTTTGAGATTTGGGCAAGAATGCTTAAAGTTAGTCCTTATATAAGTACAAAAACCAAGAAATAATTATAGCTTACAAATGAGATGAAAGAAAGGAAGGGAGGAAGGGAGGAAGGGAGTAAGGGAGGCCACTGAAACTGTCCAGTAAACAATACAATGTTACCATGATGCCTACGACCATCTGTCTATGATGCTACCAAATTCAGTGTCTTACTCTAAATTTTCTAAGTTTGATTAATCATTTTAGATTTACTGCAACTACCACTGAATATAATGCCAAAAGGATCACAGATCCTTAAATTTAAAAATAGTTATTTTTTCCATCTGATTATAATCCATTTGTTACACTACCATTTAGATTATTTCAGAGTACTTTAAGAAAAGAAGTATTACTTCTATTTCTCCTAGCTATTTTTTGTGGAATACTTTTTCCACTTACACCACATTTCTTTCATGAAAAAGAAAACGTAATAAATAAAAACATTGTAGCAAAGGAACAGAGAGTGTTTTTGTTAGGCATGTACCAAAGAATCATGATACAGTTCAGCACTCTATGAAAATAAATACAAGCAATCCAATAGCATGAGTACAGTCTTCTGGTCTTTCATGCAGCACAGCACTAAGTCTATTAAGCTGTCTCCATTGCTTAAAATAACTAGTGAGAGAACAGGAATCTCAGATAGCCACTGCTTACAGCAGACGAGACCTTAGGTTGACTCTAGCTTTGAGCATGTGAAGAGAATAGGATCAGTTATTTTGTAGGCAGCTGTTTCTGTCCCTGTGCCTTCAAGCTCTACCCAGTTGGCTGAGATGTGAACAGAAACCCCACGGGATGCAATTTTTGAAATGGATCCAAACCATCTTGGTTCACACTGTGTTTCATGTAAGTTTTATTTTTGATCATGATGACATAGGTTAAAAATAGCCTAGATGTTTGTACTGCTCCTAGCTGAAATAGCAAATACTCTGGGTTTCTCACTGTCAAAACTAGACAAATCAAATATCTTTAGTCTGACAGCTGTGTTCCTGCTCGTTCATTCTTGTGTGAACTGATACTGCTGTGGGAGAATCTGGTGGTGTTACGGGAGAAAACTTTGCATGTTGACAGACTATACTACAAAAAATGTCTGTGTTGACAAACTGAAGTACAGTAGTCTTTGGAAACTGAATTAAAGTGAAATTTTAATTCATAAAATTCAAAGTAATTTTTGGAAATAACTTCGGAAATAACTGGAAAAATTGGGGGGGACCATGTTTCTCTCTCTCTCTTTCTCTCTCTCTTTTTTTTTTTTTTTTTTTTTTTGTCATCCTCTCTCTCATCCTCTCTTTCCTTCTCTCTGTGTCTTTTTATTCATCTTCTTTCATTCTGCTTTTCAGTCTGTATTGTTCTGTATTTCTTTATCTTCCCTTCTTCTGTCTCCCCCACTTTTTCTCTCTTTCCTTCTTTGATTTGTGTTGTTATATCAGAATACGTTTCTAATTTAGTATTCAGTACACTCTATTATAAATACCTACAATAAAAATATTATAAATATAAAAGCACATTTGTGGAAAATTCAAAAAAATTAAATTGGCAAGGAAAGAACCTTGAATTAAAAAAACAAACAAACAAACAAACAAACAAAAAAACCAAAAAACAAGATAAAATAAAATTAAATGGTCTTCCAGCTGGTAAAACAGAGAAAATTTTAATTTCTGATATTTGATTCTTTATGTTTTTTTTGTTTGTTTGTTTGTTTGTTTTTAATCAACCTTTGGTATTCCAAATCAGTTTTGACTCGTGCATAAAAAAATAGTCATCAGAAATGAGTGCATAAGGGGAATGATTTATATTTCCTTTAACTTTTGCTATGCTATGATCCTTGTTATGTATGTTTTTTAGCATTCAAACTTTTGGTTGTCCATACAGCACAGTGAAGTGAATACTGTTGCTTGTCTGCCCACTGAGGGATGGGTATGAGACTGTATATCCAGGGCTGCAATTCAGTGCCACAGAGGAGAGCACTGTCAACAGCCTGGAGAACAGCTGCCGTCTCTGTGGTATCCCCATCTGCTGAAAACACTTGAATCTTCCCCACCTCTATTTCTCCACTTAATTTCTGACTGACATTTAAGCACAATGTTTTCTTTGGTAGCTCCTGCTTTTTCCATTCACTCAGGCACAGAGAAGCAGGTGCCCTAAGTGCTCTCTCTGGCTCATTGATTGATTTCAGGCACCTCACTAAGCCTTATGAATTTTTAGTTTATGCATCTTTGAAACAGAATTAGGCATCAGATATCTAATGACTAAAATATTTTGTAAAATACTTTGACACCTTCAGAATAACAAAGCTGTTTAAAAAACAAGTGCCATCACGTTATTTTGCAACTTCTAGTCTCCTGAAATATTAGTGAAAGGAAATACATGCATTCAAAGATGCTTAATATGTAATTTTGGAAGAGTGGGAAGAACATTCTTGAATTTTAATTGGTGTGATTGAAACTGCAAAAAATGTTTCACTGTATCATTTTGTGAGAAAAAGCTAAGAAATCAATCTGAAGGACACTAAACAACCACATGTGTGTCTGTGTAGATAATTAAAGCCTGGCAGAAATTTTGCAGAATTGACACTTAGATGCGTTTCATTGGAATTATTCAATTTCCCTAGCTTTATTCTTCATCTGTAACAAAACTGAGGGACTTCTAAGCTTCACTCACTACATGGTAACAGCAACTTAAGAGAATACTACCTTTTCAGTACAGCTGTATGATATTTCTTTTTAATTGTTCTCACTAATTATAGGGGAACAATGTGGCTCAGACCCATTTGTTTTGTACCCTATCTCCATAGAAAAACAAACTCAATGCCAGTGTACTCTTTTTGAGAAGCATTTTTATTTTACTCATTAATAGCTCTGATTTAGTCATAGAAAGCTAATTATAAAAGGTAATCTACAGTAAGATTTAAATGATTTTGGATGTCAGATTAATGCTAGTTCATAAGATGAAGAAATAAAAACAGTGTGTTATTAATTAGGAAGCTTAAGTCTTAAAAAAATTATTAATTTCTTAGTCTCCTTTATTTCTTTACTTGTTTCTTTTTCTCTTCTTTCTGCAGAAATATGGGATCAAACTTGAAATTTGCTTCTACCTGAAACCTGTGCTCTCCTCCATAAAAGAAATGATGTTGTTATCCTTACAATGAGAAAAACTCTGCTCTTCTGTTGAGTATGTAAAAAACCTCTCTAAAAGTGACTGTCTCTTCCAGCAGAAGAGAGTGAAATCCTGCAGGCCCTGGAAAATCTTTCAGTTTCTTGGTAGAACATACTGGAAGACTGAATCAGAAACAGATCTGATTCCTCAAAATTCTTTCCATCAGAGTATGTTAAGAGGCTTGTTGTTTTAGTAAAAGATCACTGTTGCTATAAACCAAGATTTTTCATTAACTGTCACCTCTAAATATAATAAATCTTTACTACTTCAGTGCATTTTTATTGTCTGTGATAATTAAAGATGTTTGTGCGTTTCTTTGTTTGTTTGTTTTTTAATTAACAAACTTCCTGGACTTCACCAGGAATGAGATACTCAGATTTGTCTTTGACAGTTCTGACCAAGGAAGTCTCTGAGGAAAATAGATTATAAAAAATACAGGCAGGCTTAGGTTGAGACCAGACAAAAGAGAGAGCAAATGTCACCGAAAAGTTGGCTGAATTTCCATGATAGATTTGTAAACTGTCAAGAGGATGTAATTGTTATTGGAGAAGAAAAAAGAAATACTGAGGGTAATGAAGAGAAATCTAGGCTGAAGTGGCAGAGGAAAGAAACACTGGAAATCAGCTGGGACAATTTAATAATGAAGGGAGGTGTTATAGTAGCAAAAAATGGAATTCATTAATTAGTGAGAAGAAAGGAAGGTTGAGGAAGTCAAAAACATGAAGAAGAGGGGAACAAAAAAGGATATCAATGAATACTTTCAAATATATTACATAGAAATTGTAACTTCTGGAGATTATTTCTTTTCAGTAAGTCTGCTAAAGAAAACTGTTTTCTCTATGAAGACATTTAATATTCAAGCAAATAATTCACCCCTTATTTCAGAAATAAACACATTCTTTAAACTAAAAATAATGATGAGATATTTAAAGTTTTGGCAGCAGGTAAATGATTCCATTATCCAAATTTTGTAATTTTGTGCATTAATTAAATAAAATTTCAAGCCACAATGAAAGAGTGAAAATAACTGCAACTTGATACCATATTTGGCTGTGGAGATCTATGTAACCTTTGAGATGGATGTCTCTTCTTTCACAAGCCATAAAACATCCAGAGTATTATTGCTACCCTCTTGATTTCATTATTCTAAGTAGCAAACCCACTATCTAAATTCTTCCCAATTCAAAATTCCTCAAAACAGTCAATATTTACTTCTAATGTTTTGTAATGTGACTTTCCTATGAGAATAAAAAATTCAGAGAGAAGTATAAATAAAAACGGTATTAATTACATTATTTGAATATTTTATTAATTCCATTCATTAATTAATTAGTGGAGTTCATATTACCAAATTTCTAATAAGGGGCAAGAAACCCAAATATATGCTACATGAATTGCACTCAAAGGGAAGTTGTTTAAAATATATTGCTGTATTGCTGGTTTTTGAATAGAAAGTTGTTTTACTCAGTTATTTTAAAATGGAATTTTAAGCAACCTGGTCAAGAGGGAGGTGTCCCTGCTTATAGCAGGGAAGCTGGAACTAAATGATCTTAAAGGTCCCTTCCAACCCAAACCATTCAATGATTCTGTGATTCATAATTGCATCATATTTTATGTGGAAATGAAATGTAGAAATCCAGCAGGGTATTATTTCATGAAATTTGGGCACTACTATTCATCTTCATAGAAACTATAATTTACAAGTCAGTGCTGAGCTAATAACTCATTTCCAAGTGTAGCAATTTTCTAACAAAAATTAAAGCTTTAAACTATGTAGCATTTGTGAGGTATTTATAGAATAATCATCATCACTGTATTAGTTGACTTAAAAGCTTTGTCCTTCAGTATATTTTGAACTTAGAACACGGTAGCAGGGTGAAAGCTGAGTTTGCTGCTATATTATAATTCAGAGAATAATATAAATGAAACCACAGAAACAGTTATTTAGAGGTATAAACCTTTGGAAATACCAATGTGATTGTCAAAATTTGTATGTATATACGTACACATATACATGAATTTTATCATTCAGTGTGAGCATATGAACATTTCTTGGTAATAAACAGAGCATCAGTTAATATGCCACCTATCAAGACTGCATTTGCAATTAAGCCAAAACTAAGATTAAAACAATAGCAGCATTAATTGCATGGATTACCATCTTAACTGTGACTTAGGTAGAAAAGCAATGAAGCACTCTTACAAAGGATGTGCAGAGTCCTGCAGCTCATTGCAATTTTGAAAAAATAAATACAGTAAAACTTTCTAATATAAGGAATTTGCAGTTATTTAGATTTGTAAAGTATGGTCTCTACTAAAACAAATCCGATTTTTAAGTCAAGATTTATTAAAAATCATAGTATAAATAAAATGCAGCCTTCACATTAAATTTGGAGCTTTAATTTGTTATTTTTAGTATTTCCATATCACTCCACACAACAGAAATTCGTGTCTGTGATTGAACTAGTGTCACTGCATGACCCAGCAAAATACCACACTGAAGCAATAAGCCTGGATTTCAGAAACAAAAATGGTAAGTAAAAAATTTTTATGGTACTGAAATAAGTGTACTGCTTCTAAATCCAAGAATAGCTGGCTATGCCTCACTAAATTATATCAGCACAGTGATCCAAGATATTATCCCTGCAGTATTAAGAGTTTAATTGCTATTTGAGCATAATTGTGCTAGAAAGGAATACTGTGTTTATACTATGCTAATGAAACAATAAATTCATTGTCTGCAATTAGTAAAAGTGCATACGTGTTAAGTGTTGTCATCAGTTGTTATGTACCTGGAAACTGAATGTGCAGTACATCTCTGTGTGACAGATGAGCTATTTGTCTTTAAAATACAATGGTCCTTCCTGTCCTGGCCTCCTCAAATATAGTCCCCATCCTCACTGCACCTCTTTTCCACCCCTATACTGATGGTTGTTCTCATCATAAGACAGCAATTAGACTCCAAGAGCGTCGTCTATTTACAAATATACAGTTTGCAAAAATTTAATATGACATGAAATTCTGCAGAAAGCAGCAAAGGCCTAGAAGTATTCCTTGCTGTAGTTCCTCTGCATCTTTTTGCTATTAAAATGACCAAGTTTTATGACTGAATGAAACTCATAACTGAGGCAATGAAATCTTGTGCTGAATAACTTCTCATTGCTGTCTGAAAATTCTTCACTGGAAGTGCAGTAGTTGAAGGGTGAGATCTGCTGACTCTATGACTGGTTTATGCTACCTGGGCCAAGGCCCTGCAATTTAAACCATGAATCCTGAATATTCTAAGTAGATTTTTGACTGCAGTTCTGTAAATTAAATTTTAGTCATTGCTGTGACTTTTCAAGGTGAATGTAAGGCACAAAATTCAACATGCCATGTTCCTTTTCCACAGAGTGGGTGCATTCAGAAGATGGGCTATTGCCATTTTTTTGTAATTTTCGGAGTTCAACAAAGGAGAGGAGCATGAATTCCTACCCCGGGCTTCAGACAAGTATCCTTGAGTATATTCTGGAAACTCCTCTATTGGATCCCATGGAGATAGCTCTGAGGGATAAAGCAGTGAGTATTGCAGGTATTCAAAGACAAATCTTTCAGGCTCAAGAATGGTCCATCCTAATGCACAGGAAAGCAAGCTTACATATTGGGTGATCAGGTTGGCTGAGAATTCATGACTCCATCCTTGTGCAAAAAGAGTTTATAGAAAGTGGAAATGAAGACAGGTTGTAATTGAAGAATTTAAAATATATTATCTAGGCATTAGAAAGTTTTAGAAACAGTGGATGGAAACAAGACTGAATTACTCAAAGTTAACTTTACTTAAGTCTTAATCAACATTTCCTAAGCCTCTGTTATTAATGAAAGGCTTGAAGGATGAGAAAATCTATTACCAGTGAATGGCAATCAAGACTGATATTACTTGAGAAAACTCCACCTATACATGTTCCTACAGACAGGCTGCATCCAAGGATGTTGAGAGAACTGGCTACCATTCTTGCAAGGCTGCTTTCTGTCATGTTTCAAATATAAAGGAGAGATTCCTGCTAACAGGAAAATTTTACACAATTCAAAAAGAGAAAAAAAGAAATCTGTCTGGAACCATTCAACCTTATTTTGTCCCTGGGAAAATCATAAAGCCAATCCTTTTGGAGCACATCTGGACCACAAGACATGAAGGAGAAGGTTTTCGGGAAGAATCAGCATGGATGTCCTGAGGATGCTCCAAATCATGCCTGACCAGACTATTTGCCCCTGTGATAAAATGAGTACACTTATGAATGAAAGAAGAACTGTGGATGCTATTTATATCAACCTCAGTACAGCTTACAACATTGTCCTCTACCATGTTCATACATGTAAGTTAGGACATGACAGTCTGACAAATAAGCAATCAGAGGACAATAATCTGGTAGAATGAATGTGTTCAAACAATTAATGGGTGATATTTGGCTGGTATGGAGGCTGGTAAGAAATGGAGTGCCACTGGGATCTCTCTGGGGACTGTTGAGTTGTCCTTATCCGTGGCCTGAAAAAGAGAGTGGATTGTGCTCTCATCAGCTTTGGAGATGATGTTAAATCATCTGTCAGTATGCTCCATGGCAGGACTGCCGTACCAAGTAACTTAGGTGGAAGGAACGGACTCACAGGAAACTTATGATGTTCAATAACAGCAGAAGTCCTGCACCTGAAAAAGAGGAATCCCCTGCTGTGATACAGACTGGGGATGGACTAGTGGAAACTCAGTCCTGTGAAAAAAGGACCTGATGTCTTGTCACACCAAGCTGAATATGTGCCAACAGGTTTATTTTCTGCCAGAAGATAGCCCCTAGAGCCCTATTAAAAAATGCAGAATTAGTTAATTGTGGGGAGGGCTAATCCCCTTCTATTCATCACTCATTAGGCCACATCTAGCATACTTTATGTAGCTTTGTCTCCCTCTAGTATGAGACAGACATTGACAAATAGACAATAAGTTCACCCAAAGCAACAAAGATAGCTAGGGGGTGGAACACCTGCCTACTGAGGAGAGACAGGGGGAGGCTGGCTTGCAATGCCTGGGGAAGACATGTCTTCAAAACAGCTGCTCTTCTCCCTCCCTCCCCCTACCCTCCTCCTCCCCCCCCTCCTCCCCCC
>NW_024962265.1:15650546-15663758 GCF_019238085.1 Lagopus leucura | reverse complement strand
ACTGCAACTTCTTGCTCCTTTGGAAAGATTTTCTTCTTAAATTCCTTCTCCCCCCCCTCCTCCCCCAGCATCTATGTGGAAGTTGTGCAGAAAACAGCCATGATCTGGACAGTAAAAATGGAAGGAAGAGACAATGTGTGTAAATAAAAATAAGGTTCAGAATGAATTTAAGAAGAAAATCTTTCCAAAGGAGCAAGAAGTTGCAGTTTGGTTGCAAATTACTCAAAGAGCTCATGCAGACTCTTTCTACACCTGGAGCTTTTCAAGACATGACTGGATAAAAACAGAGAAACCTGGTCTGACCTTAGAGTTTACCCAGTATTGAGTAGGAATTTGGACTATAAACCTCCAGATACTCCTTCTACACTAAATTATTCTAGGATCCTATCTTATGATCACATGATACTAACTGTATATACGGCTGGGTATTCACAAGCCTTCTATGTAGTTTGTATTGCTCTCTTTGAATCCTCTAGAGGATTTGAGCTTCCTTTACAGTTTTTTGAGGGTGTTTCTATCCTGTATTCTTGATTTGAGTGTGTTCCTATTCCATGTTAACTTGTCAATTCATGTAGAATCAAGCTTTCCATTTTCTGCACTTTTTTCTTCTGTTGATTTGATAAGCCTGATGCAATTAAGCCTCAAGAAAACAAACAAGCAAAAAATGCCCACAAAAAACTCCCACAAAAGAAACAAACAAAGTAACATTGCTTCAGCAGTAGGGATTAATTACTGTGTCTGTCTGTCTTTAGTCCTTGCAGGAAGTCTACTTTATCTTACTCTCATAGTTGGGGCTGCTAGAAGTATGAAATTCATATACATACATAAAATGCATGAATCATTAAATATGACACTGTCCAAATATAGCACAACACCATATCTTCCATCTCTTGTCCTTGACATTATCATTATTGCACCAACTCCTGCGAAGATATCCTGATAAAGTGGGTGACCTGATTAAGCACTTCCTGATTGAGCGGAGTGCTCCATATTAGCAAGCCTTCCGTTGTGCTTCTGCACGCTGAGGAACAATCTAAAAAAAGCATATAAAGGGCAAAGAACTGGAAAAAACTTGTGGGACAGTTACAGAATATCAACTGTGTGCTTCCACCTAAATCAAGAGAAGTAGAAATTCAGTTCTTTGTGTAAGGGAAAAGTGTGAGTCACTTGCATATTGAAAAATCTTTTTCACTAATGACTCCCTAGAGATCTTAATCATGCAGCAATTTATACTAAATGTAAAATTTACCTAGGAAATATGGTGCAACAATTATCATTGGAAGCAGGTAGAGAAGTGCTGTCAGTTCACTTTGTGAACACATCAGGGGACTGGAGATGAGTCCCAAGAGCAATGCCATTCCATAAACATTGACACAGCTCATATTAATACCATACAAAAAAGAAATATTCACTTGACTCGAATGCAAAAAGCAAGACATGATTTGTAAAGATCATGTCATAAGACACAGACTAACAGGAATACAATGGAACTTAGGCACCAGGCTATTAACACCTCCCAGTGAGGTTCATATGCTGGCTTATTGGACAGATCCTATGCTGGGGAGATCAGATCCATAGGAGGTTGGGCTAGGAGCTGCACATGCAGAATCATAATTAAAATGTTTAAAATTGCACATATAGTAATCTTCTTGTTGCACATGCTCTCCATGCACATGCATGGAGAATTAAATTTTTACCATTACTGGCTCTGTGAGGAGAGGCATTGAGTCAATGAAGGACTAAGAAAAACTGGGTCCAGAATTAGAAATCTTTAAGATTAAATGCAACATTTGCACGCTGTATCCCTGGAAATTATAGACATTTTATATCCAGTACCTTGAATTTATTATGTGGTATGCAGTACTTACTCCAACAGGTAAATTCTGAAGAATCTTCCATCTTATGATAAACATCTATATAAGCTGGGAGATTTATATATATATAATTATATATATATAATATAAACATAACTTCATCATAAGCTAGAAGTTTATTTATTTATTGTTTATTTATTTATAGTTTGTTCATTACTGGAACATCTACTGTCACTGAGTTATTGAGAAAACATCTACTTGACAGGAGGGCACAGAGAGCAAAAACAGTATTGAAGAATGACAGTCTGGAAAGTAGCTACCTAAATGTCAAAGTATTTAAGAAACATCAAAGAAATATATAATATATGTTTCTATTAAACTGTGCCCAGAAATGTCAAAATTATAATAAAAGATGACAAATGAATTCCGTGCCCAGTGGGCCTCACAGATTCGATGAAAATATGTATTAACACTTAACATAGGACCTTACCCTATTTTTACCTTTATGGTATATTTGAGTACCCACAGTATTTTCTTTTTTCTTTTTTCTTTTTTTTTTTTTTACATCTAATTTGTGATATGACTTTTTTTTTTTTTCTTTTGTTTTTTTTTTTTGTGGGTTTCACTCCATTCACTCATAAGGAAACTGTTTCTTAACATCGTTCCTCTAAATTGCATGTCAGTTAGAGGCCTACAGTAAATATTGTAAGCAGTAAAGTGACTATGCTTGCATAAAGGGCCAGATGCTTCATTGACACAGTGTCACAGCACTCCAAAAGTACTGAGTTGTAAAGTTGAATTCAGTGTCAACACATGTTGACAGTGTTCTCCAAAACATATTTCCTATATATCCCTTCTTTTTGGGAGAAGGAATCATAGTTTCATAGGCAATAAAACACTGACAGAATTTTCCACCTGATTTTCCCTGATAGCTAACAGGGGGATTGGAAATATACAGTGCAGTGCAAATAGCATCTACCTCTATCTGTCTGAAAATTATTTGACCCTTTTCCTACTACACAAAGTCATAAGAGGAAATTACGTTTTTCAAAACTTCATGCAGAAATGTGAATTTGTGTTGGTGAAAGAAATTGCTGGAGTTTGAGATGAAATTTTGTTTTTTTCTGTCTTCAGAATAAGCTGGATTAAGCTTTCTGACTAGACTGCAGTTTTCATGATACGCTACAGTTCTATGATCCCAATGAATCATTGGAGATTCTTCTTTTGGGAACAGAAGTCACAGGGAAAATTAAGATAAAAAGCAATTCAAATGTGTCTCACATAAATCATTACAGTGGTAAGGTATTTCATTTTTCTTCTGTTAAGAGTGTAGATAGGCAATTCCTTGAAATAAAAACCCTTACCTCCCACCTGTGTAGAGTAAGTTTTGTCTTTATTTGTCTTAGTGTCTTTATTTGCTTTAATTAATGATCTCAGAGCTGTGTATACAATTAATGGAACTATGATTCTGAGGAACATACAGGTGAAAGCAACTTTTTTTTCAAGAGAATTGTATTTGCTAGTCTTTCTTGTATGGTAAGTAAATTAGTACATAGTAATCAATAAATGTATGATGACCTGCTTTATTTTGTATGCTGTTCTACTTGACTGTGCATAACAATAAGGGATTCACACAGATTTTCAGGAAATACTGTCCTTTAAAGAAGCACTACTCATTACTGCAGTATGCCACGGTTCAGTAAATGCATGTTTGCTATGTTCTTTCTGTGTTGTCAAAATATATAAACAATTTATCTAAATCTTTTGGCATCAGTAGTTTATGTTGCATTGTGAACAATGATACAATATTCACATCTTGAATCTCAAGATCACAAAGATCTCTAATCTTAACTGTTAGGCACTTACAACTTGAATGCAAGTTAAAGAATCACAGAATCACAGAATCACAGAATCACAGAATTGTAGGGGTTGGAAGGGACCTCCAGAGATCATCGAGTCCAACCCCCCTGCCAAAGCAGGTTCCCTACACCAGGTCGCACAGGTAGGCATCCAGGCAGGTCTTGAACATCTCCAGAGAAGGAGACTCCACAACCCCCCTGGGCAGCCTGTTCCAGTGCTCCGTCACTCTCACCGTAAAGAAGTTCTTGTGCACATTCGTGTGGAACTTCCTATGCTGCAGTTTATGTCCATTTCCCCTTGTCCTGTCTCCACGTACCACTGAAAAGAGACTGGCCTCACCACTATGGCCCCCACACCTCAGATATTTATCAACCTGGACCAGGTCCCGTCTCAGTCATCTTTTCTCAAGGCTAAACAGACACAGTTCACTTAGCCTTTCTTCATAGGGCAGTACAAGTGGGGGAAATTCTCTGCTGATATGCTGTTAAATACTGAGTTAAAAACTTGCTGAGTTCAAAGCTTGAAGGTTCATAGATTAAAGTGGCAATAATAGACTTGCAACAGTTCTTTGCATTTCAATCCACAAACAGTGCCTACTGTTCTGTAAATATTAGCATTTAATATTATGGACAGTTCATAGTACACATATGGGACTAGCATTTCAGTGTATAAACGTCATTCAACAGTTACAAAACAATCTGAAATTGTTATTCTTCTGTAAAATCTAAAGAATAATATTTCCTCATTCTTTTATTTATGAATTTAAATATCAGAAGAACATTTTATGGATTATTAGACCTGGGTATATTAGCTCCAAGCATAGTTTCCTTTTGAGCACCATTTACTATCTTCTTTAAAATTCATGAAACTAAGGATTAACAAATCCTGAGTCTGAAGATTTCAAAATAGGTTGCATCTACATCCCAGATTGCCCAGTCAAGATATGTGGTAGCTATCTCTTAATTAGATTGAAATGAAGAGTTTCTTCTGATATTTCTGCATGTGATAGACACATAAAATCAAAAAAGGGAAATTGAGATCATTTAGTCTGACTTTCTATATAAATTTCCTACACTAATTTCAGTCTTGCAGGAAATAATTTCATCTTCATTTCACATTTGGTCTATTGTAAGCTCTTTCAACCTTAAAATATTAATCTCATTTCTAGAAATACTTTTTGCTTTCTATTTCCAGACATTGAATTTTATTATAGCTTGTTTTACTAGATTGAAAAGAGCTGTCTCTTATTACACTTCCTATGGCAATACCAGTAAAGAAATATACAGAAAGTAACTTAGCCTACATATGCAAATCCTCTGATTTCTTCAGTTTTCAGCAGTCTTTCTCATAGGTAGATTCAGAACAGTATTGGTTGAATATTTCTGTTTAAGACTGAGTGATATTACGGCAACTAACTTGCCGAATGCTTCCATTCTTCTTCAATCAGTTTTGAGCTTTTCTTTGAATTCATTCCAATTTAATAACATAATTACTGAATTGCAAGTACCAGAACCAGAAATGCTGTGTTAACAGAAGCTGAAATTATATAGAGTACACCAAATATTTTTATCAATCTTGTCTTCTACAGGCTCAGAGATTTTAGCAACAGTGTCCATATTCTCTGTTCATATTTACCTCGTTATCCAGTGACTTCTGTGTCTCACTCAGACACAGCGATTCCCATGGCAGAAGCTCAGCACTTGTTGCTTCAAAGTGTTATGTCTTCCTATTTTCTACCTTAAAATGTTCTCAAGTGCTTTGCTTACAAAGTAACATTGTTTAGTTCGCATCCTTTCAGCTTCATTGTCTAACACTCAAATTTCATGTTTGAGTTCTACTATTTCAATCCATACGTTTCATGTAATTAGTTACCACTGCAGCATCTTAATTAGCTTTTCCATTTTGTACCAATTAAATTAAATCACAGAACTTGAGTGAACCACTATACCAGAAACTACCAATATTACTTAGATGATGATATAAATGATATATCTATATTCTTGCCATAAAACATTATAAATGACAGGAAATAAAAAGGTATGAAGTGTGTAAATAGGGCACAGCATCAAATGAGATGCATGCAGCTAGCAGAAGATATAAAGGCTAATAGGCAGAAATATTTTACTTTTTAGAAGAGATAAAAAATTGAAGAGAAGATGACCCAAAACTTTTCAAGTAAAAAGAACCATAACAGATAATGTGAAGAAGACCGGAGAGTTTAATGACACTTCAGCTTCATTTTCACTGAAAAGGTCAGCTGGGATTAGATAGACAACACAATCACCATCTCTGATGACAGATCAAGAACTGGGAGATAATAAGAAGAGAATAGTTTGGAAATAACTAATTTAAATAATATCAGCACATTTGTGTGTGACCTCAGTCACTTCAAAGAAAAGAATCCTGTGTTTCCTTTGCTTGAGTACATGTGGTAGTTGCTCTGGGTACCAACCAAATTTGGACGAAGTACCATTTAAAGTAGCAAAATTAATCATATGCATAAATTAGCAGTGATTGCAAATAAATGCTGCTGCATTTATTTAGCTATTCAAATAAACACACTCAAATGAGCAGCTACATTGGTTAGAATAGTAACAGTACTTGTACAGCTGCTTAGACCTTAATTCTTTTATTTTCACTTAAGTTCTTCCTGGGTAATCTAGCAGTTGAGGGTAATTATTTGTATTAAAAACATAATAATATTCTGTCTTTTTTGGGTAAAAGTTTTGGATAAAAATTTGGCATGTAAATTCTTCAAATTCCAAAATCCAAAATAGATCAGAAACAGTTTCTGTTCTGAATGCGATATTGTCCATTTAAACTCAAAAAATGACAGTACTGTGTGCAAGCATCAGCTATACTAAGTATCTATCTGATCCACAGCTGCTGAGGAAGAAACAGTAGGGGATTTTATTTTTAGAGGATGTATTCTTGATCCAATTGAATTTAGAACTGCTTTCACAGCTCAGCAGAAGATAGGCACTACTTAATAGGACATTGTCACCACTATTCATAGGAGTGATACCACACTTTTTGATAACTTCCTCTTAAAATTTTTAGTCAAACATTTCTTAACTAGCGTAGCTTGGTTTCTTTCATGTACTGTTCCCACAACATCTCCCTTCCTTCTGCAGCATGATCTTCCTTCTGTTTCTTCCATGACTACCTCATTACAATACCACCATGCCCTTATGTTGCCCTTCTGTTCACATAGAACAGGAAGACCTGCAGTTTTTCAGGATACATGCCATATATGTGTACACAGTTTGCCATATTTATAGTGACATAATTTCTAAAAGTTAGTCATTTTTCAGTACATTTGCTGTTATCCTTTATATCCCTTTTAGGGGTGAAAAAGAAGCACAATTTACATATAATTAAAGCTACAAATCTAATTGAATATAATTGAACTCTTACGAGTCTAATCATCATTAGTCCAGATTTGTTGAAGAAGAAAAAAAAAAGATAATAATGTAGTAGAAACTTCTCTGCATACACTCCTACTTTCTACTACCACTCTGGTAGTAGTATAGTAGAATATAGGTAGTAGAATAACACTGGTGTTATTCTTACCCATTCCCTTCTCCCCAGTGAATGTAAACACTGATGGCTTCAATCTAGCAGGGTGGGGTTATAGTGAGTTACCAGCATCTTGATTTCTGTGTCAGAATAATATGATATTTATGTTGACTTCTTCCTCCTTCTCCAAGACCCACACTGGGTCTTATTTGTATGTTTTTTAACATGGTTTTATATCTTTGTTTGGCCACTGGCCTGCAGCTCCATTTTTCATTGAAATTTACTGAGTAGAGCCTTTTCTATATGTCTGATTCCACTTCTTTGTTCTCCTTGTTACCATTAAAACCAGTTTTCTCCAGATTCAAGATTGCATTTCTATAGCTGACTACTCATCAGCTGCTAACAGATCTGCTCCCCAGATCTAAGTCTGTGCTCCATCTCTTTCAATCTCATTACCATATCCCTCCATACCACACAATACATCTCTACTTCTTAGGTTGCTGGTGTACCAGGCCTCTATATTATGTCATTATTATTATCTATTGCAAATATCTTCATCCATATAGAATAATTGCTTATTTTTCTATAGACATAAAGTTCTGATTTATGATGCAAAGATAAACAGTTGTTAGAGGAAAATACAGCATGCTGGATCTGACAGTCTAAGAAAGGCAAGATGCAGCAGCTCCATGTCTGCAGGTCTAATGAGTAATGAGGCTGAAAATGTGTTCCCAACAGGGCCCCACACACCAAGCACAGATTATACTTCACATGTGTATACATATATAGATATATACATGTAATATATGTGTCTTATATATACATTTATACACATCCAGCCACACAGAAAAACACAGAGCACTGTGAGATGGTGATCAGGTGCAGGGTACAGTTAGACAAGTGTACTGAGAAGCCCTGCTCCAATGTAAATGGACATTTTTATTCTCCAAATCACCAGAACTTACCTCTTTTCCCACCTTTTTCCCTCCCCTAAACATTCTACTCAACTTAATCTGTCCTATTCCCAATGCTATATATTCAGCAATCCTAAAATACTTTTTCCATTCCTTCTTTATTCCCAGCACTCCTTGACAGTGACCCCCTTTATTCCAAAAGGTGGTAATAAATCTATTCTTGATGGGAAAGTCCTGGGAGCAGCCTAGACAGAGCTTCTGTCTTTAATTTGGATTTCCAAGGTACAATGATGCCTCTGATCTCTGGAATTGGAAATTATGTTTTGTTGGGCTGGTGTCTCCCTGTTGATGGGTCTAGGAGCAGCTGCCAGGGTACTACCTTGACTCCCTGACTTGTCATTATCTCTTTACTCCTTTGAGGGTGTGTAGACATAATTTCTTCACATAATCTATAGAAAGGTACAACCTGGTCGACTAGAAAAATTGCCATCATTGCTAAACCAAGGGAAACAAAACTGCAGGCAGGTAAAAAAAAAAAAATTTAAAGAGAGCTAAGCCTTAATCCTGAAGTCTTACAAACTCCTCTGAGTATACAAAGCTATAACACTAAAGTGGTAGCTGTTATAATCAATGGCTATACATATATGGTCATATATATGGTTACATATATGGTCACTGTAGGCAATTTCAGTCTAATGCTAATTCAGTTAGCTTGTATACTGACACTTCTGAGTCATTGGTTTTAGGCCATTCAATCACAGTGGCAAGCTGTGTTGGGAGCTGTGATGCAATATCTTCAAGAGTACTTGAAGTATCTGGATTAAAGCAGGCTCAAGACTAAGTGAAAAAGCAGAACTACATGTCTATTTCTATATGGATGGCAGTTTCTATTAAAAAAAAAAAAAAGAGTAATTTATATATTCTGATAGAT
Source organism: Lagopus leucura (assembly GCF_019238085.1). Lineage (NCBI taxonomy): Eukaryota > Metazoa > Chordata > Aves > Galliformes > Phasianidae > Lagopus > Lagopus leucura. Next base: position 15,654,720 of record NW_024962265.1, on the reverse strand, counting down.
TGATTCTATGAAATCTCAGTATGTTATCTTGAAAATACAGAGAGCAGGGTTTTTTTTATATTGTTTATGTATTCCTATTGCTATGATATATAATAAATTGGACATTTTAAAATTTATTTGGTATTAAAATTATTCTTTTTAAAAACATTTCTAGAAAGAAACATTAAATAAAATAGAATAAGAGACAAATGACTAGAACTCTTTCTAGCTTGCTTCCTACCTAAGGAGACCATGAGTCCCTTTGTTCACAATCTGTTTCTCAATAACTTGTATATATTCGTGTAGATAAGTATACTGAGTATACTTATATAAAATAAATGATTTTCCAGTTAAGTCCTATTTCTTAAATTCCTACTGGGCTCTTTTAACCCAAGTGGGCAGAGGCCTTAAAGACAGTGAATTCTTACATTCTTTGTGAACTTTTTAACTGGGAGAAAGTCAAGTGCTCCAACTGGTTTTAAGGACAACATGAACGCATTACTGAAATTGTGAAAACCTCATAGATTTCACAGTTGTAAATGTCTGTGTTGAACAAGAAAATTTAGGTCTTTCCTCTAGTTGATAGATTCAGTCACCCATTTGACAAAAAAATGGGTAAGGTACTGATCATAGACCTTCTTGTTCCACTCAGAGCCAAATCTGCTTACTTGTCCATTCTGGATTTAGTATAATGAAACTTCCTGGAGTAAAGATTACATCCCTTAAACCTTGTTCTTCTTATATGAGTTTACTAGTCAGCAATATAAAAACTGGCCCTCACTCTGACTTGCCTTAGAAATTGATTTGTGCCGTACTTTGCAGTAATGAATTCTGGATTTCTCAGCCTGGCTAAAATTGATGAACCATTTAAAATCCTTGTAGGAGGACCAGCATCACCTTCACTTTTGAAGACAAGGTTGTGAATTATGACTTGAAGAGTGTTCTCTCTTTAGTCCTAAGAAAAAATGTATAACTGCCATAGGACACAAGAATCTCAAAAGTACTCATCTCTCATATTTCACCGCCATTTGCAAGTCATTTGCTTAATGCTGCAGCTTAATGCACAGTTTGATACTGTACAATCATAGCCACATCTTAGTCACAGGTTGGAGCAGTTTCTCTTGCTCTTGGCTCCACTTTTCTAGGGAGGATGAGGCATGTGACTACAGTGGAAACTGTGCCACTGATCTCAGAGCAGAAAAAAATTCTACAGAGTATGGAGAGCAGAAAATTCTTAACCCATGTTCCTAGTAAGAGTACTGAGAGATAATACAGTGGATAAAAAGGAAATCTGCTCTATTTTTCTGTTCCACTGTGGAAAAAAAAATACTCTTCATTCTCTGCTGCCATAAAAAATGTAAGGAAATGTTAGAGAGAAGATTTTTGCCTTTTTTTCTGCATAGCTTCTGGGAAAATTCAATTGTTCATTGCTCTTGGAATATACAATTGTAACTCAGCATACAATATTTGAGGAGGAAAATCTTAGAATTATTTACATCTTTTTTTTTTTTTAACTGAAAACTCCCAGCGTTCATTTAGGATGATATTCTGAGCTTCAGTGAGGTTCTCAAACATCATTAATCACTGCAGATGGCTACAGATCCATTAAATCTCTTAAGCACCTGTTTGCTTATCAAATGCTCACATGGCAAACTACCCTCTGGTTCATGTAAGTACATTAGTTTTAGAACATATAATTAGCTTAGAATAACTGTACTTGTGCTAATTACCAGTCCTCTGAAAGAAAGAAGAGACTCCTGTTGAGTAATGGAGTTAGATGAAATTTAAAAACAGAGCTTCTAGACTGAAAAACAGGACTGAAACAATCAGTGTAAAATGTTTGTCTTACTTCGAATAAGTCTGGTTCAACTCCACAGTTAGTGTCTAAGTGCAATAGCTTGATTTCATCTGCCATCAATCACAAGAGAACAACACCACACATAATTTATCACAATTTCTCTCTTTTGAAGAGAGTTTCAGGATAGAAATAGCATAAAGAACAAAGTTATATATAAATAGTATAAAGAACAAGTTATTTCTCACTCAAATTGACATTGTATTTAAAAATTTGCTGTTGGCCAGAAAATGCAATATTGTCGTATGTTAAATCTTAATATGAAGTTCTCTCATACATCACATGTCAGAGGGTTACATTTACTATGAATATTTAGTGGCAATATCATTTATTCACAAAATAATGGCTCTTTTGTTTGATAAAGGTATGGTTTCCTTCCATCCCACAGAATGGTTCAATTATTTAAAAAACAAGGACAGATATAATCAGGTAAGCTTGTACAATAGATGCTGAGAGGCTTATTTCACTGAGAGACTTCTGCGCCATATATACCTGCATCACAACAAAGGTGCAGGAAAATTCCCAACCTATTTAAATTATTCAATTCCACTGGATTTATGAAGTTTTCTACCAATTTCTCATAAACTGTTATAAATATAGATCTAGTGTGAAGGACTACATCTTGTTGGCATACTACAGAATATCATGTGAGGTGATCACATCATCTTGACAATGCTAAATGTTAATGAGTGCTTTTGTAAATCATTTCACAGACATCTATCTCTGTAGATGAACATGAATTACTGTATACTTTCACTGTATGTACCTACATGTACCTACTGTACATACTTTATATACCTGCATATATATACTTGTATATACCTCCATCATATTTGAAAAGTTGTTGCTGGCAGGTGAGGCCCAGGATGACTGGAGGAAGGGTCATGTCACTCCCATTTACAAAAAAGGGAGCAAGGAGGACCGGGCAACTACAGGCCGGTGAGTCTCACCTCTGTACCTGAGAAGATCATGGAACAGATCCTCCTGGACAACATGCTTGATCACATGAGGAATGAACGTGTGATCCAAGACAGCCAGCATGGCTTCAGCAGGGGAAGATCATGCTTAACCAATCTGTTGGCCTCCTATGATGGAGTGACGGCAATATGCTTTTGTTTTATTCTTCTGAAGTGGCTTTTCATGCTAAGATTAAGGAATTTGAAAACCAAGATACAGTCACAGAACTGGGTAGCATATTTTGCTGAAATCAGTCAGCAGAAATCTTAACTGTGGTTATAAATCTCATGATTTTCTCTAGGGTGGTATATATTGATGCATCTATGTCCTTGTTTATCTGAATGGTGATTGTTCCTATTTCATTTGAAATACAATCTGGACTAATTGTCCAGATGCCAGTTTGTTCTGAAGGACATACTAAACAGCATCGTGAAAGAAGCTGAAGTGTAAAAGACTGGGCTGTTGACTAGAGGTTTATGGGTTGAAATATGTTTCCTCTAAATATGGTATTGCCTGAAATATTTTTAAAAATTATGTCAAAGCTCTACATGTTGCTGAAATAAATGCATTTGGGAAGGCTGTATAAGGTCAGATAAGAGATTCAGATAGGAGATACACAGTGAATTAAAACTGCTTTTAAATATATCTCATAGAGGACTAAAATGAAGGACAACAAAATATGCATCCACTTTGAATATAAGACATTCATATCTTCATTCTGCATTGTGTTCTGGTAGCATGCGGTTAGGAATAAAAACAGATTAATAGTAAAATGTTATTAATGTTTTTGTGTATTAATTGCAGTTTTCACAAAGGTGTGAAAAAAGTACTGCAAATTTATATGAGCATAAGCAGAGGTGTGAGGACCCAGATTCAGAATGAGTCTTGTAGATTATACATAGTATTAATTCATTGGTCCTACTTGTTGTGTATTGGATACAGAAAGTCAGGATGAATCCCTCTGATAGTAGGTTTCACCCTACCATCACTAATGCTTTTTATTTAAGAATTGTGAGATTGGTGTAGTATTCACAATTCACAATTCAGTATTGGTGTAGTATTTACAATTCAGAACCTAAGACGTTGTTTAAAGAAAGTTTCTAGTCTTCTAGTTTCAAGATAATCTTCACAATATAAATCAATCCATAGAGCCTTTACGGAATTTATAATAAGAGCCTAAAACTGTATAATCAAATCAAGAGTTATTAAAGAATACTCTTCTGTCGTTAAAAAGATCTCACGACTTTGTTATCCAAAAGATCCACTTCCCCCTGTAGATTTTTGAAGACAAGTTTGTTGTAGCTTCTAGAGATGACTCTACAAAAAAATGAAGAAGGAAGGAAGGAAGGAAGGAAGGAAGGAAGGAAGGAAGGAAGGAAGGAA
>NW_024962265.1:15526199-15650536 GCF_019238085.1 Lagopus leucura | reverse complement strand
GAAGGAAGGAAGGAAGGAAGGAAGGAAGGAAGGAAGGAAGGAAGGAATATCTAAAAAACAATTATATCTTTAATATGCATTTTTTTAAAAAGTAGCCATCAAATAAAAATACTGAAATACCGAAAATACTGGGTGTGAATGATAACATCTCAGATGCTCAGATATTGCAATATTTGTAATCCAAGAATTATTTCAAGTAACTTGAATTGCAACACATAAAATCTAGCTTACTTTGTCACCATTTTCCAAATCAGTTGCACAAAACCTAATAAACTAAAATTACATCTGTTCCAGAGCTAATTGAATGAAATGCTCACGTAATAAAAAGTGCCAGTCTCATCTTGACTAAAGTCAGTAGAAGGTTTTAAGTCAAGGCTGTAAACTTAATGGAGAGTGCATTATTTTTCAAAGTGCAGAGTTATTGATAAACATAAAAGAAAATGCTGTGTTTAAAGTTTGTACATCATGTAACTCTAGAATATATATATGTATTTAATATTGTTTTTTAAAAACATTTTTTTCTATGCTGCTAGATAGCAAAAGAAGTTTACAACCCCTTCTGCAAAGAGCTTATGATTAAATGCAGCAAATACATTAAGTTTTGTAATGAAGAAAGAAAAGTTTCAGGAGTCCTGATTCACATATCTATAGGCACTATACTTTAAAACATTTCTAACAGATATTCCCCACTCCATATATTCAACAAGAGAGGAAATGTCTGTGAGAGGGAGGAATGGGTAGGTGTGGTTCATGTCAAAGTCAAGGTATTTTCCTCAGTGAATGCCCCTTTATCTCACCAGAGTCATATATAAGGAACATGAGACATTCAGGAATGTCTGCCAGATGTTTAGTCCAAAAAGATGGAGATGATCCACTAGAGGAAGTAATGGCTATTCAGCCAGACAGCAGTGCTCTCTTTGGAAATAATGTCTTAATCATCCTGTCAAGGACCCTGCTGCAAGGTAGCATAACAGAGGTCTTACAAATACTATAAACCTGTAAATACTAAAGATATATCCAACTTTAAAGAGAGTATGATGACAAGAGAGTATGAAAACAATTGCCAACATCTGTAGTACTGGTCAACAACTTGTATTCTTACTAATGTTGTCACAGTATGTTCAAGTGTTGAGGGAAGGAAGGATTTTGACTTGATGTTAGGTTACTCCATATTATTTGGGAATAACAACAACAAAATAAGTGATAGATTTTCATTAATGTTTCATTTATAATATTCAGCTGTCTGTATGATAAGATGCCAACAACCCATGTGAAGGAAGGGGAGAGACAGTGGTTGTCCCTGCCCTTTCCTTCCTCTTCAATCTCTAGTTTCTACGTTTCAATGATTTATTGGAGACACGTGGCTGCTATGCTCTTTTACAAATTATTTGCCTTTTTTTTTTCTTACTTCTACCTCTTTGGTCCATGTGATTTATTTTGTCACTGAGTTCTCTGTATTGCTAATGCCCCTGGAACCATCCCAGTCAGAGGAATGAGTCATGAACAGAAAAGCCATACAGAAAATGAAGGAATATTTCTAACCCGACATCCATAAACATTGTAGAGAGGCAATTTCTCTACAGATATTTATGCCATCAGTCCCTGCAATTTCAAGAAATAATTATTTCTGCTACTTCTGAATAATTGTAGTTTCTTGGGAACCAGATTATCCTCAGGTGTTAATTAATAACACCAGAGATGGATTTTTTTTCTTCTCAATATTTAAAATACATTTTGAATACAAAGAGACTTGGGATATTTGTTCTTTTAAAACATGCATTAGAAAAATCCTAATGTCTTATTGATAAATGACTTTCATCAGCTCTTGAATAAAATAATGAGTCTATGTACTTTTCTCTTGTTACTTGTATGTATACTTTGCATACAAACACACATGCATAAGTATATAACATACAGCTATCTACAATTACATTAATAGCAAAATGGAAAACAGCTAAAGGTTAAATATTCTTATGAACAAGTGACTGATGAAAAGGAAGAAACACAAGACTAAAGAAAGTTCTGCAAAACACAGATGTAACTTGGTGAATTTAAAAAATTCTTGAAAAGAATAGTCAGTTGAAGATCTTGTACCTGGGTTGGAATATTTATCCAGTGTGAATAAGAATGAGAACAACTGTGCCTAATGCTGCAACCCCACATCAGAATTATTCTAATGGTGGAATAGAAGATTTCTCTTATGGTAATTCATAGAATCAAAGAATGGCTTGGGGTGGTAGGAGGATCATCAAGCTTTAAACCCTCTGCCACATGCGGGGCTACCAACTTCAAGATCTGGCACTAGGCCAGATTACCCAGGGCCACATCCAATTTGGTCTTCAACACCTCCAGAGATGGGGCATCCACAACCTCTCTGGGCAGTCTGTTCCAGCACCCCACCACTCACTCTGTAGAGAACTTTCCCCTGACATCAAATCTAAACCCTCCCTCCTTGAGCTTGAAACCATTTCCCTTGGTCCTATGACTGTCTACCCTTGTAAAAAATTGATTCCCCTCTTGTGTATAAGCCCCTTTTAAATACTGGAAGACTGCATTGAAGTCTCCTCTCAGCCTTCTCTTCTTCAGGATGAACAAGCCCAGCTCCCTCAGCCTGTCTTCACAGGGGAGCTGCTCCAGCCCTCTGATCATCTTCATGGCCTTTCTCTGGACCCTCTGCAACAGCTCCACATCTTTCCTGCATTGGAGCCTCAGACTTGAATGGAGTACTCCAGTATGGGATTTCACATGGGCAGAGTAGAGAGGGACAACCACCTCTCTGTCCCTGTGGCCACCCCTCTTCTGATGGATCCCAGGATAACATTGGCCTTTCAAGCTGCAAGAGCACACTGCTGGCTGATGTTCAGTTTTTCATCCTCCAGGACCCCAGGTCCTTCTCTGCAGGGCTATTCTCAAGGACTGCTCCTTCCAGTCTGTGTATATGCCTGAGATTCCTCCAACCCGAGTGCAAAACCTTGCACTTTGCTGTGTTAAACCTCATTAGGTTCATAATAACCCACTTTTCGAGTCTGTTGAGGTCCCTCTGAATGGCATCCCTTGACTCTAATGTGTCAGCTGCATCACACAGCTTGATGTCATTCACAGACTTGTTGAGGGTTCACTTGCACTCATTATCAATATCATTGATGCAGATGCTGATGAGCATCAGTCCCAAGACAGACCAACTGGGGACACTGCTGTCATGGAGTTATCTAGATCAGTCTGTGCCCGTGACAGAGGGCAGCAGACCCATAGGCCCCAAAACGGGAAGGGAAAAGGGGAAGAGTAGGGAGATGGGAGCTGGGCCCAAAAGCAGAACAGCAGCAATGATGTAAGCAGGAAAACTTAATTTTACTAAAAATGATATCAGAATGCACGGTACAATATAATACAATATAAATGAAATTGAGGCTAACAAATCAAATGAAATGAGAGAGTGTTCAAAACCAAAATGCCTACTTTGAACTGAAGGTGCGTGGCTGGAGAGTACAGCCACACACAGCGAGCAAGAGAGAGCCAGAGAACGAGTTCCCTGACTTCCTCCTGTGGCTTGTCTTCCTTTCTGTCTGTGAAGTTCTTCTCCTCTGAGAACCAGGTATCTGGAAAGTTGTTAGTCCATAGAACTGAAGTATAAACTCCTTAATTACCTGTCCTTTACATGATGTTATGATGTGGAATACCGATAACAAAATTATAAAACCAAGACATTCCACCCCTTATTCTACATCATTGCATCATGCTTAATATATATACATATATACAGACAAAAATAATTAAAATGCATTACAAACACGTCTCTATACATATGTGTACGTAGAATTACTGACTGCACTTTCCCAACATCAATTTCCCTTGTGGTATACATTGAATGTCTCCATCTTTCTGCATCACCCACTAGGTGCACCCAGGTCCATGGGCAAAAATAGTACAACAGAGAGGTCTGCCCTTTCTAGAGGCTGGAAGGACCCAAACTACTTTTCCCAACATGCTCAACATGCACTACAGGGATCTTATCTCCCTTTACACTATGTAGGGAGCTGGATTGGTTAGGACCATCATGATTGATAGATCATCTAGTATTGACCAACCAGTTGGCTTCTGCCAAATGCTTCTCCCAGTGCTTAAATGTTCTGCCACCCATTGCTTTCAACATAGTTTTTAACAACCCATGGTATCATTCAATTTTACTAGAAGCTGGTGCATGATAGGGGATATGATAAATCCACTCAATGGCATGAGCTTTGGCCCAAGTATTTACAAGAAAATTTTTGAAATGGGTCCCATTATCTGACTCAATTCTTTCTAGAGTGCCATGTCTCCATAGGACTTGTTTCTCGAGAGCTAATATGGTGTTTTGGGCAGTAGCATGGGGTTCACATGTGTTTCAAGCCACCCAGTGGTTGCCTCCACCATGGTAAGCACGTAACGCTTACTATTGCAAGATACTGGCAAGGAGATAAAGTCAACCTGCCATGCCTCCCCATATTTATACTTTTGCCATCAGCCTTTCCCCCATTGCGGTTTCATCCTCTTGGTTTGTTTAATTATGGCACGTGTCACAGTTATGAATAACTTGTGCAATAGCATCCATAGTTAAGTCCATCCCTCAGTCTCTAGCCCACTTATATGTCGCGTCTCTTCCTTGATGGCCTGAGGTCTCATGGGCCAACCGAGCTAGAAATAATCTGTGATGCTTCCCCACAGTACGACATAATCTATCTGTGAAGAGGGCAAATTTATTTTCATTTTCTGGTAATTCATTGTATTGTGGGGCTTCTTCAGCACATGATATGTCTTCTCCTGGTGATGTTCCAAACTTTTTACCTTCAGTTCAGTCCATAGTCACCTCTAGGATTCCTGGATGACTGAGGTTCCCCATCTGAGCTCATTGTGTAATCAGTGCAATCCTCTTACTCCAAATGGTAGTTTTGGTCCTGTGCATGTGTTTCTTCCATCAGTACGCCCACTTCCTCATGTCAAGCCTTTGAACACTTCTGACTGACATAGGTTTATTACTCTCTGTGGATTTCTACAGTGAATTTAAAACATGAGTTCAAACTTGCTCTAAATTCACACTGGAAGTCATCTGTATAGCTCAGAATAGAGGCTGGGTCATTTAGATTTGGAGTTCTAAGTGACAAGAATACTCAAGGTAGCCTATGGTTTATTTGGAGTGAAGACAGCCTTTTTATTTGCTCTTCTTCCCTCTCTCTCACTTTACATTTGTATGAAATTTTATTTATTTATTTATTTATTTTCTGGAGGATCCAGGTGCTGCTTCCTAAGCAAAACTTATTCTTTGAACAGTTTGTGACAAATTTTAACCCAGTTTTACTACCTCTTCCGTGTTCTGTAATTCTGAAACACTAGCAGTTAGCAACACTGAGAGATAGAAAAGAGTATAAGCATGGATATATATTCTTCCTTGATTACTTAGTTCCAGGAAAAGAGTGAGCTACTCACTGTTTTTCTACTTTTACTAGCATCCAGTTCGAATGTAAAAAACTCTACCTGTGAGAAAAAGAAGGTAGATGGATAGATGGATGGATGGATAGATAGAGCACTGCAGCAAGAGCTGGTTTAAAAAAAAAAGGTAAATCTTTGTCTGAAAGAATAGCATAACTGAAATGAAATAGTGAACACATTCTTTTGTCCCTGGAGAGACAGGCATTGGCCAAAACATACATGGCAATTAGTTTTAAAAGCGCAGGTAAACTATGTGCTCCCAGTAACACTGGCATGTAGACTTCTGTCTCTAGCACTAGCAGAATAGGGAATTAATATTAAGCTGATTACTCCACATACATCAACAAATGCATCCCAGCTTTTCTAGGCATTAATAAAAGATCTGCTCTGAAAGTAATGCCTCCTATTTTACTATGTTGATCCACAACATAAGAGAAGGATGTTGGTGGTATGTCAGAGGAACCTTTCCACCAATACTCTCTTACATTTTGTTATCACGCGACTTATGGCAGCAGAGGGGCAGTCTGACAAAGCTGTGGCTGATAGGAAAGTGTGCATGAATCAAAGGTGTGTCGTTGTATTCCTTCATATGGAAAAAATTGCAGCCAGTGATGTTCATCAATGCCTTCTGAAAGGTGATGGAGACCAAACAGTGGATGTGAGCACAGTAAGGCGGTGAGTGGTGCATTCCAGCTGCTATACCAAATAGTGTTATTGTCTATCTGTTCTAGTTTCCATAAAAATAAATAGGAGGCATTACTTTTGGACTTACCTACATATTTTTTGAGAGAACTAACAAATAACATTGGGATTAAAAGGGCTCATAATTGCAAGCCAAAACTTCCACTATCTAAATAACAAGTATCCAGAAAAATTATTGGTTCTATAGATAGAACTCATGCTCGTGCAGATGTATCTGTAATATATCTTCTCCTGACATGACATTCTAGGGATGTGTTGGCATTTTCACAACATTTTTCAATGCCACCATGACATGCAAGCTGTGAAGTTTTTCCACAATGAAATTATTTAACAGAATAGCAACAGAAATAAAAATATAGTCACAATGCCTGGAAAACTTGTGTTCTCCTGAGGCCCGCTTCTATCAGTTATGCAGCACTCTAAACAGTATCATAAATAAAGGTAATTATCCAAATGGTGTTATAAAGCTAAGTCAAATATGACCTCGTAGAGAAAACCCTTGTAATTAAATGGGAATAAGCCCTGTAAAATTGTGTAGGGAGGAAATAACCATTTTTAGTTCATTTTCGCACAATATTATTGCTTAATAAATCAGAATCATAGAAAACTTACTATTTTCTTTCAGAAAAAAAAAACCAAAGGATTTATTTCAGGAGCATGTTATGATTTTCTGTAACTGGTCTTTGATGTTGTTTAATAATAAAATGCACAACAGTATTTTTGAATGACAGCTAATTGATTTAAGTTAAAATTCCATCAAAGACAAAGTCATTCACAAATGCTCACAGTTCAGCTACAGTTTCTGATTTCTATGAAAATAATAAGTTGCCTTGTTTGCCTGGCATTTTATGCCAGATAAGAGGATCTGAGTAAAAAACTGTGTTTTCTCGTGGTGAGAACATGTTTTGTAAGATCTCTAAGCCATTTTTTTCCATTCTCTATTGTTCATGAGATGTCACAAGAGCGAAAGCTTGATAGCAAACACTTTGCTGGAGTATCATCCTGCTGGTGTAATCTCTTCTGAACTAATCTGTTGGTGATCTGTTGCTGCAATTGTGTAGTTGAACTTTCCAACTTGGATCATCACAGGCAGCTGTCTTTCTGAGGTCCTCACAGACTCATTGACTGAGAAATAAATGACGTTGTCCAAAAAAATCCAGATCTCACCCAAGACAGGGCCGGTTTTCACCTGGTACTCACTGCTCTCCTCTCCCTTTTGTTTTCCTTTCCCTTTTGTTTTCACACTGGAAAGAGAGGTGAAGGAAAGGGGCATCCCTGATGCCTGCAATGCCTGCTATTGTGTGATTTCTCTGAAGAACATGCACAGGACAGAAGTGCAGATTCTGAGAGTCAGTGAGTTTTCTGGGCCTCAGGTTCTTGCTGCCTTTTTGTTGAGGGGTGTTCTTTAGTTATACACTTATAAGCATAAAATTAAAGTTGGTGAAACTGCGCCTGTAAATACTTCTAAAGATCTCTACTGTTTTGCTGTTGTCTTCAAGTAATATATTTGGTGAAAAAAAATAACAATAATTCTTCCTTACTGTTCATATTCTCAGAACATCTTTTAGGAATTAAATAAGTTTCTTTGCTATTAAATTTTCAATTTTTATCACTTATTCTTAAAAATAAACAAATAAATAAATAATGTGCCTAGCTTGATTTGGACTGACACTCTTTGTCTTTTCTACCTTTTCTAATTCAAACAACACCTGTATGCATAATTTACCCCTTGTCTTTGTAGTCCTTTAGCCCTTGAATTGAACTGAATAGGGTAGACAAATTAAATGTAATCATGACTCCCCTGGATATAATAGAGTTACAAAAATTATGAGTGTTTTCAATGAGAAATAATTGTACACATCTGAGCACTGCTTTTCAAAGCACCTTCAGTATCAACATAGACAGCAATATAACCTCTCTAATGAGTGAAGTTTAAGACCTCAGATTTATGTGGTCACAGATTAAAAGTAGATACCACCAATATTATTGCCTTACATCTGCATCAGATTGCATCAATGACAGATTGCAATCCCTGTAGGATGGATGACTGGATGGCTCATGAAGACTTCAAGAGAGAGCTAACATGAGTGGCCGTTCAGTTTTAATCTACTGTCCCATATGTCCCTGTTCATTGCAGGGGATTTGGACTAGATGGCCTTTAAAAGATTCTTCCAACTGAAATGATTTGATACGTACAAACCTTTGAGATTTACTGTGACTATCCAAATTCTTTCAGAGTTGTTTTTTTTGTGTCAGATGCAAACTTCAGGCTTCTTCTCACACGCCATATTTAGTGTTACGCAATACAAGCCACTTGGATAGGGATTTCAACAGTAGCATGCCATGTTTTTACTTTTTTATTTATATGAAATGGGAAGAAGTGACTGATTTCAGAACAAAAATTCTGTAGTCACTTCAGGTTCTCAGTTTGTAATGGAGTATGTGCAGGTGGATTTTATTCAGCATCATTTATTTGACTGTGAAACATTGAGATCCCTTGATAATGAGAGGCATGAAGTCACCTGCTTTCAATAACACAGTCAAAATGCCCCTGTAAACATAATCACAAAGCAATAATGCCCTTCTTCTTTGAGTTTAATTTAAAGATAAATAATATCCCTGAAAAGTGATACATAAAGCTTTAAAAAGTAAGAGCTTGTGTTTGTCTTGAAAATAAACAGGAGGAAGGAAAACTGATAGTGCTTTCTAATTTGAGTTTACTTAATATTTGAAGAATGTGGGGCTAGTCAAGATTCCACGTCTACTTTGGTTTTGGCTTCCTTTCCCAAACAGCAGGAATACCAACTGTGATAGCAGGCTATGTAACAATTGTTGGCATTCTCAAGTGCTATTAAGCAGTTAACTTCTGCAAAAAGTTACCTCACACTGGTATCTGAGATACCAAAGCAATTTGATTGTACATAGCATAGTACATTTCTCTGAGATTTTATGATGTGGCAACAGTTGGCAATTTGTGATTACTTATAGCAGCAAGTGGATGTATGAAATCATCAGATCATTTAGCATCAGTTTGTCTCTTGTATGTTATTCTATCAGTATGAAATGAAAGGACAGCTGTGCACTGGTAGACCTCAAATAAATATATAAATGAGCATGTAAATAAATAAAGATAAGGTACAGTTAAGTATGGCTTGAAAACTATTGCTTTCAATAGTTTCTGTGGATGTAAGTCAGTTAAAGTCCTCATTACCATCATGGTGGGGTGAGTATTTTTTAGTGAACAGTTCACTTTCCAATAAATAAAATTTCAGTCAGCCTTAAAGTCATGAGAAATCTGAATGAAATTCTGTAAATAAATTTGGCTGAAACAAAACTGGTGTAATTTTAGAAATATTCAAGTAGTCAGGAAATCTGGAAAATTACAAAAGCAAGGTGTTATAAATAACGTAAGCTAGATTTGCATGGGAATTTCACTGTTAATAAACCATATCCACTGTAGTAATTATGATGTGCATCCGAAGTAAAGCAGATCGGTTTTTATCCATATGATAAAAATCCATGGGAACATCTGAGTCATTTAACGAGGTGTGGTTCAGATTCTACTGCCATCTCCTTCCTGAGTTTAGGAGTTGGTTCTTATACCCTCATGTTGTTGGCTGCTCATACTGCAATGAAACAGTATGATTGCTATTAAACAAATGTAATTAGCTGTGAGCCAAAACAAATGTTTATTTAAGCATCACTGAAATGGAGAATGCCATTTACTTATGTGTATTCTTCTGTAAACCCAAGGTATACTATACAACAAATGTATTCCACACTACATTTTATTCATCCCTTTATGAAAAATTATAGTTTTTGATACATCAGTTAGATTGGGCATTTCTGGTAGGAAAGACAGCTTCTATCTGTAGTCTGGACTATTTTCCAGTGACAGATCTCAAGTCACCCCAGATGTGGTTGACGCCTTGGAGAATTTCCAGATGGATGTACTGGAGGAGCATGTGTTGATGCAAAGTGATGCGGAGATTACTTTCATTCTGTCAGCAGATATAGTTACACTGCATGTCATTTTGAGATTATGTTACTTAAAGTTTTTTGACAGATTTCATAAGTTTGTGTTTTATTTGTTTTGCTTCATTTTTTTCCAAAAATTTGCAAAGTATATGCATGACTCATTAGATACATTATCATTTTAGGTCAGCAAAAATGCTCTGCTGTAATCAAATTTGCATATAAGCAAAAATGCATATCACAAAAGCATGATTTTTGTAGTATTGAGGTAACTGCATGGTTTGGCAATGCAAACAAGTCTCAGTATAGATTTTGAATTTGAATAGGGATGTGGTGGGCTAGACAATAGCCCATAAACAACACCTGACCTCTGTATACCAGTGCACAGTTATTCCAAAGACTAGCCTTGTTACCTCTAGGCCTTTGTTCTCTATTCTTCATTTACTGCGATAATTAATAATTAATTTATTCCAATTTTATGGTTATAATGAAAGAATTTCCAGCCTGAGCTTTTCCACATTTTCTCACAAATCCTACATGATTAGATTATGTAAAAAAGTGCTATTTTTCAGAATCTGAAGAGTGAAGCTTTTTGCTTTACCATTCCTCAGCACTGTCATGATTCCTGCAAAGCTTCAAGAAAGTACCATCAGGTTTCCCTACTGCCACGCTGCTACCACCAAAAGAGTGTGACAGTCACAGCATGGTATGCCAAGAATGCGTTCCAAATGTAGTTCTGAATTATTTATTGACTGTTATAACAGAAGTTACACGTTGAATATTGATGTCACAATTTTTCATAATCTCCAACTTCTTTGATATCACTACAAAAAAAAGACTAGGCAGTGCAGTTTGTACCTCACCTTAGAGTTGGATGCCCTTGATTAGGATTCTGATATTTAACTGTGAATATGAGAAGTGTTTTTCAGTGAAATACTTGAATTTCACACACTAGAGATGTCTCCAGATCAGTTGTTTGTACTATATTTTAGACTCCATCTCCACTCTACAAAATAAACTCAAGAATAACAGGTTATCACAAGAGGCTTACATGCAGTCTTTTCTATTCTGCCTACTCCTGCTTAATCCTCTCTATCCAGCACCTTAACGTGCTCCTTAGGAGATTTCTTGCTCTTAAAAATATAATAGGGGTCACAGTAAGAAAAATGAGAACCAAGGAGGTTACATTATGCCACAAAGAATGGAGTCATTTTGGCCAAGCTTTTCTTTTATGACAGGAGTAGGATTTTTTTGGCTATGTGTAGAAAGACTTCTTTAAAATTAGAAGTGGGAAGAAACAGAGAAACATACTTTCCTACTTTTTGTAGTAAATCCAATAAATAGAAGTCAAAGATGATAAGATTTTCTAGTCTATGAAATAAGAAGAAATTCCTTAATTCTTACATTATTGAGGATCACTGGGCAAGATTATCATCTCTAAATGTAAGGAGTATGGAGCTGAAGGGAATATAAGGAAAAGGTAGACTTCACTCAGTCTTTATATTCTCCTGCTTTCTAGTCTGTTGTAAAAGAAAGGGTGTCTTGTAGCATAATTTACACTTTTTGGTCAGCCTGTACTCCCTGAAGAATCTTAAATTCATCAGTAAAACCCAGAACTCTCACAAGGGTTTATGTTAGAAATCTATCATGTCGCACCAAACCTTCTGGGGTGTCAGAAAAACAACCTACCACTCTCCCTTGCATTTTCTCATGAGTGAATTCTCCCAGGATTAAACTAGAATTTCTAGGGATCTATTTCTACTGGTCCAATAATTAAACAATAAGCCATTTCCATGTCAATTCAATATGAAAATCTCTGAAAGTCTTATATCGGAACATACGAAAATTTATTTTCATCTAGTTCCTTACATAAAATTTGTTCAAGGTCACATAGGTTTTGCAACGTCAGTGAAGGATTTATTAAATTGACCTATTACAGAGTGACACAATAAATCTTCGGATATTTTTTTGCTACTGGGTAAACATTGTTAGGAAAATGACCAGAACTGTTTTAGATCAAAACTGGGGGCACCAGCAAGCTAAAGCAAATAGGGTTATTATGCATTCTAGTCATTGTTTCTCTTTCATTTTTGATGACCTGAAAAAGCTCACTACATATACCTAAACACATTCAGTGAAGGAAAAATGCAAGCTGTTTTACTGAGTGTTGTGTTTCCCTTGGGCTAAGCAGGCCATATATATCATATTTCCATTGAAGCTCTTTTTTTTACAGCTATGTTATAAACCACACAAAGTCATATATTACTTTTTATGAAAATGCTGATATATATCTCACAGTGTTGAGCTGTACCATGTTCCTGTAGCTGAAAGAACATTCCAATGAAGAGACACAGAAATAAGGAAAAAGCAGTGCTTAAATTTAGGTACATGTATTACTTCTAAGTAGAGATTTATGTAATATGATATCAGGAATTCAAAGCCCTACTGTTTTTATACCAGCTGTCAGAGTGCAGAGTGCTGTTCTGGAATACATAGAAAATCACCAGAGAAATTAGGTTGTTTTTTCCATTTTTTTTTTTCCTCAGAAAGCTCACATGGACCTACTTTTCTAAAACACAGCAGGCAGTGAACAGCAGTGATAGCTTTGTAGGCTTTCTAAATTATACTTTACTATTTTATATATTACCCCAGAATAGGGGAAATGCAAATTAATTCACGTTTTTATTTGAAAATATTGAAGCCAGCACTCCTTTCAACATGTTGAGTAGTACCTTCCCCAGCAGGCTGCCCACTTCTTCAGCATGGTGAGGCAGCAGACATCATCGTATCTATTGAGCTCTTCAGAAAGGGATGTAGATGTTGCCCAGTAAAAGAGGAAAATATTTTGTTCATAGATCATGGAATTCATCCAGCAAGAGTCCTGGATCTAGATGTTGCTATTAGAACTGTTTGTTTCAAACTTTATACAATATTTTCTTCAAATGATATCCACGAATTCACTGAGTAAATTTTAGCTTGAATGATCATTCTATTGTTAGGCAATCAGTGAAGATAATTTTTATTTTAATGAGAATTGTTATAAATGTCCACAAATTAATTATTAAATTCTTGTGCAAGAAATGAAACAAATATCTTAGGGGTTTAGGGGTTTGTTGTTGTTGTTTGTTTGTTTGTTTGTTTGCTTGTTTGTTTTCTGGAAAAGTTTACACAGCTTATCTTGGCATCCTGAACTTGCCAGAAACAAATGTGTACACAATAATCTTTGCAGTTATTGTCAGTGGAAAGAGGAACTAAGCATGAATGCAGCAAGGAAGTACACAATGTCTGCCTGGAGATTAATGACACTAGTGAACCAGAAATGATACGATGAATATGTCACAGCTGTGTCTGGAGATTAGCACCCTGAAGTAATACCACAAAGAAAACAATAGCAGTTGTTGAAAGAGATAATGAAGTCAACAAAAGTAATGTGTGATTGAACATCCTATGTTATGCACAGATGAGGAAACTGCTGACACGTACACACACACACAAACACACACACACACAGAGGCATAGAAAAATTCAAAAAAGACCCTCCAAACACTCTGGAGGAGCATATAACAAATAATCCAACATGGCCAACCGTGGAACCTCTAGGAAGGAAGACTTGGAGCCTCATTCTCATTCACAGACCCCTGAACAAATAATCTTCTCATTGTATCTTCTTCTGGACTGTGGCCTTGTGCTTACCAGTGACTTGAGACAAAACAATAGTCCTCCTGAGGTTCCATATCAGAATACAGCACAGCAGCATTAATTCTTGTGTGATCATGGTAGGAATCAGAGGTGTGGATGTGCTTTTAAGCATTGTTATTTGTTGCTATAGTAGTTTAAATAACATTTCCTTAGTATTACACCTCTCATAATACTGAATATTGTTTCTTATTTACCAGAGTCTTATATATTTCCCTAGAATGACCACAATCTCATTGATTTATCAGCAGTCGCAGTATACTATGGCATTATTTGGTGTGAAAAGCGTTGGTAGATAGCATATTAAAAATACTAAAGGCAATGAAACGAACCTCATGTGCTAGCACCACATCTGCCCTATGAAAAATTGTTGGATTAAGTATGCAGTGGCAGTTGGATAGTAATGACCTAGTTTCTGGCTGTAAAATTTGATGAACTGTTTGAAGATTTCTTCATTAAATTTCTTAATTGAACTGTAAAACCTGTTAAAGTTCTTAGAAACTAAATAATAATATAGCGCAGACAAAAAATTTGTGTTCTTTAACTTTATGTAAATGAAGAGGTAGAATTCATTCTTCAGATGTACCATGCTACTGCATGTAATGCATCTGTGATAATTCTTTGAAAAGTTTAAGAAATTCTGATTAAAAAGCTTGCTTTAAAAGGTAAGTATAGTTATCTCAGTAATACTATAAACAATTGCACAGGTAAAGTAAAGAAAAGTTCAAGAATGTGTCTTTATTCTTCTTTTAGTCTTTTTTTCTCTTTTCTACTTAAAAACATGCAGTAACACTGCAGATATTTATGTAGAGTAAGAAGAAGAGAAATCCCAAAGCACATTCCAATTATGAATATGTGATTTATATTTTATGTGGAAAAAAAGAGATATTTCCCAAAGCACATTGTTTTCTTTTATCTGTGTGCTTCCTTTAATCCTGTCAATAACCCAGCATGCAGCTGCATTCTGCTCATAGATTTTTAGGAAGATAATAGAAATAAGCATGCATGCTAGATAGAACTGTTCATGGGTAGCATAAAAATACCTGCTGTTCATCAAGATTTCTGCTTGCTAATTAACTAGAAAAATTGGGTGTTTTTTTTTTTAAACCACGGAAATTAATTTCATGAAAATAAAAATCACTTCTTCATTAAAGTTATAAAGAAATGTGAGATTTACATTTATGTTCTGAAGTGCACAAAATGTGTATTTATTATTCAAGGCTGGAAGAGGTAGCTTATTATCTGTATTATTTTAAATATAAAACTGTTCAGCAAGTTGCAACATATAACGTGATGCTATCCAAATTAAAATCATCATGGGCAGAAAAATTCATAGCTAAAATTATACAGGTAATAAATGAGGAAGAAGATGAACTGATTTGATACATTTTAATTTCCATACTTGTTATATGGCAGTTTGTAAATAATGTCCCTTTATGGAATAAAGCGAAGAATCACACTGTGGGGTGAGCAACTTCGTAAGGTTTGAAAGGAAATTGATAATTATGGTTCTTATTAAGAAAAATCTCAGTGGTGGTAATAACTGTAGATATTTTTGCAGTTAACTGATCAAGGCAGAATAATATGTCAGTGTCATTTCCTTATTTTCTTTCCTGTGGGATTTTTGGGCAATTGCATCACTCTCCTCAAAGATTTAGATCCCTTTCCCTAAAGAATACTAGAGAAAGCATTCCCTCACAAATGGTCAGGAAATAAATCTGCTTAACTGTGTTTCTGGCTGTGTTCCATCTGTACATCTTCTCAAACATCTGAAGCAATAAATCGGCTGAGATACACACAAGGTTATCTAGTGATCTGGCTTTATAGAATCTATATATATTGAAATCAAATGACCATGTGTGTCTATGGACTGCACAGATAGCCTCTTTGGGATTCAAGTTCACATATCTCTTACCTATGTTTTTTTTTATCATTACACAATAGAATATTTTGGACATTTTGCTCAAGGAAAGTAATGAATTTTGCCATACAAATTAAATCACTACATAAAGTCTCAATATCCTATAATTCCTGGTTCCTGTCAGATATTCTCCTACTGCAGATTCTGAAAAGCTATATGGGACTTTTCCTCAAATTATAAAATATAAAATATTTAAATACATTGTGTTACTGGAAACATTTTTATCTGATAGCCTTTTTTTTTTTTTTTCCTAAAAATTATAAAAAACACTGCTTTGCTTAAGGACAGTGAGATTTTTTTTATGAATTATCAACAAAATTTTAAGGCTATCAATTATTATCAAAAAACTTTCAAGTTCAAGAAATTATTTGTCACAGCAGAAATACGTCTGGAAATAAAACTAGTTCTGAAGTTATTCAGCCTCAAATTTTGTCATGAATTTTTTTCTTAAATTATTTCTACAGAAGAAATGCATTTTCAATAAAAATTTTATTATCTAAATTTGCATTTGTTACTAATTATTTAACTGAATTTGAAAATCGGTGATTAAACTTACAGAGTACTATTTGTGTGAGTGGATTCCTATGAATACAGGAAGGATTTTACCAGTCATTCTTCCAGGATTTAGGATTCTCGATTCTGCTAGGAAAAAAGGTTAAATGTGAAAGACAATGAAACCAGTTCTATTAAGATTTTTTTGTAATGCAGCTTCCTAAACTCATTGAACTACACATATCAAGACAGCCAGAAGCAGACTTTCATGACAATATACAAGCATCTGAAAATATGGAGTTATTACAGAAGAGTGATACAGCTTATATTTCAGTATCGTGAGCAGAGATATTATAATAAAAATTTGAAAATCTGCAGCCATTATTACTACAGTTCACAGCAGCGTTTTCATTATTTTGTAACTTATTGCATCATCTATGCATATTAATTATCACAAAAAAAGATTACAATCAGTTTTGTATGTCAAAACACTTCTAATATTTGAAAATGCTATTTAATAAGAAACAATTCCTTATTTGCCATCTGAAATTTATCAGTTTTAAATCTGTCACTATTTTGAAAATGATTTCACAATAAGCAAATAACCAGACGCAGCATTACAAAATTATCCTAAACTAAAAAATAATTTTCATGCCTTCAGATATAATTTTGAAACATTGAAGTTTCTGTTGTGATTAGAAAATGTATTCCAAACACAGTTCCTGGAGTACAGTAGAAATGTATTTATATATAATAATGATTGTTTTTCAAATGTATTACTCATATGCTTTAACAGAACTGTCTAGTGTCAGGTGTAGGTTTAAATCCAGAATGACCCTTAAATTTGGTGACTGGCTTTCCTCTTATCTTCAGATGCAGTCTGAATATGTTCTGAATGTAGTATGTAATCTACACTCACACCACTATGTCTCCTTTCTACTTAGAGCATAGGATGCTGCAGTATTCAAATATGCATTTACAACCATCCTCTCTTTCTAACACTTATCCCACAAGTTGCTGGTGAAAACCACTGAGGAAGATGAAGATGGAGTGTCTTTCAGTGGGGTAGATGAGGTCATCTCAGTAGTTTAGAATATATATTCAAAACATGGCATACTAGAGTTTAACCATTCAAAGATCATCTAAGAAACAAATTTCTGGTATTTCTATGCACTATGGATATAAAATGTGTTTGTACCAAGGTTTGCTTTCTAGGATAAATTCCGATAAAGTAGTATAATTAGTAAAAAATATTAAAATATGTCCCTTCTAATAAGTTGCTTAGTAAATTTGTTCTTAAATATATTGTACATTTCTGATATTAATAAAACATAAAACCAATAGTTCACATTATCAAAGTATCTTAATTTTATTTATTTTAATAAAACTGCCAACAATTGATTAATGTCTGGATATCTAAAATCAGTTGAATCTAGCAATGCCCATAATCCAGCAGTAAAGAGAGACAACAGTATTTTTAGATTATTCTTATATTTCTAATTTTTCAGTCTATCATGATAAAAACAACAACAACAAAATAACAGTGGAATCTCCAATGACAGTTTACTGCAAAGTAGCGAACATGGAAAACTTTTCTGGTAAATACCACAGCTTGCCTTTAGGGAAGCAAGAGGTGCTTTTTATCAGTGATATCTTTTTCCATGTCCACCCACATTAGAGCAAGAAAGTACAGTCTAACAAAGATCAAGGAAAGTCTCCCTCCTCTCCAAAATCTCACCCGTTCCTAAAGTTGTTTTGTTTTCTGTATCACTAGTTCCGAACTGTCCCACAAACAGGAAAGTGTCAGTCAATGTGAACATTGGTGGATCACTGGATTCTTATCTGACAGATTCTGCTATCATAGAAATCAAAGAATTGAAAAGCATGACTGTTGTCATCACATGGACCTTTGTGCAACTACTCAAAGTTCTTTGTGTAACTACTCCTCTCCACTGAAGAATGGAAAAGAAATTGTGTGCTCACAGGAACTGTTCAAGGCTACTGAGATCAACTTGGCAATGACAGTAGTGACTGGATATGTCTATAAATGTTAAGTTCAAGTTCCATCCAAGCTACATGCGGAATATTCCACATGAACTACATGTGGAATACTACTGGAATCCATCTGTATACCAGGATTTTAGAGACTTAAATGTTATTCCAGTCATATGTACTTTTTCTCTTCTGGGTAGTTATCTATTCCGTAATGAGTATGATCATAGCAGATATTATCTAAAAAACAATGATAGCTCTTATAAGAGGTGTGAGAGAAATTCATGATTCTTTGAGTGAATTCAGTATCACTATGTTATCCTCTGAATGAATAGATTTCTGCAGTGATGGATCTTAATTTAAGCAAAAAATGTGAATCTTGATATTAATGTTCATTCACTTTTCAGACTTATTTGTCAAAGAAAAGAAAGCCAGAAGACCAAATATTTGTAGTTTTTCAATTTGGCAATTTATCAGTTATGCTACCAAGGAAATTATTCTCACTATATAGCAATTTTATTTCTTTTTTATTTTTTAAAGTTATGATTTGATGAATTTATATTTTCCAAAGGTTGGTCCATCAAATAATGTCTTATTAATCTCATGAACTTAAATATGATCCTTCTGAACAAATGTGATTTTCTAGGCCCAAGTCAGAATCCATATAAAACATATTTATACCAGCTATTGGTCAGACCAAACAGAGATGAAACATTACTGAACAGGTGAACATGCTCTGGTGCATTTCAGTATTTCCAAGAATATGGTACTGGCAAAGAGCAGAATTAGGAGTCTGAACCTCAAGAGAGTGAACTTCCAGCTATTTAAAAAATTATTGGATGATCCCCTGGAAAACTGTCCTTAGGGGAAAAGGGAGAAAACAGAGTTGGCAGATCATTAAAAATGCCTTTCTGAGAGCACAACAGCTCTCCTTCGCAGCATTAGAAATCCAGCAGAGAAGGCAGGAAACTGGCATGGCTGAGCAAGGACCTGCTGGTCAAACTGAGGGAAAAGAAGGAAATGTACAGGCAGTGGAAGCAAGGAAGGATACAGGGATGCTGTCCAGACATGCAGAGATGGGATCAGGAAAGCCATCATGTCATCCTCAAGGAGAATAAAATAATTTGCAAGAACAATTCAGTAACAGACCATTCTTTCATTGGAGGACTATTTGGTCACAATATAAGAGATAGCCTGAGCATGAAGACATGAGGAATTGAAGCTGAAAAATTTAGACACGGTCAGAATCTCCAAAACAATGACTTGTTTGCCACCAAATGCTGTGAATAACTAATTATATTCTGAGAAGACAAATTTACATGAGTTGTTGCTGACTGGTTTGGTACTGGGTCTTTGAGGTAGAGTTGTTCTACCTCTGCCTCTACAATTGGGTTTGTAAAGATTCCTGGAATAAGTTCTCTCAGAAAGGACAGAAATGTGAAGGATATGAAGGTCTGGGTAATAGGAAATTAGGAGTATCATGTTTACTTTGGAGGGCTTTGGTCAGTGACTTAAGAATAGGAGACACCTGTCTCAATGTGAATGTAGTTATTTGATGCTGCTTTAACATAAAATGTGGAAGCAAGTTATCAGAATTCAAGTCTAATTTTGCTTTATCTGTTGTCATGCCTATTTTTGCTTGCTTCCTCTTTGCTCTCAGAAGCATTATATATATTACTGAAATGAAATACTTTATGGTATGGGTGTAGTATTTCTGTGACATTATTGGCATAAAAATTAATTACAGAAACAGGTAATATATGGAATAGGTTTATGTGAGAAATAAACTCAGAACTGCAAAGCCCGCCACAATGATATAAGTGCCCATATCAGTACAGGAGTACTCACTTGGTTTTCAAAGGTAGTAAATAATGGGCATCTATAAATTTCCAAGCACCTAAGAGGAGGACATGTGGCTGGACTGGGTTGCTTGAATTCTCTGACAGTGCTTCATTGGCTACCTAAGAACTTTTGTGAATCTAACTAAAAGTGAAATCTGAAAACAGAGTCTCTATCATGCTAAAAAAATGTTCTGTAAAATCAACTTACAGAGGTCACTGGCAAATTCAAGCTAAGAATGGCAGTGCTGTAGTCCTCCAAGCAATTGAAGAAGGCTGCACCATTTGGACTACAACATGCTATTGGCACAGGAAAATACTCTGACAGCAAACACTGTCAAGGCTGCCAAGTAAAGCACTGTGTCACCAATGCTGCATCTGCAAGAGCAGAAGCTAGATGTTGGTCTGTCACCTGGAACATTTGTAAGATTACTTTTGACTAATACGCTGAAGAAGGAGGAGGCATTTAATTACCTTTAGTGCTTTTAAGAATCTTGCTCTGCTTACCACATACTGTGAGCTGTAGACCTTCCAATAGCATTCTTTGTTAGCAGAATAAATCATGTAATGGAACAGCTGTGAGTCTTAGTAGCCTTCAACAGTAAGCAAAACAAAACAAAAATATGGCAAAAATCTAAAGACATTGCAGTGATTTTTCCTAAAGTCTCCTGATATCTCTAGTATTTAGTAAATCTCCTCTTCTCCCAGTCTGCAAGTTGGTAGCAAAAGTGTCTCCGTGTTAGAATATTTTTTAGTCTCTTGTGGTTATTTGACAATATCTCGCTTTGTAGTTTGTGCAGTACTATTAGCAATTGATTTATTTGCTTATTTGAGGTGAAGAACTAGAGTTCTCTCACATGTCAGAAGACAGAATATACAAGTATCTGCAGAAACCTACTGTTCTCTTACAGGGTACAACAGATAAGATCTCTTCTGTTGTGTCCTAATGTTTAAGGGCCCTTCAAGCGATGATTATAAAATATGATGACAACAACTACAAAATAAGAACGCTTAGAGAAAATCCCCACCAATCCCAAACAAATCAAACTGACAAATCCTGATGGGGTGTTTTTTTTTTGTTTTGTTTTGTGGACCATGGCAGATCGGAAGAGCGTTGTTTTGTTTTGTTTTTTATTTTGTTTTTGTTTTTTTTTAGGGGGGGGAGGGAGTGGAGTGGGGCGGTTGGGGGTAGAATCTCTTCATCTTGACTGCTTGAAATAAAGAAGAATTGGCTTTCAGTTTTGGAAGTGGCTGCCAGTGTAGTCATATACTGGTATGAAAATGAAAAAGCAGTGACTTTTATTTCTGTAAGATTTGATGAATCATAATTTCACTCAGTTGCAGTAGGTTTGCCTTTCTGTAGCTTTAAAGATTAATGCTTTGTAAATTGTCATAATTACATCACTATTAGAATGCATTTGGTCCTATGCTGACACACAGGGGCTTCTATTACTACCCAAGGGATCTCAACCAATTAAACACACAGTGTGCATCCACTTCAAGTATGTTTATTGTTTGAGAAAAGATTCCATCTTGAAACTGAACAAACCAGTAGATGAGATCATTGGTGAATTCTCCCCCAAAAAAGTTTGTCTTCAAAGTACCTAAAGAAAAAAAAAATTAAATCAAAGAACTAGGCAAAGTCAATGTAAGAAATTTTGCAAGGATTGGAAACAGAAGAAAGTCTGTTGTGTTTATGGGTCCAAAAAATACATAGCATTTATTTCTTGATATTTGTGCTTCAATCTCCTTTGAGGAAGATTCTATGCTCTCATCTGTGTACAGCTTTAAAGAAAGCGAGCATTCAGCTAAATACCTGGGATATTGCAGTTCATCTTCAACAGAAAGCCAGAGCAAAGAGATGATATTTGGGACTCTGGTTAGATATGAATCTGGTTGTAGGTGAATATACTTTTGCTTCAAGCCAGTTCCAGAGACTTACTGACTTTTACCTCTTTCAACTTTACCTTTTATAGTGTGGTTAGCAGTTTTAACTTTGCAAATGTATGTTAGCATCTTGCAGAAATGAGCAAAATGCTCTTTTTTTTTTTTTTCTCAGAAAAGCATCTTAGGCAACTTCCAAATGAATCACTCTCTAATATGTCTTACAAAATAAATACCTGTTTTTTTACAGGGCAGGCAAGGAGAAGACTTAATAAAAACAAACAAACAAGCAAATAAACAAAGAAAAACCCATACATTTAGTATATTCCTGCAGAAAGTGAGAGACAAAGTCTTTGGAGTAGTTCATGTAAAGCATAATGAAATTCAAGCTACGTATGCAGCACTACAGACTGAATTTAATAGTAAAGTTCACCTAAAACTCAATGTTATTTATTCCTTTGATGTGAACATTATTGAAATAAAAATGAAAACAACCAACCAACCAAATTTCACAAATGTCATGTCTTAAAATTGCAGGTGTTCACTTGAATCAAGAAGAAAAAAACTATGATGTTTCTTCTTTTCAGTGAACAAGCGCAGTTTAAAAAAAAACATTTTCAGGCTAGGAGAGCATGGACAGGACAATGAGTTTTCGTCTCTTCCAAGCTGCTGACAGGATTCCTTAATGTGTTGACTTCATGAACACCTAGCACTTAAAGAGAATTTAGCGACCTCATATTTTATGCACAAGGTCAATGAACATGCCTCCATTTAAGCTCTGAGTCATTCCATCTGCAACAGTTGTTCTTTGTGTGATAATACCCTCATTTCTTAAAACTAGTTCTTTAGTCTATTCTCAGCTCAGACCTTCCTCCTCTTTTACCCTTTGCTCTCTCCAATTTTTAGAAGTCAACTGGGCTCATTCAGAACTGCCTTTGTGTCCCAGAGACAGCATTTGATCTTCAAAGCATTGTTCCACCACTTTGGCATCCGAGGGCTGTGCAAGTACTGAAGGCATTTTAAATTGATGCTGATGCATTTCACAGGCTACTGCACAAAACTGCTGTAGTTCAGGAAACAAACAAATGAGCAAACAAAATGAGAAAGAAGAAAGAACTCTTCCCCTATTGTTGGGAAAAGGTCCTTCCATCTTTTTTCTTCTTGCTTTTTCCGCAATCAGTATGCACAATCCTATGTGACAACCATCACAAAATCATGGCCATGGTTGATTCTACTCTATACAGAACAGAGGTAAGGCCATCTTGATTCTAAATCAACTTCTCTATAAGGGTGTTAAGCAAACAAGACATGAAAAATGTTTATCCCTGTGTTTGCTATAGATGTAGGAAGTTCCTGTTTTAAATGCAGATCTTTGTGTGTGTATATTTTTAATGGAATCATGAGAATGGCAAGTAGACATAACACAGGCTGTCATTTTTATTCGTTACTGAGTAGAGCTTCTGCCTTTTTTCAGGGCTAGAATCATACACCTAACTATTTTGCTTTTCCTTTCCTGTGATGACATTTCCTAGTGGCTTTTGTTCTCATGAGCATTTTAATAATCTCAGATGATTTCTTAATCTTTCTATGGACTGAAACATTTTCGAAAAAGTCTGGTGAAGAGGATGAAACAGGCAAGAATTACCTTGCTGTCCCTCTCTTGTTGAAATGAAGGCAGTCTGCAGATTACTCCCAAAAAAGTATGTGTGGGAACCCATAGTATACCTTATTACTGTGTTCTAGAAATAAGAACAGTGAGTGGGATGTCTTTTCATGCACTACAAAACCTACAAGACTGCTATTGAGTTATCAAGTACAGACATGTTTTCTTATACCAAGTACCTGAGTGACTTGTTTGGAGCTCACAGGTAAGAACTGGGACTTACAGAGAAATTAGGTCCTTTTTGAGAGGAAGCAGGAGGCACCTACAATAGTGATGGATTTTTAGGCAACTTATTACTCTTCTAAACATACTCTAAAATGTAGATACAAGTTTCAGGGAGAAAGTACGCGATAGATCAATATAACCATTTTTTTGTTTGTTTTTGGTGTCTTTTTGTTCTAGGTATAAAAAAAAGCTGAAGATATGAGAAACCATTAATTGTGCTATATATATTAAATGAACAAATTGGAAATGCATAATATCTTACACTGCTTGTAATTCACTATAAACTTCATTTCATTCAAAACGATTGAATTTTGTGGTTAAAAAAAAAAAAAAGCATGTAAGTTCACTGGAACTTGCTGAATTTTGTTTTAAAGAGTTCTTAAAAAATTCTTCTTGGTTTACTGTGGTTGAGACCTTCAATTTATTCATTTTATTTTATTCATTTAATTTCATTTTTCAGAGTAAGGTAAAACTTTGAATTAGCACTGAGTGGAAAAAAAATGCCTGTCATTGCATTAGAAGGCAATCAAAAAGCTCAGGTAATTAAATATTTTGGTGACAAACCTTCTAATAGTGGCTTAAAATTTCTGGGAGGTGGACTTTCAAATGTGGGTAAAAGACAACATGGTACTACATATTAAGTAGAAGATCAAAAATTCCTGAGCTGAAAATATGGCTCTGGTTGATACATGGCTTTATAAAGTGGAATGAAACAGACAAATTTATCTTGCAAAGTATGAAGTATGTAGCATTCTTGTTGAATACTAAAGGTAAAATATTTAGAAAAGTTGAATAATACTTATGAGAGGGAATAGTATACATATTTTTCACAGACATAGAAAGATCAGTCAGAATTTGTAATTCAAAACATAAACTCAGCAGTGCAAAATTCACAAAGGTTAGTTTTTTTCTTCTATGGATGTTGCCCTTATCTATGTTTACATCCCTTATCTTCTTCTCTAACAAAATAGCCATGATAATGGATTTCTAGATGTTCTTCTGATCTGTAATAAATCCTACAGGCTAAATTCTGATTTATCATTTTTACTTTAATTTAGCATTTTTACTCTAATTTTGCAGATACCAAGAACTGCTCTTGTGGATATAAAACAGTTCTACATATCTAGTGTTATAATTTAAGAATTTCCTTAAATGTAATTTAAATCAAATAAGAATCTAAGGAAGCAGTTATGGAGCCACTTTTAAATATATATAAGACTAATATTTTTTAGATACTAATGTTTTTATTGTGTTGACAATACAGTATAGACTTCTCTACCAGCTGAATACTGCTTTTTATCAGTCTCCAGGTGCAGAGCAGATAGCTAACAGTGAAGATTATGATCATCTCTAGAGTTAAAAGAAAACAAAAAAGCTTCCTAACTTATTTCACATTCTTTTCATACTGGCAGGAAGAATGATACTTGTGTAATTACTGTTTTTGTAACAAAAAAATGAAAAAAAAAATCATTTTCTGAATCAATTGTAATTTGCTCGTATTTCTACCATAAGAAAATGAACAGGAAATCTACATTTTATTCTCAATAATGCAGTTAAATTATTCTTGATTATATTCTGAAATGCCAATGGTATCACTTAAAAAGTTGAATGACAGCCTGTGTTTGAAATGCTTGTGCCTGTGAACAAATTTTTAGCCTCTACTTCTCCATGAACTCCAGAAAAACTAGTCTGCCAGCCCTGTTCCACTTAGGTTCTCTTTGCATCAAATGTATAAAAGCTTATCTTTAGTGCTTTACTTTACAAAGTACGTGTATATTTTATTTCAAGCCAAACTCATATTTTTCAGCTAACTATACTCAGACCCTTAGTGTTTCTGAATTTCTTTTTAAAGATTTTGTTGTTATTGTTTTCTAAAGTGTACATATACATATATATATATATATATGTATCTAAATGTTCTTTTTCTAACTTTAGAAGCTATCGATACAAGAAACCAGATGTTTCATCACTTCCAATTTATAGAAAAATCATTCTGGAATCTCTCATATGGTCCTTATTGGAAAGAAAACTAATTTTATGTAATGAAGCAGAACACCTGCTGTGCAGAAGGTCTGGCTTCCAGACCTAGCTGGCAACATCTTTGCAATTTTCTTAGCAGTGAAATGTTGTTTCAAACAGCACCAAAATTACAGGATTCTTCCAAACAGTTCAGGTGAATACTGCAATTTCAGAAAAAGAAAATGTTGAGCATAATTTTCGGGAAGTTGGGATGTAGATAAATGTGCCAATGCGTGAAAAATTCATTGGAAATGATGTCCACAAACATCTTGTGCTTTTGAAACATCTCAGTTTAAGTAGTCCTGACATACAAAAAACAGTTATCTAAAGCAATTGTGCAATTATTACCTCAGCAGCAGTAGATTTCAACTTGTCCTTTTGATTATTTCCCTTTCCTTTTCTTTTTCCCGTTACTTTTCCTTTTTCCTTTTCTTTTTTTTTTTTCTTATTCTCAGAAGGCTTCTAAGTCAGTCATCTTAATTAACTTGTGGATTAAGCCTGTTGTACATATCTTCAGCACAACAGCAATTTAGTATTAAAATAACAATCCTGCTGCTTTGGATCTAAAAACCATGGCAAATCACACTTTGCCATTCAGTCATGTGTAAATATATGAATGTACATGAATCTGTAGATACTCAATGATCTTAATGACACACACAAAAAAGTGTGAGTATGCATGAATCTGATGACAAAAATACTGTTTAAAATTTTTTTCATTCACATTTTTTTGTTGCAAAACATTTTTCAGACGTATTTTTTGTGGTTGTTTGCTTGCTTTTATGTTTTAATAATGAATTTATGAATAATGCCATGGTTGTGATGAAGCAGCTATTAGTGATTACTGCATTAACTCTCATAGTTTGTTTGTTTGTTTATTCGTGTGCATAGCAAGAAGGGGTATTTTCCCATCAGGAGACTTTGGTCCTCTGTGGTCATCATTTAAATGGTTTTCTATTTTATCTTCTTTTTAATAGCTCCCCAAGAATGTGAGAATTCTTATATTCTTTATACCCAATTATTTTCTGTTATTTTGAAGAGAAACTAAAATCTAAAATATCTTTGGTTAGTAATTTAATCTTTTTTTGGGAGGAGGGGTGGAGTTAAAACTCTAACCAGACAGCTACTGAATTATAATGTAAATTTAAGTTTCAAATTTTAGAAAGAATATAAACCAAATCCAAACCAAGCTCTAATAGTCCTTCAAATGTACTATTTCATAAATAGTCAGGTCCCATCGCCCTATAGATTTTTTTCTCTGTATCTACAATATTAAATCACTTTTCAAGTACCATCACTTAAGAGCACAGAAGCAGGGAATTCCAAAATGTCAGAAGTCAGGCTGAAGTGGGAGGCCAGCTTGGCTGAACAATGATCTTCTAGAGCTTAGGCAAAAAAGAAGAGACCTGGGGCAACAAGGGAGGACTATACAGACATTGTTTGCCATTGTAAGGAAAAGATTTCTGGAAATAAAGCTCAATTAGAGTTGAAGCTGGCAAATATCATGAGGAACTATAATTTTTTAATTATTATTATTTGTATATATGCTAACAGAAAAAGGATTACCATAGATCACATTGTTTTGTTATTTAGTGAGGATGGTCAACTCTCAAACAGGGATGCAGAAAAGGAGAGACAATTAACACCTTCTTTGCGTCAGTCTTCAATACCAGTGATGGGCCATGGAATCCCTAGAATCCTGTTTTGGAGGACAATGACTGTGGTAGCAATAAATTTCCAACCAACCACAAACTTGCGCAAGATTTGCTATTCCACCTGGATAAATATAAGTATACGAGGTGCAATGGAATTCAACTAAGGAACTCAAAGAGCTGTCTGATGTCATTGTGAAACCTCTTTTAATTATTTTTCAATGATCTTGGGAATCTGTAGTTGACTAGAAGCTGGAAAAGCTTCTTATAAGAAAGGCAAGAAAGAAGATCCTGGGAATTACAGGCCTGTCAATCTCACCTCAAAGCTTGGTAAAATTATAGAAATCATTCTGGAATTGTTGAAAAATACCTGAAAGATAATGCAGTCAGTGGTTCCATCCCATACAGGTTCATGAGGAGAAAGTCCTGTTTAATGAACTTAATTTGTCCTTATGAAAAAGCAAATAACACATTCCTTGCAGTATCCATACAGACAAAATATCTAGCATTTAGCTAGACAAAAACACAAAGTGATAGCTGAACAATGAATTCATGGGTTGAACTCAAAGGCTTATAGCAAACTGGGTTACAACAGGCATGTGGGCAGTCACTATTAGGGTCATGCAGGGGTCCATTATAGGGCAAGCTGTCCTCAGTGTTTTCATATATGACTTGGATGAAGGACTCAAATGTATACTGTGTTTGTGAATAACACTAAACTAGGAGGAATTGACTCACTTGAGGGTAGAGAGACTTTACAAAGAGATCTTGAGAAATTAGACTGCTGTGCAATCACCAACCACTTAAAGTTTAAAAAGAGCAAATGCTGGATTCTGCACTTGGGTAAGGACAAGCCTAGCTGTATCTACAGACTGAGAGATGAGGTACTAAATTTTGCCTGAGTCTTCACTGGCAGTCAGGATTCTTGTATTTCTCATGTCCCAGAAGCTCGCATCCTTGAGCTGCTAATTGGGAATTGGATGAGTAAATCCGTCCAACCTCCCATGTGAAGACAGGCTGAGGGAGCTGGACTTGTTCATCCTGAAGAAGAGAAGGCTGAGAGGAGACCTCATTGCAGCCTTCCAGTATTTAAAAGACATAAAGTTTGATTTTTGAGTGGTCCTGTGTGGAGCCAGGAGTTGGACTCAATGTCCCTCATGTGTCTCTTCCAGATCAGGATATTCTGATTTTCTATGATTTAGCCTTTCTATATTCTCATAGGGTGATCCTATATCTAGTTAAATCATCAATTATCATCAATTCCTCATCAATTGATAAATTTAAAAAAAAAAAAAAAAAAAAAAAGTGGTTTTTTTTTTTTGCAGAAGATATAAGCCCTCCTGCCTCTCTCTGAAACAAGACTAAAGATTTAAAAATTCATTTACAAAATCATGATGTGTATTCTGAATGCTATAAAGGCAAAGAATGTAAGAAATAAGTGTGAAAGTCAAATCTTAACTCTCTTTTCTTATGGCCTCAAAAACTATTTATTTACATCTCCTATGCTCTTGTTCAATGCTAAAAAAATGACATCAACCATCCTCAGTTGCAATCCTACTATATCTGTAAGGCATATTTAAAAATAAGTGTCCTTTTACATTTTAAAAAATAAAAATGATCTTATACATGCATATATTTCAAATCTGAAAATCATGCATTTGAATAGAAAAAGTGTGACAGAAAATTTTTGTTTGTACCATGCTGAATACAAGAGAGATGTCTGTGTGTAGGTTGCAACTAAAGAAAGTTATAAAAGGAATGCTACAAATAGAAATAAATCCAGCAAAATATCACAGAAGTAAAAGGTTACTGTCTCTTAACAACATGAGAGAACCAGGATGACTATGTAGGTAAATCCAAGAACTTAGAGGCATAAGGAGAGAATGTAGGCCAGAAGTAAAGCAAATGAACTGTGCTGTTGGGAAATTCACCAAAAGGAGAGGAGGAAATAGGCTTCTGCACTTCTGTCCACCTGCTAAATTCCCTAGAAGGAGCAATGAACATGCCATATGGAAATATGAGAGGTCGTCTGAAGAGCAGAAAAATTCTGCTACTGAGATTGACTTGTGTGACATTGTAAAATGACAAGACACCATACTGTAAAGATGTGACAAGTCCCACAGTCTGTTCAACTGTTTATCCAGAGATTGTGAGATGTCTGCTTATCTTCTTTCCTGACAAGTAGCCTAGGCTCTCTACTGTCTGATAATTTCTTCTGGGGAGGGGACACTTCAATGCTTGTGTACTCCAAGGAGAGCCAGTACCATCTTAGTAGCTTGGCATACTTATGATATTCCCAGCGTGTTTCCAAAAATTATGACGCAAGATTCAAATATGAAAAGGAAGTTACTGAAAACTGTACTTGTCACACAGTGCATATTGCATTAGTCTTGATTATAAACTGCAGACAATGCAGGATGATAAAAGCTAACATTTTCAGACTATCCTTAGGTTGCCTGCTGCTTAAATACTCAATCAGTACCACTAGGAGTACCACAGGCAATTCAATCAATCACACAAAAACTTTGAAACAACCTAATCAGTCCAATGTTTCGTCCGTAACGTTTCCACTACATGGCTCCAAATGTAACTGATACCTTAAAAATACACAGTTTGCTCCAAAAGTGATGACTCCTGTTTATTTCCATGGAAACTATCACAGATATAAAGAGCACAGTAACACTACTCAGTAGAGCAAATTCTCATCTACAAAAAGCAATTTTTGGAAAAAGTCACTACCATTAATTATGCACTTTTGTTAACAATCAACAAGAACCTGCATGCCACAATCCTAAAAATCTGCATGGCCGTCTGAAATAGGGCTTGCCCTTCATACTGCTGTCAGCACTGTTGAAACATACTACCCATCATGTCACTGTGCTAACATTCACTGTTTGGTCTTTGGAAACATTCAAGAAGCATTGATGAATGTCAATGGGTGCTGTATTTTCTGCGTGGAAGAATGGAATGCAATTCCACTTTCACACCTTTACTCCATACACATTCCCATGTCAATGTCACTTTGTCAGACTCTCCCTCTGCTGCCATCTGTTGCATAGCAACAAAATGTAACAGAATATTGATGGGAAAGTTCAACCTCTACTGCGTTACCATCCACCAACATCTGTGTCTGACACTGTGGGACAGCATACTAAAATCAGAGGCATTACTTTCAGAGCAGCACTCATAATATTCACTCCTTATTTATTTATTTATTTATAATGCGTAACAGGCAGTTACAAGAATAAACTGTGATGAGATACAGATTAATGAAGTATACAGCTTTAAGAATTTGACAACCTAAGTCACCATATACGCAGAGAAAAAGTGAAGAAAAAGGGTTGAATATATATAGCAGACCTGCCTTCAATATGTTGGAAGTGATGCCATATGAAGGGACCTGGACAAGCTTGAAGAGTGGGCCCACATGAATCTAATGAGGTTCAACAAGGTGAAGTGCACTGTGTTGCAGTTGGGTCAAGGCAATCCCAGATATGGGTACAGACTGGGAGAACTCATTGAGAACAGACCTCAGGAGAAGGACCCAGTGGTCCTGAAGAACAAAAAACATGAGACAGCAGTATGTTTGCAGCCCAGAAGGCCAACAGTACCCTGAGCTGAATCAACAGGAGTGTGGCCAACATGGTGAGGGAGATGACTGTCTGCCTTAGTGCTGCTCTTGCGAGGCCCCATCTAGAGTACTGCTTCCAGGCCTGGGGCCTGGAATGGGTCCAGAGGAGGGCCATGAGGATGATCAGAGGGCGGGAGCACTTCTCTTACAAAGAAAGATTGAGGGAGTTGAGCTTGGTTAGCTTGGAGAAGAGAAGGCTCCAGGAAGACTTCATTGAAGCAATCCAGTGCTTGAGAGAAACTTATAGCATTGACTTTTGACACAATCCAATAATGGTAGGACAAAGGGGAATGGCTTTAAACCGAAAGGGAAAATTTAGGTTAGGTTTTAGGAGGAAATTACTTACTCAGAGAGTGGTGGGATACTGGAACTTGGAACTGCCCAGAGAATCTGTGGGCACCCCATTCTTGGCCAGGTTTGATGGGGCCCTGGGCAGTTTGATCCAAGTTGGTGGCAACCCTGTATATGCAGAGGTGATGGAACTAGGTGACCTTTCAGTTCCTTTCAACTTGAACCATGATTCTGTGATTCTATCCCACGTGCCTTTGCAGCCATGTTCCACGGCACATGACAGACAATTCAGTAGTGGAGTCCCATGCAGAGGCATGGAGCTGTTACATGCTGCTAGGAGAGGAAGGAGTTGTACCAGGCCTTACTACCATGAAAGATGAAACAAATACACTGAATTAAGTGCCAAGTATAGACAAATCCTTGTTTTTGCTATGATTTTTTTTTTAATTGCCTCTTCCCTGTGCCCACGATTGTATTGAACTTTATTATTTTACAGTGATGAAAACAGACAAGATGATGAGACTAACATAGGTAACTGATAAGGTAGCCTCTTACTTCTATCTCCCCATAGAGAAAACTGTGTAGCATGAGGTGTATAATATAATTGGAGTTTTTTGATCTTATTTTAATTTATAATTAGTTTTATTTCCTGATGTTACTGAATATGTATATTGTTATGTACTTGTTGGAGCACTGCTAGAAAGTACACTTCTTCTATGAACAATCATGGTGGTATATTTGTCTGGTTGAGGTAAACACATTTATTTCTGACTATGGCCCCCTAAGTACAAAGAGGAAAAGAGAAATACAGAAAAAAAATAGGAAAATAAAATGTTCAGAAAAAAAGGTAGATTAGAGGATTCTAGTTGCAGATTTTCTAGTCATAAAATATTAACGTGTACACACATATGCACACAAAATAAATAAATACAAGTAGATGAAAGGAAGGATTGCTTTGACAAACAACACATGGCTAGTCTATGAAATGCAGGATACCAGTAAGACCAGGACAGTAACAGTATGTGAAGAGATATTAAGAACAAATATGAAAGCGGAAAACAACTTTGTCTGAAATGCAGTTTGCATGCACAACTAGCATCTAAGCTGCTAATAGAGATCTTTTATTTTTTCTCCCTCTCTTGCAATCAAGATATGGTTTCCTTACTTCCAGTGAGGTTTTCGGTATTGGGTACTGTCAGATTATACTACAGAGCTTGGAAATCTAGAGTCTGATGCCAGATAATGATTACTATATATGTGTGTTATCTGCTTTACCTTTGCTTCTCTTGCTATAAATTTTCAGTTACCTATCTTTCCACTCTTTCTTGGTTTTAAACTCTCTGCTCAAGTTTTACACTTATGACTTGCCTTACCCTTATGTCTGCACCCACTACTTTCTCTCCTGTGTTTTCCTTTTATTCTCTGTTTCTGTAGCCCTAGTTCTGAATCTCTTTATTTCCCACATGGTTTGTCTTCCTGCTCCAAACTCCGACCAGAATAAGAGAGAACACTAGAAATGAATTCCTTCTCTTCATGGATTTACCCTTATTTCTTCATTAATGGCTTAGGAACTGCTATAATTGGACAATATACAGAAATCTCCAGGATATAGCGTAAAGTATATAAAATATTTCCTTGTTAAAGGAAACTATCAAGTCCTTTTCTACTTCCTAAAAATTCCTTGTCTGCCTTCACCAAAGCTGACTCTTCTTATAACTTATATTTAAGTATCCCATCCAGAATAAGATTCTCATATAATGTACATCTATTTTACAGAATTTTACATAAAATTACAGGTTTATATATATTTTGCTATATCAGGTATAATCTTCTCTCCTTTTAGTTCTGCACTCAAAGGCTTATTAAGTGAAAAAGACATTCTTAATGCCATTCATGATTCAGAACACCATTATCATACTCCCTACTGGTAGTCATGCCTCTGTTTGTGAGCGTTAAAATCAGTACAGACACTTTGCTTGTCAGTGGAACTTGATTGCTGGGACAAAGTTTCCTTAACTAAGATCTTTTTTATATGGAATTCAATTGAACAGCACATCATGATAAGCAAAATATCTACAACCCTGTTGGCATGTCGCAAATCTCACTGTTATGAATCAATTTCTTTTTATATTTTGATTTATCTTGTTTAGTTTGAATAAAGCCTGAATTTCATGAAGAGAATGAGTGACATAACTCAGCTAGGAAAAGCAGGAGTGGAGTCAGTGGACTGTGCCAAACAACACCTGGCCATGACAGGTCAGAGCAGAATGAGGCTCCAGGTGTTTGATTTCCTTCTCTATTTTCTTTCAGAAGAGAGATGGCACAACACAGGCACATACTAAGAGGAGTAAATGACAGAAGCCAGTAATTTTGGATCCAGCTAGGTGGCAACAAAGGTTCAAGGTGTTTAGATCAATAGAAACAATCAAATAAATGATTAAGATATCACAGATGGCTAGATCAATTAAAGGCAATCAATTAAATAGCTAAGAGATCACAGATGGGTGGATAAATTAATAGTAGAAATAAATCAAATTTTCAGTATGCTCAGAAGGAATGTAACTTGAGAATATAATCATGGAGTGAGTGTTGGTGGTTATAGTTTTTAAAGGGATGGCTGTGTAAAACCTGGTGTATTTGTGAGAGCGTGTGTTATATTGCTTTGCAGTTATTCCCTATATGGTTTTTTACTATGCTGTGATTCAGCTTTCCTGCCGGTCTTAGAGGTGCTGCTGTTGATTTTGCCCTTGGAAAAGATTTGTCTTTGGAAGTATACAGTATGGAGGTCTTGAATATCAGTCTACAAATACCTTTTGAGTTTATAAAGAATGGCAGACTGAGTAGTCAGTGAAAAGAATTCTTTCACTAAGTCCCTTCCAAGATAAAAGTAGTGAATCAAAACTTTGCTTATGCTGTAACAGATGAACTTAGTTTGCATTTGAAGGTGTTCTTATGTATAGATAACTGAAACACAAGATATTATACGAAGGAGATGATGGCCCTTTGATGTCATTCTGTGTAATTCATTATATCAGTATTGAGATCATTAGTGCTTCACAACCAAAAACTGTCAATGAAAAGGGATCAGGAACGCCAAAGCGCAGGAGGAACTGAACTTGTTGAAGGACATGAAAAACAATAGTAAGAATTCCTACAGGTACAGTGGCCAGAAGAGACAGACCAGAGTGAGTGTACCTCCTTTGGTAAATATAACAGGAGAACTGGCTTCAACAGACGAAAAAAAGGCTGAGGTACTGAATCAGTTCTTTGCCTCGGTCTTCACTGGCGGCCAGGATTCCAGTACTTCTCACGTCCCTGAGCCCTGCATCCTTAAACCTCTAGGTGGGGACTGGGGTGGTAAATAGCCCCCTGCTGTGAGGACAGAGCAGGTCTGAGACCACCCCATGAGTCTGAGTGCGTACAAGTCTAGGGGGCCAGATGGCGTGCACCCCAGGGTTCTGAAGTGGCTGGCTGAGGTGGTTGCCAAGCTGCTCTCCATCATATTTGAGAAGCTGTGACTGTCACGTGGGGTCCCAGATGACTAGAGGAAGGGTCACATCACTCCCATTTACAAGAAAGGGAGCAAGGAGGACCCTGGGAACTACATGCTAGTGACTCTCACTTCTGTGCCTGGGAAGATCATGGAACAGATCATCTTGGATGACATGCTTGATCACATGAGAAATGAGCGTGTGATCCGAGACAGCCAGCACAGCTTCACCAGGGGAAGGTCATGCTTGATCAGTCTGGTGGCCTTCTATGATGGAGTGATGGCATCGATGGACAAGGGAAAGGCAACCGATGTCATTTACCTGGACTTGAGCAAGGCCTTTGACACGATTCCCCACCACATCCTTATCTCCGAACTGGAGGGATGTGGATTTGATGAGTGAACCACTCAATGGATAAGAAACTGGTTGAAAGTCCGCAGACAGAGGGTAGTCATCAATGGCTCTATGTCCAGGTGGAGGCTGGTAGCAAGCAGTGTCCCCCAAGGGTCTGTCTTGGGACTGGTGCTCTTTAACATCTTTATCAATGACATCGATGACAGAATCAAATGCACCCTCAGCAAGTTAGCTGATGACACCAAGCTGATTGAAGTTGACACAGCCAAAGGAATGGATGCCATTCAGAGAGACCTCGAGAGGCTAGAAAGGTGGGCCCGAGTGAACCTGATGAGGTTCAACATGGCAAAGTGCAAAGCTTTGCACTTGGGCCGGAGGAATCCCAGGCATCCATACAGACTGGAAGGAGCGGTCCTTGAAAGCAGCCCTGTGGAGAAGGACCTGGGGGTCTTGATAAATGAAAAGCTGAACATGAGCCAGCAGTGTGCTACTGCAGCTCAGAAGGCAAATGGTATCCTGGGATCCATCAAAAGAGGGGTGGCCAGCAGAGACAGGGAGGCCCCCTCTACTCTGCTCTTGTGAGGCCTCATCTGGAATACTACATCCCAGCGTGGAACCCCCAGTACAAGAAAGACAGTGAGCTGTTGGAGAGAATCCAGAGGAGCGCCACAAAGATTATCAGAGGACTGGAATATCTCTCCATGAAGACAGACTGAGGGAGCTGGGCTTGTTCAGCTTGGAGAAAAGAAGGCTGCAGGGTGACCTCATTGCAGCCTTTCAATACCTAAAGGGAGCCTACAGAGGAGAGGGGAATCAACTCTTTGAAAGGGTTGATAACTGCAGGACAATGAGAAATGATTTGAAATTGAGGGAGGGAAGATTTAGGTTGGACATCAGGGGGAAATTCTTTACCCAGAGAGTGGTGAGGTGCTGGAACAGGCTGCCCAGAGAGGCTGTGGATGCTCCATCCCTGGAGGTGTTCAAGGCCAGACTGGATGAGGCCCTGGGCAGCCTTGTCTAGTATTAAATGGGGTGGTTGGTAGCCCTGCCTGTGGCAGGGCAGTTGGGGATTCATGATCCTTGAGGTCCTTTCCAACCCTGGCCATTCTGTGAGAAGTCACTGCTTAGGATTCGTTTTTTGTAGAACTTGTTTTGTTTGTTTTTTGAAAAAGCTGAAAAAATAATACAAGACAACCACAAAACAAAGACCAAAAAAATACCCAAAAAACCTGTACAATTAACAAGTGCACAGTTAGAAGAAGAGCACAGTTAGGATGGTATTTTATACATTTATAGTTAGAAAAACTATCATGGTGGAGAGCCAATAAAAAATAAAATGCTCACCTACATCCCAGCAAAAAAAAAAAATCCAAAAGGAAGATCTCCAGAAAAAGATCCTTCCCCACTGACAGTCAGCCCTTAAATAGGATCTAGGAGAGGTGGAGCAAGGCTCCACTCCTTTTAGTCACACAGATGAATTGTCTTCACCTGTGCTCCAACAACTGACTCAGTCCTTGCCTCAAGTGATCAATCAGTGGTTCAGGCCATGATTCAACAGTTCCCATACACCAATCCAATAATGATACCAGATAGCACTCAAAAGAAAAACTTGTACAATATATATTTTCTTAATTCTTATCTTCACCCTTCCTGCTTTTTGCTTAAAATATCTCTGTACTGTGTTAATTCTTAGTCTAGCAAGTATGCTTGTACTTTCAAAAGCAGATGAGCATGTTAGCAGGAAGATTTGTGTTTAGTTCGTTTGCTCTGTCCTACTCTAAAGGATGAAATGACTTAAGAGATCTGATCCAGTGATTTATTTTTTTTTTAATTTCTAAATAGCGGAATATTATTTAATTTAAATATTTTAAATTTTTTATTTAAATAAAATTTATTTAAATAAAATAAATATGTAACTGACACTAGGAGAGAAACAAGTTTTAACATGTTATTCTATGCTATAATATTTAAATTGCCTGATGCTTGATAGATGCATACAGTGAACAATAGGACACAGTGACACCACAAGAAGGGTAGGGACTGAAAGGTGAACTGAAAAGAAATTTTGATAACAGCAAACGAGGAAACTTAGAGCTTTTTGTGCACTGCATTTGATGATGAGAATTGGAGAGCTGGATCTCCCCACACCAAGTCGTCTCTGAAAATGAAAAATAATAAATAAATAATATATACATATATATATAAGATCCAAACTGCTTGTATATGAC
The DNA here is from genome assembly GCF_019238085.1 of Lagopus leucura. Taxonomy (NCBI): domain Eukaryota; kingdom Metazoa; phylum Chordata; class Aves; order Galliformes; family Phasianidae; genus Lagopus; species Lagopus leucura. The sequence continues at coordinate 15,613,019 of NW_024962265.1, read as the reverse complement.
AGATTTCTGTAGCCTTTTCTGAGAAATCCAAGGCTTAAAATGATGATGTTCAACATCATATGAAGAAGAGTGGAAGCAAATCAACTATATTCAGCACTGTGTCTCTATTACTTCTGATTTTAAAGGAAAGAATTTTTATTTTATTCAGGTGGACAGGACCTTTCAGTATATATTATACAGGAACATGTTCATATGAATTCCAGTATAAAGGATAAAGTAAATGAGAACGCTAACATACTACCCTGCTGAATTTAGAAGTACAGAAATATTCATCTGTGTTTGATCTTTCATTCTATTAATGTTCACTGAAGAAATGCTTCTATGAAGCTGCTCTGTACTTTTCTTTAATTACCTATGTCTAACATATGCAATCTTTTCTGAATACTGTTAAAGACAACAGCTATGATACAAAGATATACTTCTTGCAGTTCTGTTCTGTGCTTGTCCAATCTGACTTTTTGCCATTTACTTAACAATAGTTGTATAGCCTTGACATTTTCAAAGCTCTATACAAGCACAAACTAATTAATCTTTAGTTTGCCTTTGAGGCAGATGAGTCAGTATTATTTCTTCTTTCACAGATATAGTAGTTGGAGCAGAGGGGATAAATGAATAGCCTGCAGTCCTACAGAAAATTGGTGTCAAAAACAGCATTTTAACTTGGGTCCTCTTGGAGGAGAATGTGCTTGACCCTGGAATATTTCCACTTTCCCATGGCAACTCTCTAAGTGATATGTTATATTCTCATTATTGAATGAGTTGACTGATCTCAGCACACAGAGAAGTTACATAGCTGTTTGAGTACAGTGTTTGTTACGTACTCCAGAAGGGATGACAAAGGTTACAGTGGTATGAATGTCCACTTCTGAAGCTGTGTTTGTACACTGGGTGTTATCTCTGACTTACACATTGAAATGAACCCAAAATGTTTACTCTCATTGTTCCGTTATGCTGGGAAATAAAAGAAGGTCTATTCACGTGCTGCTGCTATTCTTAGCATTACCTTGCTTACATTAAAGAAGTTAGGCTCACACTGATTTCTTTAATTCTATGTACTCTTTGCTGTGGAACAAAGCAGTATCTCCCTTATTGCTAGTATGATGCATTACGCATCACATGAAATATTTAAAGAATATGTACTGATTACACCTACTCTGTCTCATGCTATCTTAGTTTAACAGCAGGAGATGGACTTTCTCACTCTGCCAAAGTCTGGTCTATTGATATAATGACTGTGCTAAGGAAAGTTGAACAGAATTGCCAAATATGCTTGAGTCAAGAAAAGAATACAGCTAATATTTCATGTTTTCATTGAATGACAGTGGTATACAGTATGCATTGCTGCAAATTTTTCTGAGGCTTTTCATTTGAGAAGAGGAAAACAAGTTGTGGTTTAAAGGTTAGATTTTTCTTGCAGGGTCAGGTAATGCTAAATGGAAAAGTTCATCATATATTACATGTTCTTAAGTTATTTTTGATGAGTAAATGTAGCTATTTCTTCTTGAAGAAATGTGAGAACCACTGTGTCACTTCTTTAGTGGTATAATGAAAATAATTAAATATAGTCTTTTAAAAACTTGGCAACAGTGGTCAGGCTCTGATGCTCCAGCAAGCTTCCTTGGAATCTTAGCTTCAATCTTATGGAAGTTAATGTTTCTTGATAATGAACTGTGAAATAAAAAATGATTGGCTACAATACATCAAGGAATAGAGACACAGTGTTTGTACTGCTCTCTAGCTCCCTACAAGCAAAGTCTCAGATAAGAAATGCATTCAGCAGTTCCAAGATAATCTGTCATGCTAATCTGTACTCAAGGTCAAAATTGTTCCTTTTCTGGTGGCTTTGTTATTTCTTCCTCCAAGTAAGATGAAAAAAAGTCTAAAAAATAATCTTGATACATTTAAGGTGAATTGCCTCTAGTGTGTTCATAATATTTAGTGATTTTTTTTTACTTCTACACTAGATGCGTAGTTGCAGCCCAGTCACCAAAGGTATCTTTTTTCCTTCTTTCCCTGAAGTAATATTGCATTGACTCTTTTTCACTTAAACATTGTTTTGTTTGAAAATACCAACTGGCTTTGCAAGTGGGACTATAGATCCATGAGTGAGACATTTCTGGGCTCATGAATAAGGAACCAGAAAGAATGAGGTACCTAAGAGAGAACTGTCTGGAAGGTAAACTTGCTGGAGGGCAGAGGAGAGTTTCTTGGAATGATTTTTGTGGTGTTTTCTGTTATTGTTTTTAATAGCTGGCACTTGTTAGTGAGCTAATGCTACACTCCACTTGCATAGATAAAACTCCTTTATTAATCTTTTTGGCCCGGAAATCATCTAAATTCTCTCTCCAGCTAGGCTCTTAAGTGTTTTGACCCTCTGAGAGGGGCACCATATGGAAAGTGAGAAGCTGCTTCTCACCATTTGGGAAACGAAACTGAAGTTGTTTTTTTGTTATGAATGACCTGGGAGAAATTAACTGTTGTTAGTCCTTATTACAATATATGAACTAGGGAGTAGCGAATGAAATGACGAGGCATGTGTCTTAGTAAAGCGAAAATATTAAGTATGTTGTCATGGAGCACAGGTTGAAATGTCAGAGGATGTTGTAAATACAGGAATATGTATGGGTTCAAAAATAATTGGCCAAATTCAAAACAATTCTCTAAGGTTATTAAACCCAAAGGCATAACCTTGTCTCATGAAATCAATCTGAACGTTTCTGGAAGCTGTCAAGGTATTACCAGTAGAAGGGTATTTCTTCATGTTTCATTTATCTTTGAAGTGCTTGCTTCTGTCTCCCATCAGAGGGAGGATGTAAAATTATTGGTCTCTAACTGCTTCTTCTGTATTTATTTTAGTCTTCAGTATTGTGACTCCCATGGGGGAGAGTGTGGAAGTGGCCAGGTAGTGCCTTCTTCTGAATCTTCTGAAATGGTGAGCACATTACAGAATAAAACGCACCCAACTTTTAACTATGTGATCCGTCAGTGGTGAGAATAACTTTTTTTTTATTTTTTTTTTAGATTTTATGAGTTCTACTCTGAATTGCCTCAGAGTATCAGTCAGGAACGGTTAATATATGTGGTGCTTGTGAATTTGCAAGCTATGCAGTTCAGAGATGCTTGGTACTTCTGTAGGCGGAATGGTAACATCTACTGTGCCTGTACTCCCTTGCTGTTGCTATTTCCAAACTTTTTCTGTTTTCATTCATTTCTACAGAATCTTTCACATAGTCACAACTGAGTTGTGCCATTTTGTTCTTCATTCTAATGTCTTTTGACAGACAAGAGATTAATGTTATACATAGATACAAAAAGAAATAATTATAAAAGGCATAGTTATAGTATCAGATCTGAAGTCAACATCCACAATACTACTATTATCCCTAGATGTCATATATTGCTTACAAAAAAAATTCACAAAACCAAAACTGTTACTAAGAATATTAACAAAAAACACCCCACTGAAGAAGTTCCTCAGTCTGTGAGTGGCTTTCCTGACGTTCACTAAGTCTCACACAATGGATCACACAATTAAACATGAGGAAGAACTTTTTCTCTCAGAGAGTGGTCAGGCACTGGAATGGCTGCCCAGGGAGGTGGTGGAGTTGCTGTCTCTGGCAGCATTCAAGAGGCCTCTGGAGGAGGAGCTGTGAGATGTAGTTTAGAGGATTATGGTAGCAATGGTAATGGGAGGACGGTTGGACTAGATAATCTTGCAGGTCGTTTCCGACCTTGTGATTCTATGATTCTGTGATTCTATGATTCTATGATCTAGAAAAAGAAGAGGGGAAAAAAACCTCTAAAACAAGAAAAAACTTGTCCAAGTCAAGTCTACATCTCTGGTCCTGGGATCTTAAAGAATTTCTTCAAATTTGATCTAAATAATTGCAGGTCTTATATCTCTTCCTTAAATTCTTTGGTTCCTGACATTTGTGACAGAATGCATTGGGTCTGTGGCAAAAGAGGGCCTATCATCCTATTAAACAGCAGAAAATACTAGAACAACATATTGCTTCTATTCTTTGGCTAAATATTTTAATGAATGCTAGATCATTTTTGAATCACTCTAATATGTTGTCATAGTGCTATTAAAATGGAAACATTATTGGGGGGAGGTGTGGAACGTATTAATACAAAATGGTAATTAATGTTCAAAATTGTAGAGCTATAGAGGCATACAGTAAATATTGAGATCTTCAAGTTTGATTAACCAAGTGTAAGTACTCGGAGAGTTACAAATAACATGTGAAAGTTATAAAGATTTAAGGAAAGAATAATGTTAAACATCATGAGATAAGGAGCTGCAGAGCAAAGAAGAGGAGTAGGGAAGAAGTCTGTACAATGATTTATTTCTTCTGGAAGGCCAAAAGGCTGTCTGAGTAAAGAATAGCAATAGCAAATCAGAAAAGGATAATGCAGAGTGTAATAGGACAAGCTAGAAATAAAGGAAGATATGAAATCAGACCTGTGGAATAAGAAAGGAAAAAAGAAGCTGACAGCTGACTGAGCAGGACAAGAAGGAAAAAGATGCTGCCACACAAGGAAAGAATGGCACAGAAAACTACTCATGCAAGGCACGAAACTGAATTCAATTAGGATTAGAGAGGATTAGACTGTTACAGAACGGAGATAGCAATTTGGCAAAAAAACTGTTAATAAATACAGGGGTTGATGAAATTATAAGGAGTTGTTTGTAAACAGACAACTGGCATCACACAGTACGTCTACATTAAAAAAAGATAAGAAAAACATATAACGAAATACTTTCATGAGAAGACACTATGGAAATACTGAATTATTTTGTGGTATTTCAATAACATGACATGTTCATATGTCCATAAATAATGAAGAGATTTCATTCATACTGCGGAAATGTGCAGTGTTTCTGTTAAGAAAACAGCTCTGGGAAGCAATAGCACTTCTCTCAGATAAAATTCAATGTATATTACTTAAATTTCCAGCTAGATTCCAGGTCATGTCACACTGTTTTAACAAGTGAGTATATGGTGATGGCATCATTTTACAAAGAAATACTCTGGCAGTTTTTTGGTTGGGTGGATTTTAATCTTATTTTCTTCTTTAAGAATACTACATATTATCAATCTTTTTATTTCTCCATACTAGAATAACATTTTGCTGGACATAATTAGTACCTGAGAATTTTGTCATTCTTGTTATAGAACATGAAATTTCCCTTCAAGATTTTTAAATCAATGTCTTCCTTGAATGGAATCTCAGTGTTGATTTATTTGAAACCTGCTATTGTAAGGTACTTTTTTTTTTTAAGTATGAATATCTTGCTACAACATATAGTTCATAGAAACTGCATTCTAGTTCAGCTGGAAATAGTAATCCGTTAAGAGTATGGGGAGGAGAACTTCAGACTCAGTTCTTAGAAAATAGAAATTGTTTCATTAAGGGCAATTGTAGAAATGAAAACAAGGCTTGAGTTCTACTTATTCTCTGAGCTTGATGTACTGACATTAGCTGTTTCAGTGACCCCGAGAGTGCTGCTAATAGAAGTTCTCCAGGAATACAAACAGGACACATCTCTAGGTAAAAAACTGAATGCAGATTTGCCAAACACAACATACTTCTCTCATTAGAAAAACATTACAGGTGCACAAAAAGTTACGAGTTTAGCAGTTACTGTTTATAGCAAACAGGAAGTCTCACATCAAGGTATGTCTGACCAGCTATGAGAGACAAGAGTAGAAAAGTGCAAAGATAAACTCAAAAATATAAGCGTATCAAGGAAAAAAAAAAATAAATAAAAGCCATGTAAACTTGACTACTGCATGTACAATTTGATATTGATTATATTTAAATGATGAGTTTTATCTGGGAAGCTGGAATAAAAAGACAAAGAGGAAAATCAAAATCATTTCAGTAGCTAAGTATCCTATCTACAAATTCATATTGAAAATCATGTAAAATTAAAAAACAGCATACTAAAAATAGATCAGAAAGAGGAACCCTGTAGTGATTCAGGCAAAGGATGTATCAAAAGCTCCCTGATCAGGTCAAGAAGCTCATTAGCATGCATTTCATGCTAATGCATTTCATGTATATGACTCTGCAGCTCTTGGAGGTGTTGTGAACATCCATTATTCAAAATCTACTTATTCTTTTGCACCTGAAAAGAGTTATTTTCTTATACAAGTTCCAAGCTGTAATTTTGTGGTCAATAGTTCTTTCATGGAATTTCCCTTCCGAAGTGCTCTAATATCTCCCTGCTTGACTTCAAGGGGATGAATATGAAAGTCTGCATTGCTTAGAAGGGTTTTTCTATCCCCCCTCTGAAGAGGAAACTTGGAGAAAACAAAATCCACTAAATAAGTGAAAAATCAACCTGTTTGTATTTCAAGGGTCTGTATTGTTTTCATGCTTATTAAACAAAATAATAAAAGTAGACATAAAAGTGACAAACATAAATACATACGAATATATATGGTTAAAAAAAAGAAAAAAAGTCTGAATTTAAAATAAAAAATTACAGGAATCTAAAGATACACCTAAAAATACTACTTCGTTGTTCAGGAGAATTGCAGATATTGATGTTAACTAATGCATTACAGAAAATTAAGGAACAAAATTCTGAAATTTGATACGTTTTTCCCCTGAAAGTTTAGAAATTACTGAGATACTGGAAGAGACTGGCTATTGCAATAATTTCCATGCATGGTATAGTCTTGCATGCTATCCATTTGTGTTCTGTCACCATAGCAATTGATCATATTTCATTTTGCTCTTTTTCTTTCTTTGTGATATTTGAACAGCAATAATGGCATGCCAGATTCATTGCTGACTTAACTTTGCAAACCATAGTAAAGGTACTTGTAAAATAAGCTTGTTTCATTTGAGGAAGTGATTATTTCAACTGAAGTTGGTTCTCAGTCATTCATTAAGCTGTGCATTGTTTTGTCTCTAGGAGAAAAATCATGACATCATACCAAACACAATGAAGTTAATCAGCTCCATCCCAGCTGAAACATGGGTACCACAGAGGAGGAGGAAGGAGTACTAAACTGATACAATTGCACCATTCATGCTCCCTGCTGGCTTGGAGAGGGGGAGAGCTAACAGCCACCTGCTGAATGTTTCTGAGATTCTTCTACAAACATCATATGGCTTCTTTTCTTCATTTCCTCTCCCCACCTGACTTATTAAGGTACAATTAAAATAGGGACAGTGTATTGTTTTTGTTGTTTTTTTTTTTTCCCCTCAGGACATCAGTATTGAATAAATCAAGTTGGAAATGCAAGGTCAGTTCCTAATTTGCAGAATTAATAAAATAATATTACTAAATTGATCTTAAATATTCTATGAGGATACAAAAATAGTCATAGTTGGGTTTGATTGTTGTTGGGTTTTGTAATAACAATTCTGCTTTGATTTCATTTTCTTAAATACCAGCTTGATTGATAGCTTAGAAATTCCATAGATCAATCTAAACAGCTTAAAAAACATAAATAGGATGCATTACTTAACTTTTCTATCCTGACAATGAAGTTACCAAAACAAATCTATTTTGCTTTTTACTTATCAAATAAAAGTATTTACTTAATAAGATTGGAGCAGACACAACCAGGAATCAAACAGTGTCTGTTAGAATCCCCTCTGGGAAGTAGTGTTTCACTCCTATCATAGGTAATTTTCCATTTCCATCCATACTGACATCTGAACCACATAACTTGAGGCTCTGCCTACAGCCACTATTCTTTTATTAAATTCTTAAACATTTACTTCTCTTGCCTGCCATTCCCTACCAAAGATAAAAAGGTCAATAAATCCTCAAATACTAATGGAAGAATAGAAATTATCTGATGAAAGTTTTCCTCTAGCCTCCCGTGGGTTTTCTTTTTTATTCACGAGTTTTGTCGTTCCTTGGTCTTTTATTGTTCTTCACCTTATAAGTGCACAGTCCCTGTATGCAACTTTCTCTATGTTTTTCTAGATCTGATCAACTGCATTGCAGAAATTAGTGTCAAAATCAAACCTCATAACTGAGGGCCCCATGTTATAGACCCACTTAAAGAATTGCAGCCTGGAGGAAGTCCATGTAGGATCAATTTGGGAAGAATGGCATGCAATGGGAGTGACCCCACGCTGAAGCAGAGGAAGAGGGCAAAGTTGAAGGAGTGGCAGAGACAAAGCACTATGGACTGACTGAATCCCCATTCCACATTGCAGTGTGCTACTTGTGGTTGGAAGGGAGCTGCATGGTATAGCTTAGCTACTCATCTGTGTGAAACCACTGCAGTTTTTCTTTTTTTAACTGAAAACTCTGCTTAGGTCAAGAAAAAAAACATATCAGTGGATGGAGAAAGTAGTTTAGAATTGTATACTATGAAGAAATTTGGACCAGGTGAAGTAATTCTTTTTTTTTTTTCCTTTTTCCTTAATACTTGAAAATACACAATATTCATCTTCCACAGCTCAGTAGAAAAGATTTACCGATGACAACTTGCAGCCTGCAGTGTGCAAGTATATGCATTTTACCATGGAGCCTTATAATGGATCTGATTATAGATGCCAGGTTATTTCACATACGCCCATGTAATATTCATCAGATGTGAAAATCTAGGTATTGAGCAGCAAGTAGAATTCTAAATCAGACTGTGATCTTGAAACTCCCTGAAAGGAAAATAAAAAAACATTGTATATATTGGGCTGATTTTAAATATATGTTTAAAGTCATGTTGATAGTTGCTAAAGGGCAATCGATGCAAGTATTAACATCTAATTTCAAAGAATACATTATTTTAATAAAAATCTATAATTATGCTGATTGAAAGAAGAGTTGCAGGAGGTAAAAGGGAGCTAGAACATACATAATTAAATACATGTTTACCAGAAGAAATACATTCATTCTTATTTCTTGAAATTCAGAAACTTGAAATAGTGCTTCAGAAACCCTCTTGGTTCTCAGCTTGTACAAGTTGACATTGCTTTGTATATATTTTATTTTTAGCAGTTTTTTAAACTCAAAACTGTAATTTCCATTCATAGTAATATTTCTTACTCAAATAAACCCATGTTTATGAAATTATATCATTTAACAAGTTTTCATGTTCAAGATTATGGTTTTTGTGTTCAGATCAGCCTGTCCAATGTTATTTCCTTGGTTTATGGTTTACAATTTAAATCATTACTTTATTACTGATATAGCTAAACTTTTCTTTTGCCTAACTCAGATTGAAATCTGAACCCTAGCCTTCACCAGGGTTGAGGTTTATATCTCTCTATGCCTAAATAATTTGATCTTATTACTGTAATCATCTGCAAATCAATTGTACTGAAATTATTGTTGCGTTGCAATGAAAAACCCAGGCATTATATTCCTTGCCATTATTTATTAATTTATCACTGTTATATTAAAATGGTGAAATTAACAAATATGTTCTTATTATGTATTTAATAATTTTAAAATATTTATTACATATAACATTTTAATGGTCATATTCATTCACACTATTTTTTTTAATTAAATTGAGACTTTGAAATACCTACATTTGTTAACAGTAAGCGATATTGTGGTGTTTAAAAATATAAATAAATTCTCTAATAGTATAGAGAGCTACTAAGGAAACTTATAAAATTAAAATAATGGGTATGAACAAAACAAGTAGTTGAAAGAATAACACAGCACAGTTCTGTCACAAAGTGTAGGGTCACAGGCTTCTGTTGTGCACTCATTTTGAGAAAAGAGAAATCCATTTTTAAAACAATGAAGAATATGTGCTCTCTTTCTTTTTTTCCCAACTTAAAAGACCTCAACTTTATGGTAATATTTAAAAGGTTTGAATTAGCTAATAATTACTCTGTTAATCGTTAGTTATATAGCTTAACTATACAATGCATTTTTAATTTTTCCTAGAACATCGCGAGAAGAGAAGATCTATTACAAGCATACACTGACTTGAGAGTTTATTCCATGCGAAAAGGTTACTTCAGTGACATTTGTGAGTAGAAATAAAAGAAGAACATGTTAGGTACCAAGCAGTATTTTTGCAGATATGCAGGATCAAAGTGATATTTACTCACATGGATCTTTTATTCGTTTAATGAGTCATTAAAAGGACTTGCATCTCAAGATTTAGTGCATCTTTATGTAACAAAAGCCCTTTCTAAACTTAATGTTAAGCATGTAAAGAAATTTAATAACTCAACAGTTTGTGAGCAAATGCTTTTGCATTAGCTAGGCTTCTTTCTAAAGACTTTTTTAAAATTGGTCTTTTCAGAATCCTTCATGTTGTCACTGCACCAATACTTTCAAATGTCACATCACTTACAATCATCTGTACATGTGAACGCATGCTAGAAATAACAAGTATTCCTGGAAATTTAAAAAGACATACATTTTCTTTGCCAAATATGGATGTTAAAGAAGGTGAAGTAAACATTTTGACATCTGAGTGTGATATAAAAAATCCTCGTCTTGACAAATATTCAGGTAGCTTTTTTTGCAATATGGAAAAGATGGTAATAGAAAGTCTAATATCATGGACATAGTGCCATATGAATAAGAATGAAAAAACCATGAAATCTCTGTCACATCATGGTCTAGGGACCAGACTCTGAAATTCATCTTAGCTTTCATATAAATTGACTTCCTCACCCCAAAGAGCCTGTTACAGTTCTTAAAATTAGACACAGACAGAATTTGAGTCATTGTCCAAGATTATGGATTTCAAAATTACAAACTGTTGTGAAATGTAGGTTGTGTAAACACAATATGGATGATGCTGATAGAGCCAGCACAGATCTTCCTCCAAAGGCTGCGCTCAGAAACCCACTGTCCAAAATATTTCATTCTATAATGTGGAAAAGATCACATATATAAGTTTAAGCGTAAATACTGATTAAAAACTTTTTATTTCCACTTTATATCCTCTGTGTGGTGTTGCAAATAAATAAATACTCGTCAGTGTTAGAATAGATGTCTTCCAAATCTTAGTGGCAGTGTTTTTGTATATCAGATACATGTATATATCTTACATACAAAAACACATGTCCTGGTTTCTGGATAGAGTTAGTTTTTTTCACAGTGGCTGGCACGGTGCTGTTTTGGAGAAAAATAATGCTGTAACCCAGTAATGTTTTCACTTGCTGCTGAGCACTTGCACAGAGCCAAGAACATTTCAGCTTCTTAAACTGCTTTGCCAGCAAGGAGACTGTAACTGCACAAGGAACTGAGATGGGACAGATCTAGAACAGCTAACCTATGCTGGCCAAAGGGTTGTCTTATGTCATGCTTAGCAATAAATCTGGAGGAGTTGGCTGTGGGGACTGCTGCTGCTTGGGGTCTGACTGGGCATCGGCTGGTGGGTGGTGAGCAATTGTATTGCTTGCTTTATGAACTTGTTTATCATTGTTATTATTAGTTTCTCTTTCCTTTTTGTCCTACTAAACGGTCTTTACCTCAATCCATGAGTTTTACCATTTTCTGATTCTCTGTCCCGACCCACTGCGGGGAGGGGTGGGTGAATGAATGTGAATTTAAATGACAGCAATTAAAATATGCTGTAGGTATTAAGTGATACTTTATAATAACAGAAACAGACCGACCGTCCCATGTTGCAGTGCTAACTTTCCTATCTGTGGATATTTTGAGCTTAACAGTTCTATGCTGTTTGATTGTAAACTATTCATTTGTGATTACTGAGGCACTACTGAAATCACTGTTTTAATAATGAAGAAAAAATGTTTTCATATGAAAATCTGTATAGGTAATTAGCAACTATTTCACTTATCTTAGTCTCTAAACTTGATAATGAAAAAGAAAATTGAAAAATGATGAAATCTAAAATCTTTATTCTGCAATGGGGCAAAAATAGAGAAGTACTGTCTTAATTCATTTCTGTTAGTATTCAGTGGGACACAAGAAAAAATTCTTTAGTGTTTATCTACCTTGTAAACTTAATGAAAATACCCATGCCTTAGCATTTCAGCTCTATTTTATTTTAGATACAATTCCTTCAGTGAATTTTTTGGTGACATTGGAACATTTTTGTTATTGATATAAACAAAGAAGTCTGAGCAGTCTTCTACTTTGTGTGAGTATAGTCACATATAGTAAACCTTGACATTAATACTATAAAGATATTCTGATGTGGGTTAGTTAAAAAAAAAAAAAAAAAAAAAAACTAGTTTTAAAAGATTTGCATTTTTCTTAAGAGAAGCCTACAGTTCTTCAAATCACAAAAGATTTCTTTCATGCTTCTGTGACACTGCCTGTCACTTTCTAAATAAAGATGTAGTTGTACAAAATGTAAAAAACCCAAATGATCAAAGCTTACTATCTAGTATCACAAATTTCACATAACAGGACTATTAATATTTTTAAAGTTCATCTTAGACAGAAAATTCCTTTTCCTGTCATCTCTGATAGTCCTTCTGCAAGTAACTGCACGTACAGCTTGTGAGCTGTGAGCTGCAAAATTATGCAGTATTTTAATTATGGGATACTGAATGCTGTTTTTAGAGGATGCTGACATATCTACTTTCATAGTAAACATAGAAAAATGTTTTCCCTCCCTACCTGTGTTTATATCTGCACTAAAATTTGACAGGCTCCTTTTCATCTCTGCTCCCTTTCACTTGGATGGATACAGATTTGTAAGTACCTTAAGCCCCTAACAAGGAGGAAATACAGAGCTTAGATATGCTAGCCATTCTTAGATCATGTTAGATGGTCTTGTGAGAAAAACTGGGAAACCAGACTACGCCATCTAATTCTTTCTCTGTAATGGAAAAAGGTTCATCTTCTGACTGTATCTGCAGAAAGAGCACTTCTATGTTGTGTATCATCAAGATGAATACAATAGCTCATCTCCAATCACAGCTACTCTACCACTCCAGTGCTATATATATACTTGGGTATGGTTTAACATATGAGAGAAAAATGCTTTTGTCCAGTTGGACATTAATGCATATATTACCGTTGTTTCAGGAAGAAGGAACTGGAGACAGGTCAGATAACACTGTAGTCAGGTAACTGCTGAAGTCTGCTTTAGCTAAGGATTGATGACACTGCTTAATGCTCATAGAGCAGCAGAAACTCCCCCTCAGTGAAGCAAACATTAATTAAATCCATTAGCTCCAACATGAGGTAATGCTTCTTTAGAATACATCATGTCCCTGTGATTAAGGTACCTGCCTAAGAGGTAGGAGAAATGACTTCAAATTCACTTTCTCCCTACTTCAGGACTATAATTTGAACTCCACTCCTCTAACTCACAGGTGAAGTTTTTACACACTAGGGTCTCAGGTTTTCTGAAATAGAGCTCTCTTTTGCTGGAGCTATCCCAAGTTTTATAAAATACATTAATAGCCCTATACAAATGAAATGGCCGTATCCTCTGATAGCTTAGAATGTTTAATACAAGGCTTTCTGAGTGGCTTCTTCTACCAAACCTTACTCTAGATCAGTTCTCTCCTGCCATCCGTCACAGTTCCAGATCAATGATATTCAACCACTTATTTGTCATTTCAGTCCCAGAGGGTGTATAAACACGTAGTAGATATCAAACGCCGTCTGGATGTGAGACATCTTCTAACCAGTCCCTTCTCCACTGAGAACAGTATAGGAACTGAGGGAAATCAAACCTTTTTCCACTGCAGAAATGTGATTGTTAAGGTGTCTCTGAAAAGGCAGATTCAGATCAAGTTGTTTGAGGAGAAAAATATCTACTTTGCCCAGAGTGAATATTTTTAATGTTGTGTTTCAGAGAAGAGAGAAGGAAAATTCTACTCCTTCATGGAAAGTCAAGCCTTTTTTATCTTCTGCCCTCTTTTTACACCTGACTTGAAATTTTTTGTGTCTCATGGAATGTTGCATGTAGATAATAAATAAGTTTTGTACTTTCTCATTTCAGCAAGAAAAATAAAAAGCAAAACTGCATTGAAAGTAAATATCTTTGTTCATTTATTTTTCAGATTGATGCTGGTACTGGAAGCTAACATAATTCTGTGGGTTGCTGGTTTTTTGTTTGATTTTGTTTGGGTTTTTCTGTGACACTATCTTGGTCCTACATGAAATGGAAGTTGGTGGAAACTGTTGAGAGGAAATTAGAATTGATAATTTTCCTTCTAATGTTAAAGAAAAATTGTCTTAATATCAATTTTTGCGCTTTATACATAATTCATTAGACACAGATTGTTTGTTTTCCTTTCCTACTAAATATACTACTAAATATAATTATCCGAAAAGTTGAGTATCATGCAGAACTTTTCTTAGCTCAGATTTTGTATCTAACTGCCTGGAAATTATGTTATGATCATACTTTCACTAAAAATAGGTCTGATAAAAATATATCTTAGTTCAGTTTATCTGCCTTACTCACAGTTCTCAATGATTTATACAGGTTTTTCCTCAACTGGTTTTAAGCCAAGTTACTAAAATACATTTTTAATGTCATTTTTTGCAAACAGTAAGAACAAGCTGATGAATCAAATTTAATATCACTCATGATATCACTCTATGATTTTGCCATCTGTTTTTGCATTCTTTCTTTGCTTAATTGGTTTCTTGAAGCAAGATCACGGTTCAGGCATCTAGAAAGTGGAAACTTTGTATAACAGAATATATTAGAAAGATTGCACTGGAGCCTTTCAGGAATTTCTTTGTGCTGACTTGGACATATATGCTTGTAGGCTCTACAATTATTTTGAAAAGATTTAAATGGTCAATAATTCAAAATCTGTTTTCTTTTCTCCTAACTTATCATGGTATTGGCTTATTGGCTGAGTGAACTGGCTCTGTTCAGCCTTGAGAAAAGAAGACTCAGAAGGGATCCTATAAGCGTGCATAAATATCTTAAGTGTGGGAGTCAAAGAGACATGGGTAATCTCTTTTTGGTGGTCTGTGGGGACAGGACAATGGGAAATGGACATAAACTCGAGCATAAGAAGTTCTGCACAAATATGCCAAGGAACTTCTTCACAGTAAGTGTAACAGAGCACTGGAAGAGACTGCCCTGGGGGGGTTGTGGATTCTCCATCTCTGGAGGTATTCAGGACCCACCTGGATGCCTACCTATGCAGCCTACTGTAGCAGCCTGCTTTGCAAGGGGGGTTGGACTAGGTGAACTCTGGAGGTACCTTCCAGCCCCTAAAATTCTGTGATTCTGTGATCATCTCTTTGCTGTATTTTAAGATAAATATGATTATACTGTTTTAAAAATTAATAACTTATGAATCTAAACGTGTGTGAGAGCCCTTGCTTATGCAGAAGCCAGCCTGCACTATGAACAATTTTGCTATAAATAATTTGGAAACCTTTCTGTATTGTTAGAAATGCTGTTCTGATGGAAGATGCATTTCCACTAAACATATAAATGAATGTTAATTAATGTTATGAGTGTAAATAAATATACTGCCACATAAAATACAGAGGAACTTGAGGAAAGAAATGTACCCTCAGCAGGGCTGCATCAAGAAATGTTATTTAATACTGCACTTTCAAGGTCTAGCAAACCTAAAGCAGCTTGTTTTTTCCTGCATTACTGGAGGTGATATGTCTGGGTTTCAACCACTTTTTTTTTTTTTTTTTTTAATCTCTTCTCTAACCACCATCTAGTCAGCAAAGAAGGAAAAGCAGGTATGTTTGTTTGTTAGTTTTCACAACATCTGTTTTTCAACAGATAACTGTAGAATAAGAAGTCTTCAACACAGCCAAGCAAAGAAACTGTGCCTAATTTTCTATTGGAAGACCATATTGAAAGTTAGGATTAAGTCCACAGGTGTGAACTTAAAAGAGTGTCTGTTCCTTGATCAGCTAGAGTAAACATAAGATATCTCTTATATTAAATGCAGGAACTAATCAGATATCTCATTTAGATGTAAAAGATATTTTATCTCTTTCTCTTTATGCTTTTCTTATGTCCTTGCTAGCATTTTTTCACAGGGTCTGTTCGTATGCAATAAGTACATTATGTTACCATAGTTTTTACTGTCAAAATTAGAAAAGCAGTAAGATGAACTTAGAAAAATCACTTTGTGCTCCAGTTTAACTAGGCTACTTCAATATGACTTACTATATTTTCTAGACCTTTTGTGAAGATTAAAGTTTTCTAAATTAATATAGATAAGCAGCATAGTATATCAGAAGTGAGTAAACAAAAATCAAATCACTGCATCTTCAAAAAATTGAAAAAGCAATTATTTAAATTCTCCATTTCTAAAAAGATTAACAAACTATCTGGTATATGAAGTCAGCGTTCTCAGGCAAAGCACTAGGAATTGGATGAGGTAGTGTAGACAGACCGAGAAAAGAATAAAGGTGCTTTGCAGGATTCATGTTGAGCCGGAGCAGCCAAGTACCATTTGGATTTCAGAGATTACTTCATTCCCTGTTTTTGGTTTTGTTTTGTTTTGTTTTGTTTTGTTTTTTGCCACAGTCATTCGATCAGAAGTTTCCAAGAGCAGCTAGACTTTCCTTGTTCAACCTGAAACCTGTGTTAGCTGTGTTCAGAAGCAAGACATATTAGTACATGCATCTCAGAAGAGGCTTTATTTTCCTGTGCACACTGGAGAGACATCTGACATGCACAGACAGCACTAGGATGCAAGAAAAAGCATTTGTTTTTTCTGATTCATTTTAAAGTGTAAATATATGGAGAGGAGTTGCTCTTTGTTTTGATGAGCAAGCTCACTTAAGAAAGGAGACCAGATCTTCTAGTTCCTGACAGTGATGTACCCCTACCGCTGATTCTAACCTCGTACACAGGGAAGAGAGAAACAGGCATCTCTGCCATTTCATGACCTCATCTAGAATGCCTATATTCTGTTTTCGCCACCTGTGCCTACTGTAGTCTATTCAATAATTAGTATTTTGTATATTCAATTTAGTGACTAAGTAAAATAACATTACCAATATTATGGGACCAGACTACACGCTTCTGCTGCACGACCTGTTTCTAGGACATTGAGGTGGTATTCCTTCTGGCCCATGACCTGTAGTTTAGGCTTAAGAGGCTTATTCTATCAGCAGGAACATTAGTGTTGCCATCCTAGATTCTTCCCAGCACTGCCTGCATGCCTTCCTCCAGACAGCAAACTCTGACAGAGTCACATCTAGATTTGGAAACTGGAAAATTTTCAGTGCTTTTGTTACTTTCATATCCTTCTACTCATTGACAACACCTATCATGATCATATACAATTAAAGTATTGACAGCAAAATGTCTTGTGAGTTCTACTTCCGTTTTTCCTTGATTGCAGCAAGCTGTGTTTTGACAAGGATAATTCTGGAGGTGAGTAGTGAGAAAAATGTTGAATGTTAACACTTGTTTAAATATCTTTTTATGGTGAAAAAGCTTTGTTGAAGATGGGGTACTTGAGTGTTGACTTTCACTTAGCCTCATTTCCTGAAAAACTCATTCTGCAATGAAACTTCCTGCCTGCTTTTGTTTATACTTGCTTCATCTAGGTCACTGTAAAAAAATTGCTGAAAAAACAACCTCCCTGGATCTTATGATGAAAACCTGCACTGTATTTGTCTGCTGGAAAAATATCCTTCTATCTCTACAAACAATTTAGCTTTTCAATGGTGATTTTGCCTCTACAATAAAAAGTACTAAGATGGTTCTCTCATCCTGCCACAGTATGCCATGGGATTTTTTTTAAGGTGGTATACCAATTGTATAATGTGTTCTGGTATGAGGAGATAAAAATGCAAAACAAGTGAGTCTTTAATTTGGCTCGAGAGACTGAAAACATAGTGACACTCCTGTCACATTTGTGAAGGGAATTCTTTACTGAGTGATAACTGATTGAATTAATAGCTGTTCAGCTCTGCCTATTTGGACAACAGTAAGGGAAAAAGAGGATTAATGAGATGATTCATCATGAATAATTTAACTGGCACATGAGAGGAAATGCACAGATTCATAGTCCAGCCTTATAGGACTTTACCATTCAGAATTTTCGCTCACATTAAGGGAATTTCTGCCTGAATAAGAATTGTGGAGATTAGACTGGTTGTTTTTTTTTTTCTTTCTTTCAAAGATTTCTATTTCTTGCAAACCATAAACTCCTTCTGGCTTCTCTGTATCTATCTGTCTACCTATCTATCTATCTATCTATCTATCTATCTATCTATCTATATTCTTTTAGACTCAGGTTATCACTTTATTTTCTCAAGGTTCAATTTAGACTGAAACAACATGGAATGTACTGCTATTCTTTCAGTAGCTCTGTGAATATTGCTGAAAAAAAAATTCACCTAGCCATCATACAGTAACAGAATTTTTCCAATTTTTCCATTGAATTCCCTGAAAAGTGCCTTAGAACAGTACACTGATTTTCTCACCTGAACAGACTGGAGGATAGAGCAATCAGCTGATCATTGATCCACTTTGCATTGTTGGCAGAGAAACAGAAATGAGGAATAGAAAGAACCACTGTTTCAGCTTTCTGTTTTGAAATGTACACCATTAGTCTGGTGCAGCTTGTGGATTAAATTCCCAGAGTAGTTGATGTAAGGAAATAAAGACTTAGGGAATTACAGAAATGAAAATCACGCCTAGAAAGAAAAGCAAATAAACTCAAAGTTTGTACAACCCCTTTCTACCCTAATTATTTTCAATTTCCACAGCTTTAAAACTAGCACTGAGAGAGAAAAATTTAACTATTTAGAGGTAAACTAGAATCAGATCATGGCAGTAGATTATAAAGTGAAATAGAACATATTTGTTCTGGAAATGAAAATACATTAAGGAAAACTGCATTTGTAATCCTGAGTGGAAAATTGTAGTGCAAAATGTAGGCACATATAAAGTAAAATGTTTTCCAAGAAAGGTTTAATGTGCGAAATGACACTGGTTCATAGGCAAGCTAGTTTATATGTATAGCGAGAATTTGTAAGGAGAAGAAGCAGCTGAGTAAATACATTGCAAAACTGATCATGCACTTCATTTCAGAATTCAGTGCAATGATGGTCTACCAGCATGGAGTTTTTAAAATTATTTTTAAGCACATGCAACTCAAGCTGGTCTGTAATCTTCCATTTGTTATGGGATTCACTGTGACACAAAATAATCACAGAACTTTGATTCTAAGTCAATGTGAGGAAAATACTAAGAGATTTTTTTTATTAGTCTTTCAATACCAAAGAAAAATGCAGGGACACCTATAAGCAAATAAAGTGATTTTGATTTCACAGGCAAATTTGTTTCTGCTACTTCTTTCAATATGAAGGCCTTGTTCATGCACATTCAGCATTTCTTTATGGATACACAGAATTTACTGATTATCTGATTATACTGTACTTATTCCTACAGAATTCCACTCATAGTTCAGAATCTCTTTTGTGTTATTTTTTCTGTTTCTGCCTTAATTTTTTGGTTAAGGAGTTTTTTTGTTGGTGATGGTGGTTCTTTTTTTGTTTGTTTGACATTACTGCTTACCTAGGGGAAAAAAAAGAAAGAAAGATGCATATATAAAGTGAGTACCTTACTTACATGCCTGTTGCTCCAAATCTGCCTTTTACTCCCTCAGCTCTGCAATGCCTCTCACAAACACACATGTCTCTTCATGATCTTCTTTTACTCTGGACTTACGTGTGTTCTGAAATTTCCTTGCTGATATGCTCCTAATCTTCATGAGAGATCCCTGAGCAGCAGCAATCAGGCTACAACTTTAACCCTTTGACTCTAGCCTTCTTTTGAATGCTGCTCAGGTCTGTTTCCTTCCTCTGTTGAAACTGACCATTTGTCAGTTCCCCTCACCCCCAAATCATTTGATACATACCCCAAGGTTAGGCCTTCTTTCTTTCAATTTCATCTGCTCAGTCACACAAGCTCTTTTCACCTTATCTGTATCTCTGATTCTTCATCTCTGACACAGTTGGCCAAAATGGAGCTTCACAGCTAGCAGACAAGGACCACAGAGAAACAGCTCCCCCAGATGGTGCGAGAAACCTTAAAAATGCATACTCTCACACTCAAACATACTTAGTTACCTCTATATCTGCAAACATTAAAGCTAAAGTATGACCTCATTTTCCAAGGTCTAATATTTGCCATCCTTATGGAGTTAGATTAACAATTCATAACCATAATGAAATGCAGAGCTCATACCGCATGTTCTTTCACAGTAAGAAAACTGCCACAGATGCTGCATTTACTGTTTGTTAAGATGTTCTCATATGTAGCCAGGAGGAGACACAAGCTCTATTTTCCAATAGAAACATGTGAGAACTCTTAAGATTCTGAGGCCAGAAGTCTTTCCCTGGAGAAAAAGTCTTCCAGTGATGCTGATCTCATTACCGTCTTGCACTATGATAAGAAGTACTGTTCTCAGCAAAGAGATCATACAGCACATATGCAATCACAGAGTATGTAATATTAACACATGCAGGCAATGTGTAACAGATGAACCCTTATGCCTTTGAGCTCCCCGTGTCCTGCTTAGCTACCTCCTTATTTTAACCAGATAGTTTCTAGATTGCTTCTTCCCTTAAAGGGTTAAAAAGGTTAATTCCCAACAGCAAGGCCATTGCTGTCCCTGGCAAAACTCACCTGCTGTGGTGAAGTGTTTAGTGCGGTATGAGGAAATTGTACACAAGAAGAATGAATATATGTTTGCTTTTACTTTTTATTGTGGTGTGTTCTGCTATGTGGCTCACATGTTAAAAAGATCTAGAATTTTTATTTTAAAGGCTTAACAAAAATATTTTTCAAGGCTGAAGATTGCATATTTCATGATTCTTTGCTCCATTATTTCTTGTTTTCTTAGATGAAAGAAGGCTGTTAGGCCAATAAACCTGAAAAGTCGGTTTGGACAGATATTTTGCTTCTTGCTTTGTTCTTTTGTTCATTGTCACTAGAGGAAAATAGCTAATAGCCCTGAACTTTTCAGCCTCTGAAGGATGAAACTATGTGGTTCATGTAACTCTTCAGCACCGGAGTCATTCTTCTTTTCTTTGCTACCGAGGGCAGTCATTACAGCTCCTCCCCATCTCTTTCTCTGTCTTTGCTACATCTTTGTTAAACTGTCAAGGATGCTTGAAAGCAATATAGTTCTCCTTTTTTCTAACTTCAAAGTTTGCTAGTAGATTGATAACAGACTTTGTATTGATCTCCTCTGTACCAACACAATTCTTGCTTCTTTGTAAATACAACACAAGAGAATACAGTATAGTGACAGACAGCTAACCAATATATACTTCTTTTATCCTTGTAGTCAGAACTGGATAACAGAAGTTATCTTTTTAAGTCAGATGTTTTAAGGAAAAGGATAACATTTCCAAATCTGCCAAAAGTCAAGCATTTAAGTCCTTTCTTTTTTTTCAGATACGAAAATAAATTGATACCTGCAATTCCAATTTATTTCATCATTCTATGCTGTTCCAGGGACCTGATCCAAATAATGGATTTTTAAAGGTTTAAGTTAAGATGCAAGGAAAGACTGCCTCAGTATATGCTCATCTTTGGATTCAGGTGTGAGACAGAGAACTGGCATAAAAATTACATCACTACACCATAGTTTTAAGCAATCAAGTCTGAGAGAAAAATTCAAAAGTGAGGTAGATCTACAAGTCCATTGTAAAATATGTCTGATAGGACACCTGTAATGCATTGTTGGACTCCAGAGCTAGGCTTCTGCTGTTCTCTCTGCTTTTGTCTCTCTCACTGACATCCTTCTTCTGTTTTTCTCTCTCTCTCAGGCCCCATTAATTTTGCACTATCCACATAAGGGTATAAATTCAGCAGGACGGATAAAGAACATCTTGCCCTCCTGTGCCAATGATATAACAGTCAGGGGACTTTTCTGAGAATTGTACATCATCAGTCACAAGCTTTCTCAAATATAGAAACCCTAGAATGAAAACCTATCACTTCCAAAGGGTTCCAAGGATTGAATCTTTCTGATGTATATTTCTTTTTCCTATTTACTTTGACTGGCCAGCAAAAACTTCTCTTAGAGGTCCAATCAAAAGCCTGTCTTACTTTTTTCTGTTGAAGGATAACTAACAGACTGAGCAGACATCCAATACTAACATCAAATACATAGCCATGTTTAGTGGGATTCATTTCAGATTTAGCACCTTTGCCAAGTGATGTGGTTCTTTTCCTTTCTAGCTTGGACCAAGTTACAGTATGGTGCACATGAACTATTCTTTTGTTTACATTTATATAAAACATGGTTTTAAAAGTAAAAGCTAGTATGCATCATATATTTTACATCTTTTTTAATGAGGACTACTATCTGATAAGGGAAGGTAAGATCATAAATACTGAAGTTCTCTATAAGCATCTCCTAAGTCTGACAGTGAGCATTTTCAAACAATGAAGTAATACAAACTGGAGTATATTTTGCCTACTACCTTGATGTTACTTCTTTACAACTACAAGAGACCAGAATTTAAGTCTCATTTTGAATAGTTGTAGTCTCATTCTGAACCTTATCCCACTTTTTCATTTCACTAGTCATATTTCCAGCAACAGAGCCCTGGGAGACAAGGTTTCTAAACTTGACTTCCCTACTTAGCCTATCAAGTTGTCTCAAGCAAATCCTGACCTTTGTGATCCAAAGCTTTTTACTATTCACAAGAAATATGGGACTTTTTGGCAACAAAAACAAAGCTCTGGCTTTATTAAAAAAGATAATTAGACAAGGACCCCCCTTGGTTTTAAAGCAATCTAAACAATATTTTTTGATTGGTAATTTTTTGCAGATTTAAAATTTCATCACTTAATGTCAGAAGTAACTGCTACTGTGGGGTCAACAAACGGATCAGGTGTAGACAGCATGGATTCATGAAGAGCAGGTCCTGCTTGACCAACCTGATCTCCTTCTATGATGGAATGACATGCATGGTGGATGAGGGTTGACACAGTCAAACTGGCTTCAGCAAAGCCTTTGAGACTGTCTCCCACAGTGTTCTAGAAAAGCTGGCAGCCCATGGTTTAGACGGGTACACTCTTTGCTGGGTGAAGAACTGGCTGCATGGCTAGGCCCAGAGAGTGGTGGTGAATGGAGCTGGATCCAAAAGGCTGGAAGCAGATTGAGTGGAAGACTGTATAAGAAATGGACCTGGGAGTTGTTGGTTGATGCTTGTCTGAACTTGAGCCAGCAAGTAGGGAAGTAGAAGGAGTAGGGAAGTGATCATCCCTCTATACTCAGCTCTGGTGAGGCTGCATCTTGAGTACTGTGTTCAGTTTTTGACCCCTCTATACAACAAAGACATTGAGGTTCTGGAGTGTGTCCCCAGAGAAGGGCAGTGAAGCTGCATGGGGTCTTGAGCACAAACTGTATGAGGAGCAGCTGAGAGAAATGGGACTGTTCAGTTTGGAGGAGACTCGGGAGACCTTACCTCCCTCTACAATTACCTGCTCCAGCTTGGTATGGGAAAATTGGGAAATGATACCATCATGTCCTGTGAAAGCAGGATGCAGGTGGGCACCTCCCTGCTCCCTCTTATCTGCTGGTTAGGCCCGAAAGATGGGAACAGTGTTTCTGCTGAGATCGCAACGCCAAAAGCTGTCACTCCAAAGAGAGCTGACTCAACCACTTTGGACTTATAGATAAGTTTGTACTACCATTGTAAAGTTGTCATCGTCAACAGAACAGCAACGCCTGATGATCCACTGCTGCTGAAGATCAATGACTGAACTACGAACCACACTGGACCCATGGTGGTGACTATCTCCCTCTTGCTACCTACAAAGATTCCTTGCTTCAATTTCTTATCTTTTCTATCACCCTTCTTCCCTTCCCCATCTTCCTGTCTAGGATTTGTAATAAACTGATCGGGCTAACATTTGACCCGTTGTGTTGTAATCCTGCCATTGGGTATACATATATTAAAAGAACCTCTTCTCCCACCTATAAATTGGAGCAAGACAGCCACCTGTGGGGACAGCACTGGAGCAGTGTCTGAAGGATGCGCCCTCTGTTATGGGCCTGTGAGAAGATTACATAGCATTGGTTCACAATCAGTACAGGACTGTATACAGTGAGAGGCACCCCACGCTTGAGCAAGGGAAGAGCATTATTACCATGAAGTGGCAAGAGAGAAAAAGTGTTATGAACTATCTCAGTCTTCATTCTCCTGCTACTCAGAAAGAGGAGTCATAAAAGGGTAAATTAAGGCAAGGTGGTTTTAGTTTCATAGAATATCATATCATAGCGAATCATAATCAATATCATAGAATCGCGAAGGTTGGTTAAAACCTATAAAATCATCCTAGTCCAAGAGATTCGAGATGATGTGGCCTCACCAGAGCTGAGTACAGAGGGAAAACCACTTCCCTCCTCCTGCTGGCAACATTATTTCTGTTACAAGTGAGGATGCCATTGGCTTTCTTGGCTACCTGAGCATACTGCTAGCTCATGTTCAGCCAAGCTTCAACCAACACCCCCGGCTACATTTTTTCCTCACAGTCTCCCAGCTCCTCTGCTCCAAACTTTTAGTTCTTGTTGTCAGTATTCAATAAACCAGGTCTAGTCTCTTGTCAGTAGGCAATAAATTATGTTACTGGCTCATACCATGTCTGTTTTTCCTATTCTTTGAAGTTCTTTGAGAAGGGGAAGTGAAAGAGAGGAGTGGTGGTTCCTAGCTGCTTATTAGTGCAAAGCCACCTTTGTGTGTGAAGAAATTTCTTAAGCTGGAGAAGGGAACTTGAGTCAGCCTTTTGGTATTTTTGTCCTTGTTGGGAGTGATCTAGCTACTAGGCAAGTATGCAAAACAGAAATTCAATTATGCAAAAGGAGAGCAATTTTTGGGATGTTTAGAAACATGCCTCCTATAAGGACATTTACCAAACAAATTCATGGAGGGTATGCATTAAAAAAAATGCCCATTTTTTATTTCTTTTCCTTGGGAATCAGATATGTGCTGAGTGGTTTATTATTTTGAGATCTGAGTTACTAGTCTATGTCAACACAAATGTGGCATGTTGTAGAGTCCGTGGTGGTAAGGAATTGCCATAATGAACTGGCAGTTTCCCATGCTGTATTTTTAGAAGTTATTCCTCAAATTCTGATTTCCTTCCCATTGAAATATCTAAGTCTTCTACCAGTATAACAACACATCTCCAGCTGATACTGAGGCATACGTTATCAAATGTCAGAGAACTCGTGTATGAAGTATATTCTGAACACAGTGGAAAGAGCTGTGATCTATCTGCCAAATATGCAGAATAAAATTCTTTCTGTCTCTTTGCACAGATGTAGGACACAAAAGAGTTCAGAAAAGGCCTCTTTATAGAAAAGGAAAGAAATATCAAACAGTTGCATTGTTAGAAACAGTCACCATACCTGTTTTGAAGAAGTGAACTTCTTTTCATCTCACAGCATTCATACTCTTACACTTCTATTAAAACATCATTTCATTTTCTCTGATTAGAAACTAATTTCTAGAATCTCTTCGAAAGCTTTCCCCTTCTTATTGATTACTAATTAACTTGTGAAATTCCAAGCCAGAACAGGTTTTCTGCATAATGTCATTAATCTTAAAAATAAGATCTGACCAAACCTCAGTTATTTTCTTTTACAGACTGTCTAAACTTCTTGTATACCATGGTACAGTCATTTTTAAATTTACCTATGATACTACAGTTTAGAACCAATTGGGCCTGGGGCCTATTGTCCTTTTTAATAAAACCTGTTTAAGTTGAAACACTTCTAGATAAGTAATTAAGCTTATAACTTTTTTATAAACATACAAAGCTTTATAACTCAGAAGAAAACTGAAAGCCCAAAAAGTCAGTCTGGCTAATAGATGTAGTGCTTTGTTATTTGCAGTGCACTGTAGAAATGTCCATGTTCTTATAAAGCTAGCTGTTGGTAAAGATTTTTCTAGTAATAAAGAAGAACAATACTTATCTACACCCTGTTTTCATAATATTGTTCAAGGAGGCAGAAATGCATACATACAAGAAAATGACCAAAGAGAAGATGGAGAAAAGCAAACTGCATATCTATTTCAGTGGGGCTCTAATTTTTAAGTTCACAGAAACACAGAATTGTAGGGGTTGGAAGGGACCTCCAGAGATCATCGAGTCCAACCCCCCAATAATGTCTTCTTTTAAACCTCATGGTAAATCTGAGTATGTCGATTTATTTCCAATCTACCAGCACCAAAATGAATCTGAAGTGTCCCAACTTTAACCACCAGCAGTGGAATAAAGAGATTTGACTATGCAGACAAATCTTTCATACTTTTTTTTCAGTGGATCAAATCTTTAATAAAGAATTCTTCAAGAGCATTAGAAAACCTAACACAAAGAATTGGCATGCTTAACAAAGAATTGCAAAGAGCTGCAAGCTCATGAGGAGAGAAAACCAACATGTGATGTGTTTATACTTTTTAATGAAATGATGAGATGCCCCAGGCCAAATATTTTTATTAGATTTTTTGCTTCCCTCTGTCTTCTTCAGGTATTAAATAAGTAATAACATGAGAACATTCTTGTCTCAAGTTTCAAATAGCCTAATTTATATGTGAATTTATGTAGTCTGATTAAGAAGTTTGTCCATTATTTCCTTATAAAACTCCCTGAGGCACTCTAACTCCATTTAGAATTTGTCCATGT
This sequence comes from Lagopus leucura, assembly GCF_019238085.1. Taxonomy (NCBI): domain Eukaryota; kingdom Metazoa; phylum Chordata; class Aves; order Galliformes; family Phasianidae; genus Lagopus; species Lagopus leucura. The sequence continues at coordinate 15,586,473 of NW_024962265.1, read as the reverse complement.
GAACTTTCTGAGTGAACTGACCCTGTTTACAGATAAGCCTCAGTGTGCTCTTGTAAGTTCCCAGACTAGTTTGTTTTCAACCTTATGAATTCTGAATAACCTCTGCAAGCCACAGAACAGCTATTAACTGAGAGGATGAAAGAGGGAGAATAACTGTGAAACATTTTTTACACATTCTCTTAATAATAGATAGTAGTTTCTAATTTATTTTTAATGGAAATGTGAAAAGAAATCTTATATTTTCTTGTTTCCGGTATAATATAGTCTAATATTTCTCCACATGCTGAATGCATTAGTCACCACTATAATGATGCTGTGGCATCAGTCCTCAGAATGTGTAAATATGTACACAAAACCTAACCCTAACATTAAAAAAAATAATGAAGAGAGAATGAAAAGCATTGAGGGAGAAGAAAGAGATGAAGAAAAGAGAAGTCACTCATTAATTGAAGGAGGTATCACAGAATCACTGAATCATCTAATCAACTAGGTTGATTAAGACTCTTAAGATCATCAAGTCTAGCCATCACCTAACATTACAAAGCCCACCACTAAATCTATCTGCATATCTCTTAAGTATCTATGGGGCTAATGAATCCACAACTCTAGAGAGCCCATTTTGGTGTTTGATCACCCCTTCAATGAAGAAATTCTTTTTTGACATCTAACAAAAATCTTCCCTGATGAAACCTCATGCCCCATCACTTGCCACTTGAGAAAAGAGACCCACACTCATCTCCATCTAACTTCCTTCCAGGTAGTTTCAGAAAGGAATGATGTCTCCACTCAGCTTCTTTTTCTCCAAACTAAATGACCTCTTTTAGGTCTTTTAGCAGTTCTTTTAGCTACTCTTCATGTGTCTTGTCATCTAATACCTTCGCAACCAAGAAGAACACTCAAGCTGCAGTCTACCCAGTGCCAAGAGGAGTGGGAAAGACATTTCCCAAGTCCTGCTAGTCACGCTACTTCTGATGCAGGCTAGGATGCCACTGACCCTCTCAGCTACCTGGGCACACTACTGGCTCATGTCCAGCTGTTGACCAGCATCCTGATGTTATTTTCTGCTGGGCAGCTTTCCAGACACTCTTCCTTGAGCCTAAATCACTGCATGGGGTTGTATTAAAATTCTTCTCTCTTACTGGATTGGGCAGAAAACATATGTTCCAACCTTTCTGACTGCAGAATGACACTTCAGAGAACCTTGAGATATATAGATAAAATAAAGACACCTTTAGTTCTTTGATTTACTCAGGAATATCAAGTTAAAACTACTGAAGAATCATACAGCTTCCTTTTTCAGTGTATCACCATTAGAAATGCACAGGTCAGAAACTACCTGTCCACAATAGAAGATTCCTTAGTTTGACAGGGTGGAGGGAAAAAATGTCCCTTCCAAAATGCCAGGAATGTCAGCAGGATCTTTTCGGCAGATTTGAATCCCTGTGTTTAGTGATGACACTTTTTTGTTTCACTGTATTCCCTTTCAACATATTTAAATAAAAGTAAGTTTATTTCAGCAGTAGTAGCTCAGAAGCTAAAAATGCAAATGCCCAATAGTGGTAAAGAAACAGCAGTTTCTTATGTGTAAATACATGCTTATGTCAGAAATAAAACTTTTGTGACTTGACATCATTTCATTTTTCCAGCAATGAAATATCTCTGACTATAAAATTCCCAGTCCTCTCAGGAGGAAAGCTGTGCTAAACAACACCCTATAAAACAACATAAAGGAATTTTCAGTTATATTTTATCAAAAGTTGAGAGATTTTTTTTGTCTATCTTTTCTTGGAAAAAAAATCATAGTAGTTTACAAAACATTTTGTGCTGTGGGATTTCCTTGAAAGAAAGCTAGTATGACATTATCCCCAGTGGTAGTTCTCTTAAAAAACAAGTGTGTGTGGAAGGTTGTAAATCAGTCCAGTTTCTCATGTTACTTCTCTGGATAATTCTAGAGGATTAAAAAATGACTCAAGTTTTCCTGCTATGGATATTGAGGGACATGGAGGAAATGTTCACAACTGCCTCAGGGAAAATTCCCTACTTGCAATAGAACTCTGAAGCCTTCATTGAACTGAGGTGGCTTTCTGATAGCTAAATCCAGAACTACTAATGTGGGTAGGTAGGTCATCTCCTGATGGACTCTGGGACGTATGTTGTAGCTTCCTCCTTCCTGCCTGCAAGCCTATGTCCAGACAGACTTTAGACCTGCATTGCAGCCTGATTTCCAAAATTGCCTTCATCTCCATCCTGCATACTCCTGACTGGAGCAGAGCTTTGCACTTTGTATCCATACCCTGTGCGATGGGGACCATCACTGAGGATGTGGATGGGACAACCTTTATACCCTGGCTCGCTGTCCTCTGGGAGCAGCGGAAACTTGCTCCTCCCTGGCAGAATAAATTTAGATGTTATTCTATATTTTGTGCCTGTAGTGTTATATGCTGGGTCTTGCTGTGTGTGTACATGCATCTACAACCCTATCTGCTGAAGTTGTACCACTGTGTAAAAAAAAAAAGAAGCTTCAATAAGAACGGAAGAACTATTGGTGGAAAGATATCTTAGCTCCAGTCTTTGTTCTTAATTTCATTTTTTAGTTTTACATGCAACTGTCATTAATAAAATGGATTAACGGTCTTTATGTATTTTCTAATAATGACAGCTTCCTTCATTTCAAAGGGAATATTTAATAAATGAAAAAGTCATGTTCTCATTTTCTTAATTTCCTTATTCTTTTTACTTTCTCTATCCCAGTTAATCTTGAATTATTTTCTGTAGAGAGAGGAACACTCCCTGCTCTTCCAAACAAATTATCTTGTTGATTATTGCATTTGCCATGAGGGTGAGAGATGAAAGCTTGCATTCCCTGAGACGTAAACCAGAATTGACCCTATGTCTCTCCTGCTCTGGGGAAATGACATAGCCATTGAGGTGTTTTATAAAAAGAAGAGAGTAGGTACAATTTCATCACTGACAGTGCTTTTTTTCTGTGAAACATTCAGTGTCAAAACTAAGAAAGCCTGATTTCCTACAGATGCTTTTTTGTTTTCAGTTGATTGACTCTGCAGTCTATGAGCATGCAATCTATAACTGAAGCTTTTCCTTTGACTGGGACATTTATAGTAATATGGAATAATTTATGCTGAAATATTTTCCCTTGTTTGCAACACTTCCACTGTTTCTAGCCTTATATTGCTAAGTTTCTTAAAGAATGAAGTACAGGGAACACAGGTGGCAAGGCACATAATAAATCTGCATTAATAAATAAAATGTGCAAGGAACTGTTGTCTAGCATTGATGCCAAAAGACAGAGAAGGGCTAATATTTTTCACTCTTTCTTATTAGAATGGGATGAACTAGTCCATATTTTGAAGAATGATTAAGGTTGGATGGGTTGTCTTGAGGTCATGTTACAAAACATCTGCTTAAGCGAGGCATCTACAGCAACTTGGCTGAGACCACATCCAGGTGACTTTTGTATATCTACAAAGAGAAAGATTCCAAGCTTCCCTGAACAATATGTTCCAGTGCTCCATAACTCTCCCAGTAAAGTATTTTCTGATGTTCAGACAGAACTTCCCGTGTTCCAGTTTTTGCTCATTGCTTCTTGTCCTGCCCCTAGGCACCACCTGGCTGCATCCTCTTTGCATATTCTGTTCAGATATACATTAGTAAATCTCCCCTGAGGCTTCTTGAAGCTTTACAGGTCGGATCTCTTACCTCTCCTCACAGGAGAGATACTTCAGTCCCTTCACCATATTTGTGGTCCTTCACTGAACTCTCTCTGTGTCTGTATTCTGCTGGGGTGCACATCACTCTAGATGTGGCTTCACCAGTGCTGAATAGAGAGGAACAATTCTTCCATGACTTGTTGGCAATGCTTTACTTAGCAAAGTTGTCATGGTTCTATGTTTTTTTGTTGTTGTTTTTTGTTTTTGGGTTTCAGTATTCCACATCAAAACATCATGTAGTGTACGGGGCATTAAAGTGTCACTGCCCCAGTTCCAAGTACCTATCCCTGTACATTACAGCAGTCATGGGATCTGGCCCTTCCGGGTGGGGGGGGCGCTCTCTTGCTGCCTTGCAGTGGGTGCTGGAGGTGCTTTCCTAGCCGTTCCAAGCTTTTCAGGTTTGACTAGGTCCCAGGAACTCTCTCTCTCTCATCTTGTCTGATTTATTAATCTCAATTTCAATTAAATTGTATATATTGTGTTATTTTGTATTCCGATATTATAGTAAAATAAGTTTTCCTCCATAGATTGTTGCCGCTGCTCTTTTCCTCCCTTCCTTCCTTCCCATTTTTGTGGGACTGGGGGTGGGGGGGGGGGAGGGCAGAGGCCTGTCGCCCCTGTCACGGACATAGATTGATCTGCTCAACTCCGTGACAAAAGTGCAGGATACTGTTATTTTTTTTTTCTTTTTTTGTAGCAAGGATACATTCCGGGCTCATTTCAAATTGGTGTGCACCAGGGCCTCCACACCCTTCAGCCTGCAAAGCTGTTTTCTAAGTGTGTGTCTTAAAAGTCAGAATTATACTAACATCTATGATAACAAACATAGTCTTTCACTACTGTTAAGTCATTGTCCCTTTTCAGATGTGGAATACACATAAACGGTCTAATCTGTAGGAAATAAATGTTACCTTAAAGTTCTTTAATTATTTCTACGTGTGGGATGCTACAAAAGTAATGCCTCTTATTTTATTACATTAATGTCTCTTATTTTATTACATTAATCCACAGCATCAGAGGCAGATGTTGGTGTGATGGCAATAGAGATTGAACATTCCCACCAATATTTTGTTAAATTTTGTTGCCAGGCAGCAGATGGCAGCAGAGGCAGACGGCAGTATGACAAAATGGCACCTGACATGGAAGAGCATATGAATACAGGGGGTGTCTCTGAATTCCTCCATGCAGAAAAATAAAATTGCATCCACTGACATTCAATGATGCTTGCTAAAAGTGAACATTTCTGGAAACCAAATAATGGATTTCAGCACAGTGAAACAGTGAATGGTGCATTTCAGCAGTGGTGACATCAATGTGAAAGCCATGTTCCATGTGAAAATGCAGGTTTTTATGAGCACGGTATGCAGGTTCTTGTTCATCACTGGCGAAAATGTATAGTTAATGGTGGTGAATATGTTAAAAAAACCCAATGTTCTGTAGCTGAGAATTTGCTGTATCTAATAGTGTTATTGTGCATTTTTTTAATCTGCTCTATTTCCATGGAAATAAATACTTTAAAACAAATACTTTACAATAAATACATTACTTTTGGAGTGGCCAGTGTAGCAGAATTTCCAAAAGCTGCTTTAGCAGTCATAATTTTATGGAATCACAAATTTTCTTCTCATCTGAACTTTTAATGGTAAATGTGACTGCGTTCATGAAGAACATAAAAATAAAAAACATGAACAACTCACAATAAGGTTATTTACTCAAATGTCTTAATCCTTGTAGAGATAAAATGACAAAAGTGTGATTCTATGTGAAAATACAATATATGATGAATTTAATCAATATTTTTAGATGAAAGTAATGTACCATTAGAGTGTGAAAATTCTGTAGAACAGTAGCAACAGAAGGTTGCTCAGTGGTTGCCTTTGCACAGGTGTCTTTAAAATATGCTCTGTGTCAAGTATCTAAAACCTCAACCTGCTTTCATTGAAGATGATGGCAGTATTCCCACTGACTTCAGTGGGGGCAAGAACAAAGTTCTTACTATGCCTTCAGAGTAATTAATCTTCTCTTCAATTCCCATGTAAAATACATATACAACTACCACTAGAAAAAGCCATCTTACTATTGTTCAGAAAAACACATTGTGAATATCTTCATGTGTGCTGGTTTAACCAGAATTCCATAACATGACAACACACGAGTTCTTTAGTGGTGGAACATAGGGCTGGAAAGCTGCATTTCCTGGTGAGCTCATAGCTCCTGGCAGTCTCGGACTTCCTGGGTCTTAGCTACTGGCAGCGTCAGCTATTCTTGTGTGAGTTCCAGCTCTCCAGGAGAAGAATATGCTGAGAAGAGACAGACTACCCAGGAGTCTTCAGTACTCCCTACATGATCTCTGATTTGGGGTGTTTGGGGTAAAATGGTCTCTTTTACTTCTGGGCAACACATTATATCTTACATTCCTTTACCATCTGTAGTAAATCCATTATCTCTCCCTTTCTTAATTGGGCTGTTTTTGTTTTTCTTCCCCTAAAAAGGAACCAGGAGTGTGAAAGGGGCCTGGGAGGGTCTTTTCTATTCCACTGACTCTTGCTTAGCTATCTGTTGACTATTTTTAACATGTCTGCAATTAGACACCTCAGTATCTTCAGCTGAATTCCATCTCTGATTGGGTTCTTACATAATGACTCAGAGTCTACAAAGAGGTGTATGACATCTGACAGATTTTCAATATAATAAAAAAAATTCTACTAAGATCTATTTAAAAATGAAATGTTTGCTGCAGTTGATTTTCTTCATTCATATTTTAGGTTATAGTTATTCAAAGAAAGCTTTTTAGGTTTGTTTTTTTGTTGTTGTTGTTTTTGCTTTTTTAATTTGATGAGGATGCAGAAAGCTTTTTGTTTCTAAAACTGAATAGAAGGGAAAATAGGCTTGACAGTCTGGATAATAGTTCTGTATATTGATCACACATATTTCTTATTAGATTTTTGAGATAGAAGACTACAGTACAATGTGTATAATGATTGCTCTCATATCAATCTAAGCAATGATAGCTACACTGTGACTAACATTGTGATTGAGATCTGTCCGTTTCTTCCTTTTTCCGAGATGTTTTTGAAGAGTTATCTTTCTGGCTGAAGTCCAGGTACAGATTTATCATACTTTTAAAATCTTGTACTTCATGTTTAAAATATAAGATCTGAAGATGTTCTTAAGTACTTAAAGCAGGGCACTGGTGTACTTCCTAGACTGATGCAGCCAAAGAGAAAATGCTCTTTGCAATCACTGAATTTGAAAGGCTGCTAAGACTTCAGATTTGCCGAACTTTGGCCTAAAAAAAAAACAGCCCTAGAAATCTAGATATTTTTTATATCTTTCCAGAATTGCCTGACTGTGAAAGGGCTAACATTTTGTTTCCTGCTAATTGCTCATCTGGACCTCGAACATTGCAATACCTAGACATGGAATATTATCTGTATTAGTTTAAAATGATGAGAGCCTTGGCTCTATCACACTTCAAGCTAATCTAGTTAGAGATGGAGGAGAAAATGGATAGATCATATGCTTTTCCTGTTCATGTTTTATTATGATGAAGAAAATAATCCAGGTATATTAAATAAAAAAAATAAAGGAGGGGGGACGGCACAAATCCAACTGCAGTCTGGTGATTCCTAGGTTACAGTCTCTACTTCAGAATTGCTTAAGTGTAGTTAACAAAATATGCAAGTTAGAGATGTAGTCAACAAAATACGTAAAGCGGGGGCTGTCAAGGTCATCAGGTGTAACCAGGCGTAATCTGTGTGGGCCCCTTGCGTGGTTAGCAATACGTGAAAGGGGGGCTGTAACAGTCATCAGGCTCTGCGGGGGCTCCTTGACTCATAAGAAAACCATGATGAGACATGGCAAGACAAGACATGCCACATGTCTATTGGACACAGATAACCGTAGCAAGGGTGATTGGTAGCACTGTGATATAAGGGACAACCATAAGAAGAGTGTGTTGCTTGCAATAAGGGCCATTTGCCGCTCACCACATTGGTGTCATAAAAGCGTGTGATTTGGCCGGGGCTGTCTGAGCACTTCACGACGGGACATTAATCAGAGGTTGCTGAAGCAAAGGCAACAAGTGATGACCCCGACGTGAAAATGCCATGTCCCAGTCGTGAATGTGTGACAGCCGGTTGCGCGACGGACACAGGAGCCCGCGGCGGTAAGGCGGCGGAAGAGCCGGAGGGACTGATCCCCCTGGGGCTGTGAGCGCAGCTGCGAAGTTATCCCACAGTGGTAGACTTGCGGAAGGTGGAGGGCTGATCACCCTGGACAACCATGGAATCCGTCATTAAGGTATTGCATCAAGCTTGTAAGGACTATTTCGGTGAGGATGCTCCTTCTGAGAAGGACATTGCCGCTGTACTTACTCGCCTGGAAGAGGAGTGGAATTTTCCCTCCCCTCAGGGCACTTTAGACCCCACTAGATGGGATGCATTTACATCCGCGCTTGCGCAGCGTGCGATAGAGGAGCAGAAAGTTGCGGAGTTTAAAATTTGGGGGTTAGTCCTCGGCGCTCTCCGAGCCGCGAGAGAAGAAGATAGAATTCCTGAAGCTGCGCGCGTTATGATGGGTTTGGAATTTAATAACACCGTGAGAAACGGCGCGGGAAGCGTACTTTCTTGCAGGTCCCCCGAGGAAGAGAACACCGCAAATATGCCCTCAGCTATGGCGACTAACATCTCGTCCGCACCTTCAGTCTGGTGATTCCTAGGTTACAGTCTCTACTTCAGAATTGCTTAAGTATTTTACAAACAATCACCAGATAAACAGATGGAAGAAAACTGGAGGCAGAGACTTAAATTCACCATTTTATCTCACTGGAAATGCAAAACTTAATTATTACGAAAGCAGGATCTTGCCTGCAGGATTTCTTTCTTCCACACTAATTTTGTATTTTTCTATTGCACAGAGACACAGTTGGTAGAAAACAGAGCGCCTGTGTGACTCCTACACTCCATCCTGAATACTCCATTGCCCCAAAGAAATTTAAAACCACAGTCTTGAATCTTCTTGGACAGAGGGATGAATTCAGCTTCCAAATGCAATTACAGCTGTACTAACATAGTGGGATAGTTTGACAGTTCTGCTCAATAAAACATAGCTGTGGAAAGTTTTAAGAAAAGGTCACCCCACTTTTCTTTACAAGAGGTATGGCTTCTACTCTATGTATTGTACTCTATGTATTTCTATGCAAGAAAAGTATTGGCTCATGCTTTTAATTCAAGAATTTTAAGTTGTGGTATATTGTGTGATTTTGACACACTTCTGTAATTATAATTGCATGCTGGATGAAACAGTGCTATAGAAGGCTTTATGTTCACTACACTTGAGTTTACTTATTGTGCTTCTTAACTGTAAATAGATCCTAGTTCTTTAAATCTGGCTCTTGATACAGATACAATGGACAAAAGAGTATCAGTTTCATAGGCATTTAAGTGAGTCAAGAAATGTAATTTAAAATGTCTTCAGAATTTAAGATATTTGATTAAGAACTGAAGTAAAGCCAACCTATGTTAATCTACGTTTTCATGTGAACCTTTCATTAATTAGAATACCTCTATTAAGTTAACACTGTCTGCAAAGAAATAGCTAATACTTATACTCTTATTATAACATTATTTTTTTTTCAGTTGTCTAGATGTTGTTTTGAGTCAACCAGGATTTAGATGATAACTTGATTCTGTCCTATCAGTATTTACAGCAGTCTTTCAAGACCTGTGATTTGATTCAGCAATAAGGAAACTATCTGAATAGTCTTTATTTACTTAAACACCAGTTTGCCAGCAGGCTGAAAAATAAGGATCCTACGTTCACTCATCCCAGCATTCTGTGAATTGACTTCATCTCTCTTGGAGTTTGAAGTTACTGCATGGCTATCCAAGATATGAATAATATGATGCTGATATACTGTATCAAGATACTGAATAATATGTGCAATTTTCACATTCAAATTCTAAATGCCTTTCCAACTTTTTTTGTTTTTAAAGTATAAATTACATTTGAATTTAATTGCACAAAATGCAACTATTTCATAAACTCTACTATTGGGTACATTGTACTTCACAATTACACAATGGAAATGTGGCTACGTCAATATATAACAATCATTTTAATTGATTAAAATGTAAAGTAGTAAAAAAAAACCAAAACAGTACTGAAACCACAGTAAAAAAACAGGTCAACAGGGATTACCTACAAGATTTCCTTGTTCTTTCAACTAACTTTAAATTTCTCCACATTACTATCAAATCATTTATAATGATTATTTTCTAAATATGTATCTATACTTTTGACACAAAATAGCCACAGACTGTCTTCATAAGTATTTACTGCTTTGCCTTTCTTCTTAATTTACGCTTTATAATAACGTGTATATTAAGAGTCTGTTGCAATCTTTGAGTTTCACTGCCATGTATGACAGAGTGACACTTAGTTTAAAATCAGGAAATCTGGGATCTCTTGGGTCAGTCACTGTGCTGCTTTATATCCTTGGACAGTTGCCTTAGCCACATCACCAGTGAATTTGTTTTGTGTGTCTTTTTGTTATCACTGAAACTGTTGCCAGTAGGTAGAGATAAATCCTGTAGCCACTCAGTGTGAAAAAGGCAAAATTAATGAGAAATGGCCAGGATTGATGTAGTTCAGGGAAAAGTAAAAGAAAGGCTTGAATGCACATGTCAATAAAAATGCGGCCAAAGCTCTCAAGGAGTCAGCTGAGCCTTGGCCAGAATGTGCAGGCATAGGTGCCCTCAAAGAGCATTTAGCCAGTGATTCAGAAGTTATAAGAAAACAGGCCAAAAGCAAGCACAGAATTTGTTTTGCTGTGCACATCAAGGAGAAGCTATTGGATGTAGCCTTCATAGGGAATTTCCAAAGACTTTTTGGCCTGGCCATATTGTTTCCTAGGATTGACATTATTATTATCATTATGAGTGAGTGAGTGAGCACTTTCCCTGTGAATTCAATGCATTTCTGCCTTCAAATTTGATCAGCAACTTTGAATAAATAATAGATTGAAAATGGCTCGTATCTAATTAGCTACTCCTTTGGGTAACAAGATTATTGGAACAGGTGTGGTCTCCTACTATGTATGCATGTGGTACCATGCTCTTCATGCTGGAAGCCTATAATCACTAATGTTTTACAATTAATGAGCAAGATCCAAGTGAGAGATGAGTCCAGGCAAAAATCATCTAAGTATAATGGATCTTAATCTTATCTCAAGTACAACATATATCACTGGGTGGAGGTAAAGGACATGATTTTGACCACATTGTCAATAACCTGTATATATGATGAAATTCCAGTCTTAAAACTCTTGATTAGGTATACAGATAAAAAAATTCTAATTTCAACTCCAGATGGAGATTCATCTGAAAAATAGCATAGAATGGAAAATCCATTGCTACTCTGTTAAATCTAATATTCATTCACTTTTAATTGATTCAAATACTCTTCCATTTCCAATCATTATTGATTCTTATTGTCACCTTTTCTGGATTTCATGCATTAAATGTATAATTATGAACATAATATAAACATTTTAAGAATTGGAAAAACGTATTATTTTTCTTTATAAACATATATTATCTTAAAAACAAACAAACAAACAAAAAAAAAACATACAAAAAAACAAGTATCCATTTAAAAAGTTATTCATAAATGTTTTATCCTTATGCTTATAACTTATTCTATGCTTTTACCACATAAGTCAGTAAGAAAATTTTCAGAATCTTTAGTGAAAACACAAAGCAGTTACTCTCCCTTGATTTCTGTAGACTTTTTGAGTTCTCTGCTAGTTCGGAAAATATACATTATTTAGGACATTCTACCCCTTCTGTGTCATTTTAAGTAGTACATTTCATAACAAAATAATACCAGATTAACAAAATAATACCAGATTTATCTTTATTTATATTTTACCTCATATGTCTGTTCCTTCATTTCCTGATATGTGGTTCATTTTATATATAATTTATTTTTGTGTACACGAAATTCACCCAACTAAAATTCCTAGACATGGTCATTTGTTACTATGTGTAGTCATCAGCTCTTTATATGGAGGAATTCAAGTGCGCTTCTCGTGTTCAGACTATGTCATTCAGTTGGCACTGTCTTGGTTGTATCATCAGCAAGGAAGGACTGCTAAAACATAAGACAATCACACAAATTATGTCCAGTCTCCCCCTGTTTCATTTTAGAAAGATAAGAAACTTAGGAAGCTACTATGTCCTGGATGTGAAAAATCCCAGAGCTTCCCTCTCCATCAGCTCTTAAGATATCTTCTGAAAGGAGAATTAAGATATATCTTCTGAAATGGAAATTGTTATCTTTTCTTCCTGTACAACTTGCAAAGTTGTGAGGAGCGGTCTATTCCTGTTGTAGTGAAACAGTTCTCATGCTAACTTTGCAGAATAAAAGTAACAGCAAAGCATTATTTTTGAACTAGAATGCTGCATTAACCAGAAAAAAAGTAAATGGAATGGGGAAATGTAGGAAAAACAACAACAACAGCAGCAAACAAGCAAGCAAGCAAACAAACAAACAAAAAAACCCTAGAAAATATGGAAAAAGAATGTAAATGCAGGATCTCAGTACCTGTTGGTAACACATTTACTTTTATCCAGCTATTCATCCATGTTGCTGAAATTATAGATTAGAGCAAGATATTTCTCCAGACTGTGAGTAATGCAAAATAGTAAAAAGTAATGAAGGAGGCTTTTCCCACTATTCTGTACAAATGTAAAAAGTTACACAACTCTCCAAATTGACTAATTTCAGTAGGGTGCCTTTAAATTTTGACAAAATTCATTATTTTAACTTTGAATACACTCTTCTGGGATGTTTTAGATTTTCTAGCAACAATATATGATCTCTCTTGCCAGAGCACCCAATTTCTCCTCAAATTAATTTAAATCTTCCCTTGTAATTTAAAATTTTTATTTGTCATTGTCAATGTAACATCGATTATTTCTGGCTCTGCCCTCAATTTGGCTGCAAGAATCAGTCTCTTGGTGCTGTTTAAAATCTTGTTAGGAATTTTAGGAAAGGCAACTGAAGCAATCTAATGATAATTATTTTTGCCATTGTCACTTGGAATAATCATGTAGCCTTTTTATTGGAGTTTGATAATAGTACTGTATTCTACAGGATTGTGAGTTGTATAAATGAAAAACATAAAATATGAATTGGTTAGGGGTCTCTAAGTAAATATCTGGTCTGAATTAACAGATGTGGAAGTTCTGCTTTGTGGGCAGGGAGTTAATTTTCATGTCTTTGTTTTGTATCTCCTGAACATCAGAATCTCATCTATTTTCTTTTATTATATTTTTTGCCTGGATTGATTTTTTTTAATTTATTTTCTTTCTTCCATTGAATTTCTACTGCCATAGATACATCGCAGTTCAATAACTATTCAGCAAGTGCTCAGATAACTCCAGCACTTACTCATATCCACACTTCAAACTCCATATTAATGACAACCATATTCACTTTAGATTTGCTTCTCTCTCTGTCAGTTACTTTCCTTGAATATGGATACAATCATACATGCTAACATAATAAATTATGAACAATTTTATTGTTCATAAAAATATTATGAAACATTATGAACAATATTACAAACAGTATAAAGTTTACCATCTTAAAAAATGTCAAACATATAACTAAATGCAAACAATGGAATTGCTTCTACTGATAAATATAATAAGGAAAACTTAATAAACTAAATATAATAAGGAAAACATAAGTGTCACACTTATTAGAGTAGAACAACTATTACACTTTTTGCTATAAATGCTTATTTTTAAAATAAAAATAGTTGAAACTAGGGTTTAATGCCTTTCCTTTTTAAAAAGAAGCATCTAGATGAGAAAGAGAAGAGGATGATTTAACAGTAACTGAAATTGCATCTGTATCATCAAGTTCAGAAAGATTTAATACTGCTCAAATATTCTTATAAGGATTTCAGCAGAACCAATGGAAGATCTAAAGAGGCTCACCTTAAGAATTCAGGATCTATTCAACCTAAGGACTTGAAGGATCATGCTCCTGAGTCATTGCTACATGAGAAGGAGCATCCTAATCTCTTTGGTGATAGGACTAAGTTTGAGTTGGGTTCTCAGTTTTCTCACAGATCTCTTCTTCCAGTAAAATTAGATGAAGTAATTACAGAAGAATTTATTATTTTCCCATTTTTTCATCAGTCTCCTAATGTGGCAAAAGGCAGTTTCTTCCCTGCAGAGATGTGTATAACAAATTGTCAACGGTTTATGGGCTGGTCCGGCCCAGTTCCGTGACCAGCAGGGCGGAGGGATCTGCGGATCCGCGCCTCTGGGAAAGGGGAAGCAGGGGACCCCAAAATACTTGAAAACAACAGCACTGATCTGAGGTGGAACAAATGATTTTACTAAATATAGTATCAGTAAAATACAATGAGAGAGAGAGAGAGAGAGAGAGAGAGTCTGTTTGAATTGTATAGACCTCACCACAATGCTGGGGTGAGAAGTGCAGTCCAGTTGAGTGACTGAAGTACAGACGGCGAAGTGCAGATGGCGAAGCGCAGGCGGCGAAGCGCAGATAGCGAAGCGCAGACAGCAAAGAGCAGGCGAAGAAGAAGGATCAGGTGACCTTGCTTGGAGTTATATCCCCTTGCTGACCGCAAAGTCTCCTGGGGAAATGTAGTTCTTCTCCGACGGACAAACATTCGGCAGATATCAAACCCCACCCCCAGTGCATTACACGATGTTATGGTGTGGAATACTGATGACCAAAAATCATAAAACCATGACACAAATTCAGGAAAAATAAGTGACAAGGAGGCAGACATTCACAATCTGTGGTTCTGGCCATCTTGTTCTAGATTTAGCACAAATCCTATATAATTTACATTCTCAGCAAATATCTTTGCTTTGCACGGAAGTGCTGCTAAGTCAGCTGTTTGCTTTTCTTCAATCAGTGTAGAGCTGAGTTTAGGCATGCTCATAATTGGCTGGAAAGAAATTAAAACAAGTTCTGCAATTTTCATTTGAGTGCATGAAAGCAAGAGGATAATCAGGAACCCTTTGCCAAACTCTCTTTTAGCACTTTACAGCCATGATAGACTTTTGGAAAAATAGCTTCTCATGGAAAAATGAAGCTGTTTAGATAAAAGTTAATTCTTCATGTGGCTATTCATGCACCTCAGATAGAGTGAGAAGAGGACACTATAAGCATTCAGAAAATGAATGTATGTAAGGTATTTAAAGGACAAGGAGAGAAATAACTTATTGGACAGGCTGAAGTCAAAGAAGTCTCCACTATTATACTCACAGTATTTTTTGAGGGCAACACAATTGGTAGCTACTAATATTTCCCTTCAAAAACTGTGTTGCCATCACTTGTAAAAGACCACAGGAGTAGTAATGAGGCTTTGCATTTGTTGTCTGAAAATACATTGGCCTACCACGAGCCTTGTTTTAGCTTCCTCAAATGTAACAGGTATTTTCTAATGATCACGTAGTGAGCAGTTATTTCCTGATTAGTTCTTGTTTTGTTTATATTAGCAGAAGTTTGTGATAAAAACACATTTTTATATTTTTATATCTGTTCTGTGTAGATTGAAGTATTCAGCATAGAATGAAAGAGTTCTGACCCTGGAATAATGATTTACTGTAGAAAAATGCAGTCATGGTACGATAGTGAGAATACAAAATTTGATATTGAGGATAAACTACAAGAGGATAGGTGAGACATAAAATGACACTAGAGACTGTAGAGATGTAACAACTTTCCTACAATCATCTGAGGAAATAGAGGTGCAGGAACAATGCAAAATAATTTTTATGGGTGCAAACGGGACAAAGAAATAGTATCCAACATTCTTAAGACAGGATGTAACTAGTAAATTCAGATGTAACATGCAGATATACATTAAAGAGAAATATTAAGTATAGTAGAAAATATACTTTAAGATCTCCAGTGCCTTTTTATTCATGCTCTGAGCAAAAGACTTGAGAAAAGACTAATTCTCATGCCCAACCTGCAACCAAAGCTTTCAGATGCCCTCAGAAGCACTAGAAGTATAAGCCTATAAAAAGAGAAAGTAGGTACCAGAAACAAGTACTATTAGTTAGACTTTCCACAATGCTATTCTTTGTTTTCTTTTTCTTCAATAATAAAATCCACAGTAATAATAATTCTTAATTAAACTGTTAAAATTTCAATTGCTCTAAAAACATATCTTGGCTTTTCATGTATGATGTGTTTCATTTTGGCTTTAGATGATTATTTGAACGTAAGCTCAGTAAAAAGTTTTAATCAGTGTTAGCATCCCGGATGAATTTTTAACTCTTAAAACTGCTGGACAGACTACCTTATAAATCATTGGGATCTCTGATTCTTAAAAGATGCTAATGTTAATAGTTAATAACAAGAAGAGATGTCATCTAGAGCATTACAGGATGTATTATATATCAGTATATGCCATGTCTATCAAGGGGAACTTCAGGGCACCTACAAGACATCACATGTTAACATTTTTAGATTTGTACTATGTTTCAGGAAGACTGAACATTTGATTAGTCTGTTTTGAACAATTGTACATTATAGTAATAATTGGTAACTCATTATCCTAATGCAAGCCCAAGCTCGTTGTTACTTCTTCCTTTTCTCTCACAGACAAACAATGAAGCAGGAAAGCTAAAGCAGTATTATGAGCAAAATATGCAGTACTGACAGAAGTGTATGAACACACAAACAAAATATGAGGAACAAAGCTGAGAAAAAAAAAAAAAGAGAATCATTGTAGAAATATATACTTGCTTGTGTCTCATTTTATCACAGTCCACAATTTTAAAACATGAAAGACCTATAGCCCAACATAAACTAGTGGTTCTACTGGAATTTTTGGAAGAAAAAATAGGATATAGAGAGGTGCAGAGCAACAGAGTAAGCTGTGACTGTTTCTGAATTGCTCTACATTGCTGTTTACTTAAACATAGGAGAACATATTTCTACATATATGTATTTTGACATAACTACATATTTCTCTGTTATTTTTTTGTGATTATGTATTTCAGGAGAAGAACAGTCCTGAGTCATGCAGCGTTCAGTTGTGCTCAGCAACAGGTAGGCTAGAAATAGTGCTGCTGTCCACAAGACTACTTTGAGAAACTTATTTTGTTAACTCTGATGACAATCTGTAGAGGTAAATGGAAAGGTGTCATCAGCATCTTTACAGACCCTGAACAGCGTGAATTGAGATGCTTCTTCCAAAAATCATTCCATTAAGTTCAGCTTCACTACTAATATTTCCCCATAGTTAGATACATAGCTTCATATCACGGGGAAAAACAAAGTTCTTTGTGTTTTTCCAGTTTGACATGAGGCTTTTAAAGTATGGCTTGTGAAAACATTCAGTTAACCCAAGTTTTGCTGAGGGGTTAATGTATATTTCTTGATTTTATGACAAATGATCTTCCTAATGCAATTTATCTACTTACATTACTGCTAAGTGTTTAGTCTGTTCTTAAAGTATTCTTTCGTAACCATTTCGACCACGATCTACATCCTCAGTACATAGTTCTATAGGGTCATAAATGGGTTAACTGACTTAGACAAGATTCTGGTAGTTTTCCTGCCAACCACAATAAGGTGTACGGATTCCTCAGCCTTCAAGGTAGGAAAGGAGTGTAGAATGCTATAAGTAATAGAATTTAATAGATTTAGATCTCACCTCAGTCTTTGCCTTCTCTGCTGTTTTTTTTTTTTTTTTTTCCCAAGTCTTCATGTCAGAGATGCTGCTCCTTGTTACATCTGTCACAGTGAGCTTCTTGGTCCCTTCGTAGTGTCTGTCACTGAAAGGACATGTTATCAAAAGTGTTGAGAAAGATTTCATCTCTCTGTTGTACAGCTCAGTGATTTAGCAGGTTCAGCAATGTGACATGCTGAATCAGCCCTGCCACTGATGTTAGGAGTCTTGGACTACTTGGTAATTATGTGCAGATTGGCTGAAAAGGTTATGCTATGTAGAAGGAAAATGAGGGTAGTCAAGAACTGTAGTAGCTACTTACAATTGAGTGGGAGAATCCCAAACAATGTTAATGCACTACAATATACAGTTTTATCAAGCTGCACACAGCACACTTTCAGGGAACCTTGCTTTCAATTGCTAACTATCCTCCTTAATAGGATGGGGTGGGAGGAAATACTGTTAGTCAAGATAACGATAAAGGAGCTCACTTTATCAATTACTACCACAAACAGGACAGAAGTGACAAGTGAAGTTGTTGACAATTAAAAGAGCTGGATAGTGAGAAACAAGAAAAAAAATAAGGTCCCCCACATACCCAGCTTTTCCCAGAGTTAACTGAATTCTTTCATTCCCAACTCTTCTACCTTCCCGCTGCTCCCCAGTCCTGTGCATCCTCAGAAGGATCAGAAATACTAACTCTGATCATTCCCTAACAGCTGCTTTCTGCAATTCTTTCCTCCTCACACTTTTACTCTGCTCTAGCATGGGTCCCCTCAACAAGCTGCAGTCCTGAAAAAATCTATTCCAGTGTGAGCTCATCCACATGGGTTGCAGTTCCTTCAGGGCATGTTCATGTGCTCCAGTGCTCCCCCTGAACTGCAGGGGAATCTCTGCTCCAGTGCCTGGAACACATACTTCCTGTCCTTCTCTGACCTTGGTGCTTGCAGGGCTGCTTCTCACTCTTTTTCTTCCTCACTTCTCACTGCCCCGTGTAGTATTTTGCACCTTCTTTAGCACATTTCTTTTAAGGTGACAAAAGCTTGGCTGCTGAGCTCAGCTGTATACTGAGATGGGGTTGTTGGAACTGGCTAGATCTGTCTCTGTCTGGCATGGGGAAATCTCTTTCCATAGAGACATCCTCCCAGCTGCCAACACCTAGACATGGACACCCAGTCCAATGATGTATTGTGATTAGGATACAGAGGAAGAGACATACCCTTATTAATTATTATGGTACCATACCAACTACATATATTTTTGATACACAATGTTGAAAAATGTTTGTAATCACATTAGACCTATGTAACAAACCCCGATTGGCTACTAGAGGCCAAGAATTGCAAAATCAGAGCTGATTCCTACATTAGCCATATTCTTCTCAAGTGACTTTGTACATTTAATTGTTAAACTATTATGCAGTCTCCCTGTGCCACTTAGAAGAACAGACTGTTAAAATTTTGTAGTAAAGGTAATAAGAAATTATTGGAAAGTGCACTATCTGCAGCTAGAATATATTCACTGTGTAGACTTTTAGTTATGTTGGTCTCTGGAGTCAGGTTTGATCACCAGCACACTAAAGTCTATAGGATTTATTAATTGATTGTTATCAGTTCATAGAGGTAATATTCCAAACAACGAATTTTTAAGTTGTCTATCTTTCCTTTGCTTCCTAAATAACATGTATGCAGGGTAAAACTGAGTTTAGAAGCTGAAATAATGGTAAATTGTACATCATGTATTACATACCATAAATTTATGTTTTGAGTTTTATTCAACATTTAAGTCAGGGAATTCTGTCTGTTATGTTACAGTTTCAGTCTGTTCAGGCTGGGGTTGCTCTGAGACTTCAGTTACTTATTGTATTTGTATCATTAAAAAACAGTAGCAGAGATACAAATGAAAAAATACGAAGTTTTTAGAGACAGATCATATTCCCCAGATGTGTGGAAATCAATGTAATTCTCTATGCTACATCACAGTTCAAACCTATCGAATCCCCATGAAAACATGTTGGTCTTCACCACTGAGGAAGGTTTCCTAATTTCCAAGGAAAAAAAGAAAAAGAGATGATGAAATACAGGCCCAAGTCAAGTCAAATCAGGACTCTCGGAATTCTGAAAATCTGTAGTTTAGAAACAGCATTTTGAATACAGCATCCTGAGGTTTTTATGCAAGCACCTAACTGTTAGAGTAATATTTATGTGAACTCTCTAGAGATATCTGAAGATTCCTTTGGAGAATCACTTAGAAAACTTAAAATGAAACTGACATGTTAACTATACGGCCTCTGAATTTTTTAGTTTCCTCTTAGCCTATTCTTAAACATACCTCAAAAATAATAGGAGACTCAAATTTGGAGCAAGATTGAGAATTAAATGTGTCTGCTTATTTCTTTGGGGATATTTGGTCAAAGTCTTGTAAAATTACATTCCTGGTACATGACAATTTAGATAACTTACAAACAATAGTTAGCAAATCATAAAAAAAATAGTTTAAATCATTTTTGCTAAACAAAGCAGCTTATAATTTAGGCAAATTTTTCAGAATTGAATCACAGAATTGTAGGGGTTGGGAGGGACCACTGGAGATCAGCTAATCCAACCTCACTGCTAAAGCCAATGCCAGGTTGTGCTTTATTTGTTAAAAAGCTGGCTGATTAATACAAAAATATTCATCCAAGAAATATTTGATAAATGTTGTGTTAATGGAATCAGTATTAATGTACATATACTTTATCAAAACCAGCAAGTATCTAGGGCATAAATGTAAGAAAAAGTTGGGAAGGATCACTGCCTAAAATTCTGTGGAAGCCTAAATGAAGATATGTGTGTTTTTTTTTTTCCACAGCAAAAGCCAATATTTCACTTGGATTGCAGGTTCTACCAGACTAGGAAAATCAGGCAGCAGGGAAGTATCATTCCATGAGGTGTCCAGTATTGGGCACACCCCTTCTTGAGTGCAGGTGCTTTTCTTTATCCTCTTCTTCTGCTAGCATGGCATTCCTGGGCACTTAGTTTAGAGACATGAGCAGCATCTGTGGAATGAAGGTTCTCTGGATGATTATCTCCCTCAAGATGTGCCCACAAAAGGCTGCTCATCGGTTATTTAGCCAATGTCTCCAAACTTACATTAAGTAACTATTTTGTCATGATATTCCTCTTCTACTTTAGCAGTATGAACATGTCTGTACACGTATATACAGTTTGCTTCCAGTGTATATCTGTCTCTTGACAAAACACAATGTAAATAATTTATAGCCACAATTTATTTTGAGATAGAAATATGCTGATAAAAAATTCTGAAAATGTCTTCTATCCAGAGAAAAGCAATATAGATCCCAGTGTTGCAATAAACTGCATATTTTGTTAGGATATATATTTTATTGATTTTTTTTTCACTTGTGCTTTGTAAGTTTTCTATAATTCAAATCTTGATTGTTATTTTTGATACAATACCTTGAGTTACTAGAGGAGGAAATTAATTTTTACTACTCTTATTTTTGTTATGAGTTGTCTTTAAATGTGAGTAAAATATCTGTACTCACTGTGTAATGATCTTCCATTCATGCTGAGTTAGCAGAGAGAAACAAAATATCTGTTCAGACATCAGCCTGCCTGATGGCCTTCTCAAAAGGGATTTTATGCGTACATATAAAATCACCTGCTTGATATTGACCTCCACATGCTAAGTCCCACTGCAGGCAGATCTTAACAACCATTTATCTTCGACAAACCTCTGGTGCCGACTTTCCTGGAGGGCAGCAAGAAACATTTATCAATATAGGATGTTGCTTCGTCGGTAATTATCAGTCCTCTAGGCAGACTGGTTCAGCTTTCTCCTTCAGAGCCTCCTGGGTGTAGTGACCTGCCTTCCCAGCCTCAGCAATCTCTGCCTCTGTAGGGATCCAAGCCAGTGGCTGCCTTCCAGGGAGAAGTGAGCAGATGCATATCTGTATGAGATAAAGTCACCTGTGGGTGAGTTGTCTACAGTGCAGTTTTCAGCAGTAACTCACCTAGCATTCCTCACCTCTTAAAAATATCCACTTTCTATTTTATTTCATGTAATAGATTAGCAACTGGGACTGAATAATCAAAGCATAGGTAAGACATGAATATATGCAATTTGAAATAAAATTTACCCTGAGAATATAAAAGTATTAAAATTTTGCAGCTAAACTGAGATTAAAGATGTGAAGCCTGATTACTTATTGGCCTATTTACCCTTGTGTATAAACAATTTATTTTAGCAGAACCTGGTGATCTCCATACAGATTTTAAAACGTATAGGAGCCAACAGCTCTTTCACATTTTGCAAAACTGACTTAAATTATCTCACAGAATTGAAGATAAATTGGTAATGGAATAATGCATTTTAACAGGGCTTAACTGAAAAGAAAAAAACGCATGTAATGGAAATCACATTTTTTCAGTAGGCATAAAACATAATATAGAAAGAAGTATCTTCGGAAAACACAGTTGTAAACTGGCTGCCCATGGCCTGGACACGCATACTTTTCTTTGGGTAAGAAACTGGCTAGAGCGCCGTGCCCAACAGATAGTGGTTAATGGAGCAAAGTCCAGCTGGAAACCCGTTACAAGTGGTGTCCCCCAAAGGTCAGTACTGGGGTCCATCTTGTTTAATATCTTTATTGATGACCTAGATGAAGGGATTGAGTGCACCCTCAGTAAGTTTGCAGATGACACCAAGTTGGGAGGTAGCATCGATCTACCTGAGGTTAGGGAGATCCTTCAGAGGAATGTAGATAAGCTGGACCACTGGGCTGAGGTGAATGGAATGAGGTTCAACAAAACCAAGTGCCAGGTACTGCATTTTGGGCACAATAACCCCATGCAGTGCTATAGGCTTGGGGATGAGTGGCTGGATGATTATGAAGAGGAAAGAGACCTGGGGGTGTTGGTTGATGCTCAGCTGAACATGAGCTGACAGTGTGCTCAGGTGGCCAAGAGGAACAAGGGCATCCTGGCCTGCATTAGAAAGAGTTTGGTATTGTGAGTATTGCGTTCAGTTTTGGGCCCCTCACTACAAAAAAGACATTGAGGCCCTGGAACGTGTCCAGAGAAGGGCAGTGAAACTGGTGAGGGGTCTGGAGTACGGGCCTTATGAGGAGCAGCTGAGGGAGCTGGGATTGTTCAGTCTGGAGAAGAGGAGGCTCAGGGGAGACCTCATTGCACTCTACAACTTCCTGAAGGGAGGCTGTGGTGAGGAGGGGTTTGGCCTCTTCTCCCAGGCTACAAACAGGACCCGAGGAAAAGGGCGCAAGTTGTACCAGAGGAGTTCAGGTTAGACACAAGGAAGAACTTTTTCTTTCAGAGTGGTATTGACACTGGAATGGCTGCCCAGGGCGGTGGTGGAGTCGCCGTCCCTGGCAGTGTTCAAGAGGCGCCTGGATGAGGAGCTACGAGATGTGGTTTAGTGCTTGTGGTAGCAATGGTAATGGGAAGATGGCTGGACTAGATGGATAAACTTGCAGGTCATTTCCAACCTTGCAATTCTATGATTCTAGGATTCATTTAATTGCTAACTAGGGATACTTTGGTCAAAATTAATTTACAGGACAGAGGTAATACTGGAATGATGTTCTGACTGGATTCATATTCTGCCTTGCAAGATAATGTGCTCTAGAAACAGAGCAGCATTTATGCCATTCAGCCACAAGAAGAAGGAAAAATATGCTCTAATTTTGTGTTTTGATTCTATTATGGAAGTATCATAATATCATATAGTATGGGTGCTTGCTTTTTTTTCCTCAGCTAGCTATTATAACATCCCAATTTTTTTTAAAAAAGCAAACAAAGAAATAGGAAAACAAAATACCTTTCTACCAAAATAAATGTAGGTAAATAGAACTGTGGGGTTATTTCACATATCAAAATGGTCAATAATAGCCATAATAGTCATATCTCTGTCTCATTCTTGATGTAAACTCTTTACTGCATTTGTGCTCTGTATATTTCTTCTTCAGTTAATTTAAACCTTAATCTGAAGTAGAATTCCTCAGAATTCTTCAAGTGTTTTTGAAGCCTATGTTCTATCAATGGACCATATAAATAATCATAGATGTGTCTATTTCAGAAGATGAATTTCAGGGCCTATTTTATCTTTTCTTCTGTCTGCAGTCTTGTGCCTTATTCTGAGCCTTCAAGCAGAGGATATTGCCATGACATGCAGACAACAGTCAAAAGAGAACGTAAGAAGATTGCCTAAATTAAGATTGTTTGTACCAGCTTAATGTGGCTGTTGTTTGCAAATGTAATATGATACAGAGCTAAGCTGCAAAATGGAAAACTGTAATTTTCAGAGAACTTTTCTTACATTCACTGAACAGAATATCTTCTCCATTAATGAGCAAATAGTCAATATTTTGTTTCTTTCTTTTTGTTTACTTGGAGGTTTCATTGCACATTTACTATGCACCGTCCAAATCCTGCTGACTGGAGAATTAAAGTTCTGATTCAGAAAAAGCCTCTTGCTAGGTTCTTTATAGCCACTTGCTTCACAGAAAAATATTTTGCCTCTGTAATATTCTTAAGAAAAGAAATTACATTATATACTACAGAAAGTTTGATGTAAATGATATTTGAAAACTTTCTATCAGTTCCTACAGTCTTGAACAATATTATACATGTTCTGAACTCCAATAATGAAAGTAGGGATTCTACAGAGAGTAAAGGCTCTACCAAGACAAAGTCAACACTGTTGCAGATTCAGTTACAATCATAGAACAAATGATTCAAGGATGCTGTAGAGTAGGGTTTACAAAGATATACAAACCAGTGTTATCACAAAATACATAGAGACAAAACATAAATCTGCACAAGGATTTTTATGAGACATTATCTGACTTTTGAGGATGTCTTTGCTATATAAAGAACTGTCTGAATTTCAGCTGGGATGGAACTGTTTTCTTCAAAGTATCTGGTATGATACTTATTAATTGGTTAAAAAGGAGAAAAACAATGTTGATAATACACCAATGTTTACAGTTGTGCTAAGCAGTGTTGCACAGAGCCATGTTGATTCTCATGAAAAGTCTCAAGTAGCTGGAAGGGAACAGAATTTGGATGCCTGACTTAAACTGGCTAAAAGGATTTCTGTAACATATGACATCAAGTGGAAGGAGTTTTGAAGGGAGTGGGAGTTCTTTATCTCTTCTGCTGCCTTTTGGGCTAGCTGGATATCAGGAGGTGATGAACAATTGCTGGTGCAGTAGTTACATACATCCTTACATATATATATATCCATAACTATTATCCTTTTCCTTTTCTCTATCTTAGTAAATAGTTTTACCTCAACTCAGGAGTTCTACTTCTTTTTTCTGATTCTCTCCTCCATCCATCCTAATGGGAGGAGGAGAGTGGGCAAACGACTGTGTGGTGCTTAGCCATCTGCTGGATTAAAGCACAAGAAGAATACATGCAAATGCTGAGTATATATTTACATCCATATTACTACTATTTGAAAGAACAAACTGAAGAAAAAGTGATCATCATAATAAACCATCATTTTGACTTCATCCACATTGGTACTGAAAACTTCAACTAAACAAATATATTTCTCCTGCTTGAGCTAAACTCAGTGTAACTCAGTGACATTATCATTAATATGGGCCAGTGCAAAAAGCAAAAGAAATGTTTGCCCCATTTGTTGACAGTTGAAAAGTAATGGGTTACGATCATTCTGGGCTCTGTAATGAAAATAACCTTAGAAGACTACTTTGCCTACCTTGCATTCTCCTGGACTTCATTATCAAATTTGCAAACAGTTCCAGTCTTGATTTTGCTGTAACATTATCCAGATCATGATGCAGTACCCAACACAATGTCACAGTTTTTTGTCAAGCCTATAACAATTACCCTCACACATCACTTTCTCTACTGTAACATTACAGAAATGGAATACAAAATGCAGAGTCATTTATGTTATATAACTTCAAATACCATTCAAAAAATTTAGTTTTAGCAAGAGTGTTTTATTCTATTTGTTTATTTCAGCTTATTAAAAGCTTACCTTACAATTGTGAGACCAAAGGTTTCTTATGTTATGTGGGAACACGTGCAGCCTTGAGAATTACAGTTAAAAGGTTCATGCAGTTCTCTGACAAGTCTGTCACTATTAAGACAAGTCAATATCTAGAATTACAGTTTTACATCTTTTAACTCTGGGTTGGGGCAATCTCAGGTACAGATACAAGTTGGGCAGAGAATGGCTTCAGAGTAGCCCTGAGGAGAAGGATTCGAGGGTGTCAACTGATGAAGGGTTCAACATGGGCTGGCAGTGTGCACTTGCAGCCCAGAAGGCCAACCGTATCCAAGATGCATCAAGAGAAGTGTGATCAGCAGGTCAAGGGAGAGAACTCTGCCTGTCTGCTCTCGTGAGATCTTACCTGGAATAATGCATCCAGTTCTGGAGCCCCCAACACAAGGACATAGAGTTGTTGGAGAGGGTCCAGAGGAGGGCCGTGAAGATGATCGGGGGCTGGAGCATCTCCCCTGTGAGGATAGGCTGAGAGAGGTGGGGCTCTTCAGCGCAGAGAGAAGCTCTGGCACTACTTTTTAGCAGTCTTCCAGTACCTGAAGGTGGCCTACAGAAAAGCTGGGGAGGGACACTTTATAAGGGCAGGTAGCAACAGGAGGGGGGGAAATGGTTTTAAACTGGAAGAGGGTAGATTTAGACTAGATATTAGGAAGAAATTCTTTACTGTGAGAGTAGTGAGACAATGGAACAGGTTGCCCAGTGAGGTTGTGGATGCCCCTTTTCTGCAGTATTCAAGGCCAGGGTGGATGGAGCTTTGAACAACCTGATCCAGAGGGATGTGTCCCTGCCTATAGCAGTGGGGTTGGAACTAGATGACTTAAAAACTCCCTTACAAACCAAACCATTCTATGATTCATTCCATTCTATGATTGCAACTTAAGTTGGAATCCTTCACTAGTATTTGTGAGACTGTCAAATGCAGTGTGCAAATATGGATAATCATTGGAAGAAGTTTCAAGGAATGTATGAATGCATCACATTTTCAAAACCAAAACAGATCTTGAGGGTAAAAATGTGGAATCTTCATTCAAAGTGTGAGTAAAACCTAGTTTGTGACAGCCGGTGATAACAATTGCAATTACTTACCTAACATATAGGAAATACTGGTCTAAATGTAGATGTGTACCAAAGTAGATAGGCGTATGTAGATGGCCTACAACTTGGGTGAATACTCTGTTTCTTTTGATATATATATATTTTTTTTAAAGAAACAGCAGTCTTGGATTTCACTCAACTTCACTTCTGTTACCCTTCTACTACTTCCTTGCATATCTTCTTCCTTGTACTCGCAGCAAGCCAGCAATTACCTGTCTATTTAGGCATCCAGACTGTCTGTCCACTGCAATAGTTTCAAATATCATTTTCTCTGTAAAGACTAAAAGAAGAATAAATTCAGATAGCTGTAGTACAAGGAGAAAGTGGGAACACGTATGAGGGGGAATGGTCATTGTGCGTGACACAGTGCTAAACAGGAAAGAGCAATGACTAATGCTGCTTTTTGTGAACACAAAGAGGCTCATGGGAATGTCATCTTGAGCACTTTCATCCTCCGAAAGTGACTTATCACTAATGAAAAAGTTTCTGTTGCAAAAGAACATGCTCTGAGGATGCTGTCAAAGGTCATTTGCCTTCAGCAAACACGCCTGTAGATCCGCATCCACTGCTGGAGTTCTTAAGTTTCAGACCTACACAGGGAACTTCTTCATCTGTTTTAAACTGGTTGTCTCAGTTTTATCATTAAAGAAACTTGTTCCTCATTCCTTGCAAGCTGCTGCCGTCATTCAACTAGATTTTTGCCCATGACAATTTGTAGAAGGAAAAGGAGCACGGACAGACATAGTCCTGATTGATTTTAAATTGCACACGCTGTTATCTAGTAACAAAGTGGTCTGTTAAGGGTGATGTTTTGCTCTGTGGGACAGAGAACTGTGATGGGAAAGACAAAGTAGCAGAAATTGGAGTAGTGAGAAAATAAATTTCTCTCAAGATTCACATATCAGATTTCTTGCTTAAAATCTTCCCTCGGGTATCATAGCAGTACACTTGCACACATGAATCTTATGTTTTCTGATTTTTAAGATACTCTATTGTTCAAAGATTCTGAATTGCATAAACTAATCTTACTCCTCAAAAAGGGAATTGAGAATCACTCAATGTTAAATGCCTACTCCTCTTACTTTCCTGTATAAAGAAAAATATACCTCAAACTAGAAAAAAAAACCATGAAGGCATTTTAAGTGAAGATGATTTAACTTTTGGAAAATGTAAGCTCAGTTAGATAGTACTGAACAAAGGAAAATGGCAAATCAGTCAAAGAAAGGCAAAACATATTTCATTTCATTTACAGAGATGAAAATATGCTTCACTGTAAAGTGAATGCAAGACGGTTTTGGAAATAAAACTATCTGTTTTATTTCGATTCACATTTCGATTGTACAAATAAGGTGGTGATACTATGTCATTTTATTTCTAAGGACTTAGCATTTGAGTTTTGTAGAACATATCACATCTTTCCTAAAGATTATTAGGATTAGATTAATTAGATTAGCATTAGATCATGCTTTGATGACAGAACAAACTACTTTATACTTTGCAAACAAATTCAGAAATTATCTCACAAATTAGAACAAATTTAAAACTTCAGGAATCAAAACCTCTGTGTTTTCAGCACTTTCTCCTTCCCTACAAATGGCCATTATATTTAATGTCTGCGAGCACAGAATGTACATCAGAAAGAAGATCTTGGCTGATTTTGAGTTGGATACCTTTGTGCTGTTACAGAATATTCATGCAATCAACTGACCTTGAGGATTACCTTGCATGTAGTTTACCCTTCGTGTTGTTTGCATATAAAAACATTCTGTTGCCTTTAATGATGCAAAGGAAATTGGTCCCGTATGTTGGAAAGTTTTATTAGTGAGCAACTAACGGAGTAGTAGCTGCATTTTAAAGTGCTTGTGTCTACACATTAACTTGGTAAGCATCCCCCTGGTACTGTGTATTTAAACAAAACCAATGCTGGGGAAATAAAGCAGTAGATGAGACAGCCTGTTTTGGTCCATGTGGGAATAATATGTGTCTTTAGGTATCAAATAAGCATATAAGAGAAAATACTGTAATGACTATGATGTTGATCTCCTGTGACAGAATGACTAAGCAAAGTTAAGGTCAAATCAGCATCTTTATTGAATGTGCCTTTCTTAAGATGTTAGGGCTTTCCTTAAATTTCAACTTGTGAAATTCTGTTTAACGATTCTTCTTATTTTTGTGACTTAAATGGAAATGTTTAAAAATTAAGCTATTAATTCCTGCTCTTATCCGCAACTTTTGAAAACCTCATTGCTTTGCTCTGCTCATTTCTGCAGTATTAAGTTCTGAAACTTAACTACAACAATCAATACATTAATAACCTCAGTAATGCCTGTGTGAGGAGTTCCTCTGGGCTCTATCTAAGTATTTTGAGGGGTTTAGATGATCATATGAGATTTAGTGGAGATTTTTCTTTAGTCTAAAGGATAACAGTCCAATTCATTATAAAGATATGAGAAGTTTAGCAGTTATTTACATAAAAGCCTGAAAGGCCCAAGATACAGTGTTTCTTTGATCTCAAAGTTTTAGGGTGATAATGAGTTTGTATTTTTAGACTTTGTGAGTAGGAATTTTTCTTTGCAAGAAGATCAAATAAAATACATATGTTTTGTATGTACGACTGCAATCTGTTAGAGTGTTCTTTCTGCATTGTATAAACATTGTATAAACACTACATTGTATCTTGGTTGAATACTAATAACACCTAAATTTAATTTTTAACATGAATTATATAAATGTTTGAGTAAGAAATGCCAGATTTTAACTTCTGCTTCTAATATGCAAATATAAACACTTATAATGTGCACTAATATCTCCAAAGTCTTACTGAAATATCTATTTTATCCATGTAATTGATATTAGGAGCAATGACAAGCAGAGTGCATGAATGTTTGTGTGCTTGGTTTTGCAGTCCCAAAATATTCCTTGGTATAAGCAAAATATTTTAAACAGATGAATATTATATATGTACTAACTTCAGCCATTAAAAATTATGTTATACTTCATTATTAGCCATTCAGAAGAATAGTGAGATGTAGATATGTAAAGTTCAGAGATTTTCATAGATAGCAAATTTTGATTCTGAGAGCTTAGTTTAGAAAATTATGCAATAAGTTGTTCCGGTATGATATCAATTAACTTTTTGAAGAGTCTACATTATGTGAAAATTGGCACATGTAGACAAATAAGCAAGTAATTTACTATAGAGTTAGTCTGATTTTTGTAATGGGAACCAACATTTTTTCTTTATATGCTTCCTTGAAAAGGCAAAAAAAATTTCGTAATTACTACAGGAAGCATCATTACATAAACCCTATAGCTGTTTCTGAGGCTACAAATGGATAAATCCATTGCAAATATTCAGAAGACTGTGTCCATTATTCAAATACTTGTGGACACTGTTGTACTTCATCCAAAATATTTTATAATTACATTTTTATTCACAAATGCATAATAAAATAGCAATGAAATAATAATGATGACATGTTGGAAAGACAATTTTTTCATAACTTCTTAAAATATGATGAATTCTTTATACAGGTTGCTCCAAATGTAATGCCTCCTATTTATTTGCATGGAAATTATGGCAGATACACAGAGCACAATAACATCATTTGATAGAGCAAATTCTCAGCTACAAAACATAATTATTCAACATATTCACCACCATTAGCTATGCATTTTCATCAGATGAACAAAAGCCTGAATGCCATGTTCACAAAGGTCAGCACCATTGGAGGTGACTCAGTGCTGCTGTCAGCACTGCTGACACACACCATCCACTGCCTCACTGTGCTCACATCCACTGTTTAGTCTATGTAAGCATTCAGAAAGCATCGATTAATATCCGTGGGTGCAATCTTCTTCGCATGGAGAAATTCAGTGACATGTCTTTGCTTCATACACTCTTCCACGTCAGAATCCAGTTTGCCAGACTGCCCTTCCACCACCATCTGTTGCACAGCAACAAAATATGATGGAATATTGGTGGAAAGGTTCAACCTCTATGGTCTACCACCAACATCCACCTCTGACATTGCAGGACAATTATGTTGCAGGACAACATAATAAAATAGGAGGCATTACTTTCAGAGTAGCCCTCCAGAAACTTCATCTATAAATCTAAAAGTATGATTTTCAGTTCCTGTAAGCTTGAAATTATATCAAGCAGCTTTGTTTGGCTTGTGCCTTTATGTAAGTCATACTCTTATTCTGATGAGCCTGCTGCTCTGCTCTTGTGAGCCAGTGGGGCTCTCAAACACGTGGACCATGCACACAGCAGACATCAATAGCAAACACTGGACAAAAGCTATTTTGCAGGATAAGAGACTGGCTTCTGACAGACTCTGTGACCTGTTAATATTTTATTTATGTTTTGTTTCTGAATCATTGTTTCCAGATGAAGCAAGAAAAAATATTTTGAAAAATAAACAAGGAGATGCTGCAGGTGTTTCAGCCTAAAGCAAGCTCTACCTTCTGACTGTTTTACCGTTGTTTTGTACTTATCTTGTATCTTTATCAGAATAAAAGCTACATAGAGGGCAGTAGCTCTTGTGGAAGTGTAGACATTACCTGCTTTTTTTGTTTGTTTTGTTTTGTTTTTCAAAGTTTGTTTAAAGGTCATAACCAGCAGTGCTGGGAACAGTTTCAAAGGAAGCTGTCAGCTGGGAAAGGTCATGAGGTGAACAGTATATGTCTCTGCCATTTTTTGTGTTCATCTCAGTCTTACTTACATGGAAATGAGAAGAAAAAGAAAGATCTTCTATAGCTTGAGTGATCCCAAATCATTTCAGGAAGGAGCAGAAGAAATTCAGCCATACAGAGATAGAATTTCAATAGATTTAACCACCTCAAAGTGGAACACAAGTTAAAAAACACGTATTTTTGTTTTATAATGTTAGGATTTCTAACGCTATTTTGATTTCTGAAGAATCTCTTTAATTTTGCTATGTTTTACTATTAGTTTTCTCTTGACTTAGAATCTTGCAATCCGAAAATATTTTTATCCAAACATCACATTATAATGTCAACCTGTGGTTGAAAGTCACAGATCTCAAGGATCCCCTTCCTAGAACTGTCTGAGAGATCAGATGGACTTTTTTATTATGCACATGCAAAATAATGTGTACATCTAAGATAGTGAACACTCTGGTGACTGGTCTGCAGAGTACTATGAGATGCTGCCTCGTGTTTCCCTCTCACCTATATTATGAGCTCTAAAATGCAACCTTAATAATGTGCTGAACCCAGACAGGTAGGCGTAGTGGAACTTTTTTCACAAAGGGCAATAAGCGTCTTTGACAAGGAGATCAGTAAACTGGCATGATTGTTGGGTAACCTTATGTTTTTCAGACATCTGTAGATGCCTTTCACTTATAATTTCACATGTAATTTAATTTTTATATATTCTATAAATCACCTAAGGCCCAGTCCATTTCCATTCCTTTAAAAACACCTCAGTGATTTATTTAGGAAGTAGATCCTTCCCTTGGAAGAGAAAAGAATCATAAATATAATTTTAATCTGAGCAAATATCCACTTTGTCATCTGGTGTGAGCCAAGGGTGAAATTCACAAGAAATATATGCAGATAAATGAATTATAATTGAGTGCAAAACATATTTCTCAATACTACTTTCCTCTGATTTCTATACACATATATCTCTGAGCATGTCTGTATTAAAGAGTTATACCAACCTAATAAAATCTGTTATAGATCTGATCTGGATAAATTGGTAGAAATCTTCTAAATATGACATCACTTTAAATTTCTGTAGAATCAAATCCATTTAGCAACAATTAAATTATTTAGGTTGAACAAGTAAATAATCAAATTATACTAATCCATGGGCTGCAGGAGTTTATAATGAGTTTATTTTGTATTTATAATAATTATGTAGAAAAGTTAAGAAATTCTTTATATAATAAGCAAATTAGAGCTTGTTTAAACTTCAGTTTTTCACATGGGGAGGGTAAAAAAGGTTCCCCAAAGCTCAAACTTTGTCACTGAATTTGCATTTTTTTTTTTGTGCTTTGTAGGATTATACATATCCATATAAAACAACTCTCACCTGTAGCTTTAATTCCACTTTGGACAAGGGCAAAGAAGGTCCAGGTCAAGGCACTAGAGTAAGAGGTTGCTGATATTCTGGAAATGTGAAGGTAAAAAAGGAAGTGGTGACCTTGTTCTCTTTATCACAGTAACTTGACATGTTTGACCCTGGTATTTTGGGTTCAAACAAAAGAAAAATATGTGTGCCTTAAATTCACAGTATATATACATACATTTATATATAACTTTATATATATAATACATGTATGTATACAAAAAAAAAGTTATAACTTTGTATATATAATATATGTATTATATATACAAAGTTATATACTTATACATAACTTTATATAACAGAAGTCTCACAAAAGCATTAGAATTACTGAGGAATTAGGGAAAAATTATGAGATTCAGGTAAGTTTTGAATGTGTGAAGTGCAAGTCCATGATCAACAATCTGAAATAAATCACAGATCATACTCTATTGCAAATTACAAGCAAATCATCTGCTTCAAGCATAATTGAAAGTATTTCTTCTTCCTCAAAAGGAAACCTTGTGTTTGTACGTTTGACTTAGCATCATATTGCCTAGAAGAAAATCTTTCCCTTCAAGAAACTGAGGAACAAGAAAAAAAATTCACTGTAAATCACTCAAAGACTTAAATCCACATACAAGAATGATAGACTTGACCTTCTATTTTCTATTGAGGAAATACAACAATCTGTAAATCATCCAAGCTCTCTACTGAGAAGTGTTACCAAATTACTGTCACATGTTTTCCAGTCCTGGATGTGCCCAACATGTAGGGAATATATAAGCAAGTAAAGCCGTTTGTTTTACAGTCCACTCCACTTTTGTGCATAACCTCAAACAGGTTTCCTATGTTTTACCATTGGGTACACCACTTCCCAGAGACTGGTTTGAATTCTCACAAAAAGCAAAATTCATTCTTTGATAGTCTGCTAAACATTTATCAGTTTGGCATGCATGAAGTCAAAAGTCAGCATGTGAAACAATACTCTAATTCTTGTCAAAGGCAAGACAAAGACACCAAAATCAAACCTGTTTATGCCTTAATCTGGTCAGATTTCACAGTGTGTTAACACAAATGACACTCTTCTGAGAGATACAGATCAAATTTCATATTAAGAATGGCTTATTTCCACATAATACCACAGTCATGACACAATGTGCCTGGTAATCACCTTTTTTTTTCTTAGTATACATCTTAATATACAGATAAATATAACAAAATTGAGGACATTTGTTTTCTGTAATATCTTTGCGGTTTCATGTCTTCACATACTTTTTTTCTTGTTTCAAAATAATGATGTTTAAAAGTCTGGACTGACCTCAGTGAAAAAGATTAAGTAAAAAGATAAATAAAGAGAGAAATCTGGCAGACCTTGTAATTCCTCTAGTAGTTAAGACAAACCTCTGCAATCAGTTTCTTGAGAGGTGAAAATCACTTTTTTAAAAAGAGGTCAAAGCATTTAGTGTTTAGGATTATTCACTTAAAAACTTTAAGGTAGACATTTTTTTTCTTTCAGTAATTTGCATCAAAAGATACTGCCATCTGTCCTGTCCAGAGGCTATATTTTTTTTGTACTTATAGAATGTGCTTAATCTACATCGAGATTAATATTATGCATACCTAATTCTAAGGGCCTTTCATTGACTTTCTCACTGACTGATTTACCAAGCTAGATTATCTTCTCTGGAAAATTGATTTTTGATACTGCTAAACTTTGTCAATGCAGATAATTGCTTGAATTATTTGAACATAGTGGACTCTAGAAGCTAGACTCCCTTTTAAGATATAAACTCGAAGCAGGAAGAAATAATTCATCAAGGATTTATGCTAAACTACTGCTGTTTCTACACTTCAGAATACTGCACTGAAAAGGATAATGAAATTTTAAAGAAATGCCATTCAGGTCTTATATAAAGACATGGTTCAGATGTGTTTCAATCATTAGAAAAGGACAGTTTCTGAACATTTTTACACCTTTTTTTTTTCCCCTCCAAACTATCTTCTCATTCAGTTTTGCTGTTTTTGACAGTTGCATCAATAACACAGAGTCAAATCAGAAAAGGCTTTGCAAGATTCTGAGAGTAGAAAAATAACTAAAATTATTGAAAATTCTGAACATTAATTTGTAGAAGAAGGATTTGATACAGTAGGAAAGTAACTGCCATGCTGATTTTACCAGGGTGGTGAGCAGTGTGAAGTAGAAAAGTACTGAAGAATTTATGCAGTTGCTGAGTTCCTTGATTTCCCATACTAAAAAACTGTGGTGTGGCTTCTATATGGAGTGAAGTAGAGGACTTACAATGACTTGTTTAAACAGTGTGACAATACTAAAACATCTTTCTGATTCTTTTGTGGGATAAAGTCTAAAGAGGGAATTATGTTAATGATAAGAAAATCCTGAAATCATTTTTGCTATTTCAAATTGGTAGAAAATGCTAACATAAAAATAAGATATAGCATTTAAACTTTGTTATAATAATACAAACCACACAGATTTTTAGTATAATTTTTATAGGAATGGAGCAAGAGGTAAATGTCTGGTTCTTTAGAGCTTAGATGCTTTAGCGCCTTAAGTGCTTTAGTACTTAGCTTTACATGTAATTTTTAGTTGTTATAGAAAGTAGCATGTTTTAATGTTACTTCACTAAAAGAAGTTCTAAGCAAAGTTGTGAAAAGGAGTGCTCCGAGTATACGGCAATCTTGGTGAGGCTGTTAATGAAGCACAGCAAGAAATCTCTGCCAGATTAAAATATAGAATCGAGGACCTTTTCTTGGAGATAAGGACCCGATTTATCAGATATCAAGGAAAAAGTAATAAAGAATTGCACCTTCTGAAACATTTCTGTCAGTGTTATGTTGTGATTTTTGTTTGTTTTCATGTGGGTTTTCATTCAATAGTTCAATTATTAACTCACAAATCTGCGATAGATCTGTTCATCCCACACTGATTCAGATTTCTGTGTCATGACTTCACAATTCTGGAAAAAATAAGGCATGGCTATGTATTTTGTACAGAACTCACTTTTGAACTTGTTTTGTCCTTTTGCATTAAGGAGTGTATGAGAGATATTAGGTGTAGACAGCTGGTTTGAAGTTTTTATTAAGACACAAGACCAATTCTGACCTGTGTCTCAATGAGAGGTGTGCTGGACTGTGAACATAGAGAAACAAAATTTATGGTAATTTGAGAGCTATAATCAGGACTCTGCAAAGCAAGATATACTTTTCTAGAAGCAATTGCTGTTTCATTTGTCTATATTTAAAAAACCAAATAGAAAGCAGCCATGATTACAATTATGTAATTACAAGTTCAAATATATATATATATATTTTTTTTAAATTAAAAAATCTTCAAACAGGTAAAATATC
This sequence comes from Lagopus leucura, assembly GCF_019238085.1. Taxonomy (NCBI): domain Eukaryota; kingdom Metazoa; phylum Chordata; class Aves; order Galliformes; family Phasianidae; genus Lagopus; species Lagopus leucura. The sequence continues at coordinate 15,550,406 of NW_024962265.1, read as the reverse complement.
TCAGAAGTTACACAAATATACTTTAATATCATATTATGAGGTGATATTTTTTGTATTCTGTTGTTAAGAATAGATACATAGATGTGCATGGATAAGATTTTTTCTATTACATTTCAATAACTGATTGGAGTTACACTATGATGGGTTGTAAGTCTTCCCTGTGAGTTTCATAAAATGCCCGTGAAATTCCCAGTCTCAATTAGTTATTTAAAAAAAAATATATATGTATGTTTGAATCCATATTTTAACTTCAAAAAAATGAAGATTTTTTAGTAGTAAAGAAGACTGACCTGTTGGGGAAATGTATGCTCAACATACATCTTTTCCAATGATCTCCTTTCAAACAATTTACCAACCAGGAACTGTTCAAATAAATTATTTGAATAATAATTTCAAATACTGCATAAGTTAGAGAAAAATCAAGCTCTTCATAGAAAATTCATGCACAGAAGAGAACAAAATTTATCAAATAAATTGCTATCTACTAATTAAATGCTCAGTTCAAGCCCTAAGTAATATGAAGCTTTGTAACCCAAGTTCTGAGCAGTGAAGTTGAAAATAACTTGTGAGCCAAATACTTATTTGAGTATTTACTTAAATTCTCTGTCACTTGAAGCTGGAAATAAGGTATGTTCTATTTCTGGAGTGCTTACAAACAAACGTGTTTTGGGAAACCTAATAATAGATTAACAAGCTCATCCAAACTCTTCCCTATTTCAGTGTTCTTTTTCTGTCAAGACACTAATTTTTCTTGAATTATCTTTTTTTGGGCCATCTCTTCCTCCATGTTCATTTCCTGTAATTTCATTTCTTATTCTGAACTACATGTAGTTAGTGGAAAATAGTACCTTGGGTTGAAATTGTTGTCAGGGTTAGATTTTACATGCCTGGATTAATCTTATCATCTCATTCTGTATTCAGTATTGGTATATTCGAATTAGAACTTTTTCTTGATTTATCTGTTATTTGTTTTGTATCTGAACCAAGTTACATGAGTTTTTCTGAAGAAGTGTAATTTAGAGATAGGAAGCTATAAGTGTTAGGAGGCAAAAGCACAAAGAATTCTCTGTGACAGATTAAATGTCTGGAAGCATAGGTGGTCATAATAATATAAAATCCAGAATGAACCATTAATGAGGTATTCGGTCAGGTCATACAAAACTTTTCTCTTTTACGACAAAAATGTTTTGGTCTATGCCTTCATGATTCTGCTCCAAATGATGTCTTGATCATACTGGTTCTAATTTAAAAAAAAAAAAAAAAAAAAAAAAAAGTGAGGGAGTATCCTTTTTTTAAGAGCAGTAATTCCTAGCTTATGAAGTTCTAATAAAAAGCTCAGCTGCCATATTTGTGATATCCCTATATGAATCACCTCAGATGAATCTGCCTCATCTTCCTGCTACTCAAAGGGCTGGGGACTATAATAAAATACTAACTATGTTGCTCTAAAAACTATCAAGCTATCAATTAGATGCAGTCTTCTTGGTTTAAGTGCTTGAGCTGCCTGTGCTGACATTAGATTAAGGAGTAACTAATGGCAGTTGAGAGTGAAAAGTCTTGGTACCAGAAAACTAGGAACTATTGGTCTGAGTCCAGGAAGAGAAATGCAAGAGAGAAGGTGATATGAATTCTGGTGCAAAGAACTGAAGCCGGTGAGAGATAAAGTACTGACAGATATCAGAAGGTAGGTTTAGTTACTCAGTAGATGTGAAATGGTATTTCACATTGAGGAAAATCTGAAAAATTTAAATGTATCCTGATATTGTAAGAAGCAGCAAAAGTCTCATTTAGGTTGGAAGGGACCTTGGCAGGTCTGTTATCATAGAATTATAAAATCATTAAAGTTTGAAAAGACTTTTAAGATCGTCTAGCTCAATCATCAACCTCTCACTACCATGCCCACTAATGCATGACCATCAGTGCTACATATACACATTTCTTGAAAACCTCCAGAAATAGAGACCCTACCACCTCCCTGTGCAGCTTGTTCCAATGCCTTTCCACTCACTCTGTGAATACATTTTTCCTGATATCCAACCTGAATGTTCCCTGTCTCATCCACTAGTCAGGTCACCTGGTCATAGAAGGAGATGAGATGAGGTTGGTCAGGCAGGACCTGCCTTTCATGAACCCATACTGACTAGACCTTATCTCCTGGTTGTCCTGCACATGTCCTGGAATTGCACAAGAGATGTTCTGCTACACTACTGTCCCTAGTACAGATGTCAGTCTGACAGGCTTGTAGTTCTCTGCATAATCCTTCTGACTTGTCTTGTAGAAGGGTGTCATATGGGCAAGTCTCCAATGGTCTGGGACCTCCTCTGTTTAACTGGAATGCTGATATATGATGGAAAGCAGCTTGTCAATCACTTCCACCAGTTCCTTCAGTGACCTGAGGTGGATCCCATCTAGCCCTATGGACTTATTATCCATCCAAATGCTCAGGCTTTGAAGTCAGACCAGACAATCCAGGTTATTTCCAATTGGGTCTAGAAAATCTCCAGGGGTGGAGAGACTGTACAATTCCCCGGACTGTCTGATTGTCCTCAGAAGTTTTGGCAGTAGTTTCTCCCAGGGATAATGCTTTAGTTTTACTTTGAAAAAAATTTTGGGACACTACATGTATACCTAGAGTATATCACATATACTTTGGTACACCTACCAAGAAATTATGGCACATTTAGGGCCATTAAAGAGAGAAAACAGGAAGATTTTTCTTATTCACTTCATCTGGATTAATCACTACTCCAAGATAAAATATTCATGTGATTTACACTCCATATTCACTGCCTATGCTCAACTGTATTACTACCATTGTTAATTCATATAATGGATTTTTCACAAAGTCTAAGGGTGAACTGCAGTTTAGGTAAATAAAATTCTCAATGTGACAAAGAATTGGATAGATCTGTTTACTACAGTGATACAGCAGTAGGCTGACATACATAGGAGGCTCCAATGAATCTATGGTCCAAGTGCTTGAAAGCCAAAAGACATTCAAAGGGCTAAATTTGCACAAATACTCTTGTTATTGAAAGCAGTTAAACATCTCATTTTCTTCTACTCTGTGCTTGCAACAGTTGCTAGATTTGAATGGACTTATGCCTTTCCACATCTGATCACAGGACTCGTCTTTTCTGCACTTATCTTTTCCTTCAGTAAAATTTTGGAGAGTATGGGTTTCACTATCTCTCTCCATGAAGTAAAACAGCTCCCAGCAGCAAGGCAGTAAAAAAAATATTAAGAAACCAATTATAGTTCCCTTACTGGTTATTGTTTTTTAACTTCCTTTTTAATGCTTATCTTCTCTATCTAGATGCTTTTTTTCTTATCTCTAGCTGCCCGTTCAGCAGCTGTTCACATTCTAACTGTCACTTTCTATTCACTTTTTGATGAGAAGCTTAATTCTGAACATTCACCAATTCCATCCACGTGTTTACATAATATCTTGCTACTAATTAAACTCTCCTCTCTTGGACTCTGCACTTTGACAGAGTTTCTTATTTTCAGTTCCCCCTTGTTTCTCTCTTCTGCCATTCCCTGTCTTGGCTGTATGCCTGGAATGTATTTTCTGCTCAGATAGAAACTATCTCCAAACACCCTGATATACTTTGGGACAGGATTTGAACTCTCCATTTTCTACCAATTAAAATCAGTTTGACATATGCTCACACATGCCCATAGCTTCACAGCCCACTCATTGACTTTGCAGCTTTGTCCTCTTATCATCTTTATGGTGGTCTTAAGTTTATAACTAAACTTGTGAATTATGTGAAAAATGCTTTTAGTCCTCTATAGAACTTAAATAATTTGAAAATTCATTGTGGTGCACAATATCTTAAAACAAAATACAGAAGCATTTTAAAGCAGTTTGAAAGAACTTGTAAATAAGATCTAAGAACACTGATTATGACACTTGAGAGGATAGAGAAGTAGAAGCTGTTTTCTGTGATAGACTGTAAAGATGTTCATGAAGATAGTTTGGAAAGGATATCAGTTGGCTTGTGAATTTGGTAGATATTTTACCTACCCATTCTGTGATTAGAAATGACTCAGCACTCCCACTAGTCAATTAAAAGAACACTCCTAGTTTTTCAGTGCATGTGCTGTTTTGCTCATTTAGATGTCAGGAGAATAACTGGGTTTGCAACCCCTGAAAGGAATAGCTCAGGATGTTGGGAAACCACTACAATGATGCTTTCATTCTGCCATGCTTCTATTTGCTTCTTCCTGGTACAGTTCTCTGCATCTTTCCCTTCAGAAGACATGTTTTGCATATGGCTTTTAGTGGAAACTGTGTCCTATGAAAGCAGATTGGACCTGAATCTCTTGTAGTACTGAAAGTACAGTACCCATTACAGTTAGAGTGCCGTAGCACACAACCTCCTCGTTAACTTTGGATGTTAAAATTATTTTTACTTGCACCATACGCTCTTGAATACCTTTTCAGGATTTGAATATTTAAAGAGCACTTCCACTGTGACACATTAATATACTCTGAAATAGAACCTCATATAAATTTCATTAACTCTTGTCAAAATTTTATCAACAATTATCTATTCTTTCCTGTATGAGAAAGAGGAGACGTGTGTATAAACTTTTACTCTAATGCTGTACTTTTACACAATCATATAAATTGTTCTTCAGGTGTCCATGGATTCACAATAAAGACCTAAGTGTAAATCAGTGCAATAATCATTTAATTAATCTTAATACAAACATGTATTTAAGTATTGAAACTCTTCTCAGTGAACAACAGTTAAATATTGCAGCCTTAATTCTCTTTTATTCTCTAGTGTCAGATTGTACTTAACATTTGTCTTATGCAAGATTGAACAAAAAATATCTTATGCAAACTTAAACAAAATCTATTTCTAGATCCTGTTCTGTAGACTTGGCCTTACTCAAATCATACTGACCTACCCTGAAGTGGTACAGGTAATATGTGCCTTAAAGTTGTAATAGTTGTGGCAAGAAGAAGAATCAGAAATGAAAAAAAAATCTCAAATTCTATAGTAAGAACACTTCTGATAGTTTTGTAATAAGCTCTAAGAGCAATTGCTGCCTCTCTACTTTTGTGGAAGAGTATAACATTCAAAACAGCAATTGATAGTAAGACTATTGGAGTAGAAAAGAGTTTATACTGCTCTAAGAGAAAGCCTAGACTGCATGCCTGGAAGCAAAAACAAATGAGAGATATTACCATAAAGACATATAATCTCCTCCTCTGAAATTAAAACCTTAGTGGAAAAATCTTAGATTATAAGTCTCTAGATTTATCTTTCCCCATTTATATCATATGTTCTTCAGCTTTGCTGATACAGTAAATGGAAACGAACCATCATTTTGTTAAGACGGTGTGTTCTCTGGAGAGTCAAGAGAGAGCAAATACATCTAAAATTAATTTTAAAAACAGGCACATTATTCTTCTGAAAATGACTGCCTAATACAATATCATTGTCTTCTAAGACAAAAGCCTAACTGAACCCTTTACTCAGCACTGATGAAGTTGCAACTCAATTACTGTGTTCCCTTTTGGGCCCCTCACTACAACAAAGACACTGAGGTACTGGAAAGTGTCCAGAGAAGGATAAGGAAGGTGATGAGGGGTCTGGAGCACAGGTCTGATGGGGAGTGGCTGAGGGTACTAGGATTGTTCAGTCTGGAGAAGAGAAGGCTGAAGGGAGATCTTTTTGTTCTCTACAACTGCCCGAAATGAGGTTGCAGTGACATGGAGTCAGTCTTCTCTCCCAGGTAATACTAGTAATAGAGTGAGAGGTAGTGGACTCAAATGAGCAAAATTCAGGTTAAATATTAGGAATTTTTTTTCTCAGAAAGAGTGGTGAGTTATTGGAACAGACTGCGCAGGGACATAGTGGTGTCAGTGTTCCTGGAGGTATTCAAGAAATTTGTAGATGTGGCACTGAGGGATGTGCTTTGGTGGGCATGGTGGTGATGGATTGATGACTGGACTAGATGATAATAGTGATCTTTTCAGCTTTAATGATTCTATGATTCTATGAAGGAACTAGCAAATATTCTGATTCTTCCTTATTAAGGATATTAAGAATAACAGCAGTTTGCAGCTGGTGCCAATGCCCCCAGATAGGATTTTAAGGTCCTGAAAGAAGTGAGCAAAATGAATAGTAGAATCATAAATGTGGCCTTCAGGAGAATCAGTTTCAGCTTCTGCAGTTTTTCAAGACCTCATTGGGTGCTGCTCTGAAGGACAAACATGCTCAGGAGAGCTGGTTGGTATTCAAAGAAAGACTCCTCAAAGTACAAGAATAATCAGCTTTGATGTACAGAAAGTAAATCAGCCATGCAAGAAGGCCATTACTGATGAAAAGGGAAGGCAAAGTTCAGGCAAATCCAAATCTAGGGAGATACGGAAAAGCCATTAAAAAGCTTCTAAAAGTACCTTACCTACAAAAGGCAAGTTAGGAAAAATGTGGGCCTGAAGCTTCATGAGGCAGAGGAAGTGGAAAACAATCTTCCCCCCCCCCCCCCCCCCTCATTTCTAACAGTTAAGTCCTGACCTTAGTCATCTCAGGATCACAAACTGACAGTAAAAAGGATCTATCTCCCACTGTAGCTGATAAAACAGTTAAAGAACAGTTAGCTAAACTGGATATATTACATGGCCATGGGATGAGAAAGGAAGCATCTGATTCTTCTGAGGAAGCCAACAGATATTACAAGGTTGTGCTTTGTCACTTTAAAAAACCACAACAATCAATACAGGTTCATGATGACTGGTAAAAAGCAAACATCATATTCTGAAGAGTGTGATTAATTGCCACTACTGAGCACTCACTAGTTAACATCCTGAGTACCGTGTTTAGCTTTGCATTCTTCAATACAGAAAAATTAATAATTTACTGGTATGAGCTCAACAGTGAGCTACCAAGAAGGATAGGACACAGCGTTAGGAGAAAAGCTGTGGAAATTGGATTTATTCCATCCCAAAATTGGAAGGTGAAGGGGAAATCTCATTGCTATCTACAACTATATGCTTATAGGATATGAAGAAGAGCAAACCAGATTCTTCTTGGATGTTCACGATCATTAGGTAAGAGCTACCAGAAAAAAAGTTGCAGCAAGAGAAAATCCAATTTGATATTAGGAAAATGTCTGCACAATCAGAATATTCAATTAAAATATCCAGAAAAATGTTGTGAATATCTTGTAAGGTATTCAGAATGTGAACAGAGAAGATGCTGATAAACTTGATCTAAATAAACTTGTTCTGACCTGCTGTTTGGACCAGATGACCTCCTGAGATTGCCAGCAGTTAAGTAATTTTGTTGCTTTTATATTCTGCGTTCCCAAAGATAGTAGCAACTGGAGCATGTCTGGGTGAAAAACGGTAGAACAGCAACCTTGAAGATGCTCATAAGAGAATCTCTTCAATAAATATGAAGGGGAGTCAGAGAGAAAATAAAAGTTCAGTGCATCTTTCTTTCTCCAAAGAGATGTTACATAGCTTATGTGAGATTTTTAGCATTGAGCCTCAAGGGTATGTAGTACAGGCCTTATCTATTAATTACAGGGAGAGAATTTCTCCACTATTCAAATCTTTCATAAAAGTACCCTTCAAAAATATAATATTTCTGTAGCTAAATCACAATACTGCAAGTCAGCTGTTACTACATAAGAAGACAGCTATGAAATAGCTATTGAGTAGGTTACTGGCTTATCAGAAAAGGTGGGTTAATTATGAATAGCATTGCAAATGCTGTAATTCTACATTATACAGATTTGCTCTCAATAAATAGTGGGTTACGTCAAATTTTTAAATCAGAAACCTATTTTACCACATACTTTCATTAAGTTCGGACATGCTATACAGGAATCAGTATACATAGAGTGCAAGGCTAATAGGTCTAGTTTGTATTTCTACCTACAATACCACCTTGGGCTAATTTTGGAGTGTCTTTTGTATTGCTTTTAGAGAGAAACCCACATGTACTCAGTACTACATGGGCGTATTCATTTCGCATTACATGCTTCCAGATATTGTGGCTATATTCATTAGGGTAGCACTAGTTAGAAAAGGTTAGTGAAGTCCTTCTTTAAGTACCGTGATACTTTTTCTCTAAGACATTTGGTCACTTCAGTGGAATATTTATGCAGGTTGCTGATGTGATAGGGATCCCAGAGATACCTAAAAGTTTCAAAGTGCTTTAAGAACTATTTTGATAGCTACAAGTTAGATCTCCTCTCTGAGAAGTGAGAAACAGAACTGATGGTGCATTGCACAAAGTCCACTTTACAGCATTTAATTCCCCTGTGCAAATGAACCCTCCATTTCTCCTTAATTGCCCTCAACTCCTTGTAGCCTGCAGATGAACGACACAAGCAACAAAAAGACATTCCATATTAAGAAACATACCTAATTCCCCACTGTCAGTAAGAAAAAAATATCACCCTTATTTTAAGACAAGATGGAACAGAAGATAATGTTGTAATATAAGATATAGTTGCAAGACTATAGCACTTGTATTCAATTTTAAAGTTTTAGCAAATTACACTTGTCAAGGAGCATAAATCTCTCTTTTGGCAACCATGCTAATTAATAAATTGGTTTATTATACCCTTAAGGAAACAAAAAACATTTAATAAAGCAAACCAAGCGTTTGTTCCTCAAGTTACATTAATGTGCACACTACTGTAAAGGTAGAGGACAAAGATAAGTAGGAGTAAAGAATTTGTGATGCTTGACATTTTTGTTTTAAAACTCTATTTTCAAATTTGCAGTATTTTAACTATTTGGTTGCAATTCTCCAGACTATCCTGCAGACTATCTCACGCACAAAACAACATTTCAGGAAATTTCACCTGATATAGTCTAATAGGAGAAAAAAAAGAAATGATATGTCTTAGAAATCATAGGATATAATTTTTAATTGATTTTTTTTTTTTTTTTTTCTTCTTATTTATTTATAACAGCAGATAAGCCTTGTAGGAGAACAATTAGGTCATCACTACCGGTGACTGAACACCTGGTGAAGGGGTGTGTTTGGCCCAGGGAGCACAGGCAAACTTTTTGCACCTGTGCTCCTCAGATGACCAGAAAGGATGGACCCAAGGTGGAGCAATCCTGGGCTCATATACATGCCAGCCACTGAAGAGACAGCATCCCTTAGACATATGTTGTTTTTTATGAAGAAATGTTGTATAGCTGGAGATTCCTTTCATTGTTTGGGTGATTTTCTGTATATGACTCCTGTCCTATCTGTGAATACTTTGCTTGATGTTGTCAAGATCCTGCCAGAAACAATTTTGTTTGTTCATGAGCCGAACAAAGCTGAGGAGCAGTTATGCTGTGTGGGTTTATTTCTGAAAACAGATTAGCTTGCCCACCCAAGTTTTTACTGATGTCTTTCTGTTAATGTGGAAATAAACAACAAGAAAAATGAGTAAAGAAAATATAGTGGAGGAATGGGGATAGGTAATTAAAATTCAGAGGACTAAGAAGAAGTTTGTGTTCTAATGGGGAGGTAGAATATAGGCAGCAGCCAAAGCAGCAGCATCTGAATTACAGAATGCCAATAATTACCTTGTCTTCCATAAACAATGAAGAACTGATATAGTTTTAAATCTGAGTTTTGAAAACATGTTATTCTAGGGAAGTTTCTTGGCTTCTCAAGTGAAAATTGTAACAGGAAGTTATTAACGTAGGTTGCCTTTGTTATAGTTTACCCATGTAATACAGATACACTGGAAATAACTCTCAACACCTTGGGAGTTATCAGACTGCAATGCCTGTAAGCACAATCCCTGCTAATCAGGGTAGAACTTGAAAAAGTAATTTAGAAGCGAATAGCTTTGTAACTCGCTGCTGTACATCTATGCTTATTTTTAAAAACAGTGGACTAACCTTGTACTTAATAGCTGCCATATATATGTGTATATATATATATACACACAAACAGACGTGCACAGACACATATCAGTTTGTGCCTTGATTTTATTAAAACTTTATGGGAACTAAAAGTAGGTTTGTGCAAGAAGTACTCGCATGACAACAGCCAAATATACAATAACTGTCCTACATTGATTATATACGCTTTGTTTTATATGTATGTATGTATGTATAAAAACTCATTGTCAATGGTTTTGGGTCATTTTGGTCCAATTCTGTGACAAATGGGATGGAGGGACTACCACCCTGAGGATAGGGGTAAGGTAGAGAGATAGGCCTAAAAGCAAAACAGTGGCAGTGAGATAAGGGAGGAAACTAATCTACTAAATATGTTAGCAGAATGAGTGATAACACAATATAATCATTGGAATTGAAGCTAATGAATAAAATAAAATGAGTGCGCAAAACTGACGGCCTTTCTTTAATGCTGAAGGCAAGATGGCTGTGGAACACTCTGCAGAGATAAGCAGAAAAAGAAGGGGTAATCTTGTGACTTCCAAGCGGTTTTATCTTTCCCTCGAAAAGAAAAATGGGGACAGAACTGTGAAGTCTTCTGGGGTATTTATTTCTTCTCTCCTGAGAACCAGGTACCCAGAAATATCAACCCACAGAACTGGAGCATTAACCCTTAAAGCGCAGTGCACTACATGATGTTATTATGTGGAATACCAATAACAAAAAACATAAAGCCATGGCACTCATAAATAATCTTATATTCTTATATTAGGTGCAAAACAAGCTTCTTATGAGGACATCAAATATTTTCACTTTATCTACAGGTAAAGATCGTCTAAAGGAAGCTCTGCAAATGTTTCAGACTTCTTTTTATACTGACTTTAAGTATCATGAGAAGCATCTTTTAAAGGATGGTAATTCATTTTCTTGTAAGTAAAGGCTTACCTTGCAGGTATTCCTTCTTTCCATTTGTACTTTTAAATAATTCAGAGAACCTCAAAACAGTCAATGAATCATAGAATATCTCAGGTAGGAAGGAAACCACAAGGATCCCAGAATCCAACTCCTGGCTCCACTTAGAACCACTCAAATTTATAACCCTATGTCTGAGAGCATAGTCCAAACATTTTTTAGGCTTCAGCAGCTTGAGGACATGACAACTGTCCTGTTCCAGTGCCTGATCACCCTTTGGTCCAGAACCTTTTCTTGATATCCAACCTGACCCTCCCCTGACACAGGCATTCCCTTGGATCCTATCACTGTCACAGGAGTGCAGAAATCGACACTGCCCCTCTGCTCTCATGCTGCAAGACACCATGAGGCCTCCTCTGAGCATTTCTGTGCTGAAGTAAGACTCTTCAAATCCATTTATCGGCATGGGTATTCTACAGAAAAGGAGGCTTAAATTTGGAAATAGGCAAAGCTTCTGTTTTAAGATAATGGATTTAAAGTCTTAAAATATGAGAATATAATTAATCCAGAACTTGCAAGCTTATCTGTATTATATTCTGTTTTGGAACTTAATCAAGATGTATTATGTCCAACACTGAAATGGAATAATGGTTTCCTTTGCCAAATACACCGTAAGTACCATTATTTTCACTTATTTTCAAATCAGTAAGAAATTGAATATATAGTCTCCCAGTATTACTGTTGTAGTATAACAGTGCTAAACTACTGTATTATTTCAGAAGCTTTGGTTGACTGGAAGAAACTTTTCAAAGAATTACACTTGGTCAATAAACAAAGCATTTATTTTTTTATTTTCATTTTATTTTTATTGTGTTTTTTATTGTTTGAGATTGCTTTGCACTTTATTAGCTAATGCTATATTTCCATGATGAATGTTTGTTAACATTGAGCTTCACGTTTCCTAAGCAACTGTAACCAGGTGAAATTTTTCAAAATCTTCTTCCTACTTGCTTGATGTTTTCCAGTGAAAAGCTTGTTTTTATCATAAAGAACAAGACTTTGGATGTTGCTGCTTGATTACACTGATTACTGAGTTGCAAAAGAGTTGGGATAGGTACACTGAAAATATTTTCAGTTTTAGTTGTTATTAGTATGTGCTGACTCTAATATAACTCTCAGTGCAAACTCAAAAACACCTGTGATGTTTTTCCAGTTTAATGAAGAATTGAAAGGTACTTTGCAGAACTAGAATAATAATTTGTTTAGTAGAGTCACCATTACCAAAAAAGATTTGAAGTTTGCCATCAGGTTCTGATCAGTATCATCATTTTGGATCCTTACTTTACTTCCCCCAAACAGAGCAGAAAGCTGGAAATACATTTCCCGCTATCCAAACCACAGCTCTGTTCCTTAGTCCATAAAAGGACAGACACATCTCAATTTCTTTGAAAGATTGATTTGTATTTTTCATATTGCAATTATAAGATGTGGATTTTTATCCAGCATGAACAAAAGCTGAGTTCTGCTGTAGTCATAGCACTGAGTAAAGTGAAGAAAATCTATTTTTTTAATCAAATGAAAGCGCATACTTTGTCTAGAAATAAAATGTATCCATGTTCTCTAACCTTTTTTCTCAACTTCTAAAACCTTTTTGTGCATATACAGTTAATTCATATATATAGTTAATTTTAAGTTTTTATACAAATTATTTTCCAGGATTGTGAGAAAACTTTAAATATTCTAAGACAAAATATACATAGACATAGTATAGACATCTTAAATTTTGTTTAATACCTAAAATAACACAGAGATGCTAGCTGATCTTTTCATTTTACTTGAAAGATTTATCAATTGGTTATCAAATGCTTTTTACATTGTTAAAACTTTAAAAACATTAGAGAAAATAATAAGAAAAAAACCTGTGTAAATATTGAGAAGCTATGAAATAAAAACAAAAATTAAAAGTTCAGATCAACTCATAATTATCTGATCAGTATTTAAGTGATACCATCTACTATGTCAAATGTTTAGAAAGAAAAATCTTGAGTTATTTCTTATATGGCTTTTCTAGTTGCGGTTGATGAATAGCTTCAAATGAGTCAGCAATGTGCACTTGCAGCCCAAATAGCCAGCCACATCCTGGGCTGCAAAAAGTCTCAGAGGAGGGCCATGAAGATAATCATAGATCTAGAAACACCTCTCCCACAAGGCAAGGATGAGAGAAATGGAGTTATTTGTCCTGGAGAAGAGGCAGCTTTGGAGAGACAGAAAGAGGTTTCCAATATTTAAAAAAAAAAACAAAAAATAAACAGGTTTAGATTAGATGTAAGGAAGAATTTCTTCATGATGAAGCAGCTCAGGATCACTTTTCTGAGCATTCAGCCACATTTTATATCCAATCATTCTGAAAAATAAGATAATGAATTCAGTTAGTTTGGAGGTTTTTGTCGCAATTGTAAATATCTTATAATCCTGGAGCAGGGTATTTCACAGTATTACACTGCTGTTACTAATGGAATTTCTACAATGCTTTTGAATTTTTTAGAAGACAGAAACACAGGATATGAATAGGTGCTTACTGGGAGTTAAATTTCAAGGGAGAAACAAGATGATGTTTCAGATTTGTGGTAACTTTCATTAGTGGTATGATAGTAGACTACAGTGATGATCTTCAGAATTTTTCACAAACTGAAGTGAAATTGAAAAACTTGTTGGGAAGTGTGATCTTAACATATTGGTTATGAGATTTAGAATTATGATGTCCATATATTAAGTTGAGATGAACAGGCAGTTATTTATATAGGAATTTAATCAGTTTATTTATTTTCTCTCTGCATTTTACTATGATGAATGAATTTATAATATACCAAAAGAAGAATATCTTTTATAACAACATGTTCCTGTCCATTAATATTGCAGTGAGTAGACTTGTTTTGGTCAGGTGTCAGCCACTGTTCTAGTAATGAGGAAAAGAAGGATCGGAGCATTTTAGGTAGGAAATGGCAGAGAGAACGCTTGGCTTTACCAGTCTTTTTCATGTACAGAATTTCACTAGAGAGTTGGAAAACTTTGTATCAGGTGAATAATCGTTCCAATCCAAATTGCTTGTCTGAGCCCTAGCTAAATGATCCTATATACTCAGCCCAATTTGAGTACATTTCCTTTGGAGATGAACTTTTGTCTGTTTAAAAGTTTTTGTTTCAGGAATGTCATAATTTTTGGATTTGGAGCTCTTGAGCACTCAGAAATTACTTGCTACTCCTGCCTGGGCAAATGCATGTTGAAGACAAGATCTCAGAAAATATCATTTCTGTCTCAGATTTTCAAAACATAGTGTATATCTGTCTACACATTTGAATGTATATTCAAACTCTTATGGGAGATCTGTTATGTTATTCCAAACCCCGAAGACAATTTTTAGTCTTGTGCACTAGTAACCTCAGCCAGCTCACAAATAATTTTCATTGACATTGTATTCAATTCTCTGCCTATTTGTCTCTATTCATTGGCTTACATGGAAACAAAAGAATCCCACCTTCTAATTTTAAATATGTCTTCAAAATAAATATAACATTTCACAAATTCCTTCTTAAAAGGAGATTCCATACACTGGACTCTCAAAGCTCATAATTATTGTTAAAGATGTAAACAACTGCTTCATGAAAATAGTTAATCGAGATAGAAATAATTGCTTTGCAATTATAAATTCAAAGGTATGAAAGATTGACAGCAATATAAAAGCCTTATCCATTTCAACAGTGACCACTTGAACTGGAATTGAAAGGATCATAGAAATTCTCTCATAAATAATAAAAAAAAAAAGTAAATCTACTACTGTTAAATTTTCTGTGTTTATCAAGAACTGTATGTGATTTGCTCAAATAAAGGAAGAAGCAGCAAAACTTTCTGGTCTTCAGAAGGGTGACCATGACAGAACAGTCAGTGACTAAAGAGAAGTGGTTTAAGAAACAGAGCTTGAAAAGAAACCCAGACACATTTCTGAGAATCAAAGCAAAATCAATGACATTGTTTTCAGTTTCTTGCAGAGTAAGCTAAGACAATATTTTGAATAGCGTCAACAGGATTTTGTTCTTTTCCTTGTCTTACCAGGAAATAGCCTGAAAGAACACAGCAGACAATGCATTTCCACTAATGATTTCAATCTAGCTTTTTATATTATTTTCATATTTTTAAATGCCTGTAGAGTTGAATTAATGCTTATGCATGTAGACAGAATTTATTTAATCTAATTCCACAGTGTGTTTTAGATTGAAATTATTTTCAAGCGTACAGAACATAATTATCAAAATTGGACATTATCAGGTCATGAAGTTCTTGTTACAGAATGTCTAAAAAAAATTATGTATTACAAGATATTCCTTTACTCCTAATACTTTCTCCAAAAATGTACATATTAAAACAAGTATGTTTCTGTTTTGAATTTTTTATTTCATTCATATGCACAGTATTTTTCTCAGGCATATAAAATAAAACCTCTCAGAAATTAGAGAAGAATTTGGGAATTTAAAGCTTGCAATTTTGTCACTAGAACTGGATATGTATTGGACATTAAATTTTAACGAGTTTCTGAAGCTGATAAAAGAACATCTTTAATTTTATTCTCTGAAAATTCAGGAGAACAAAAAGAAAGGAAAGAAGACATGTAAAATGTAATCTCAAAATTTACTTTAAATTGATAGTGTCATCCATGATCTTTGCTAAGAAAGCTGGTATTATAGGTGTAAGTGTTTTCAATAGCTTCTTTTACTGGGTTATCTGCCCCTAAGTGAATGAAAATTATTTAGAAATAATCAGCTTCTGCATCATGCTGTCTGCTCAGGTGACACAACAAGAATTAAATGCTGCTGTATAAAGCTGTATGCCATAGATCTGTCTTTCTAGAGTCATGGTATGATCAGAAGAGAAAGATCTCAATTTCCACGTTGTTTTCTTGTGAAAACAGTAAACGTGATGTTAGGTACCATTCTACAGCAGGGCTTCTACTTCAGGGAACTGAGCCTTATGGAGCAATAATGGCTTTTCATTTTTGAAAAGGAAGACGACCTCACAAACAGTTGAAGAGACAGAGTTACTGACAGGTCAGTATCATCAAGAAAGTCTGCTTTTGGTTCCCAATTACAGATGGATTCTTATTCATATTCTACATAGCTGGTATCTGAGCAGTGTGATTTGCATCTAAATGTGTGAAATTTTGTTTCATGTCTTGCAACTATCAGTCACACAAGAAAATCTCTTCAGCATACTGGGGCCTGGTTCAACATTGGGTCCTTTGAGATTTTAACAAACTGATAGTGGAAGTTATTAGAGGCTGGATACATTGTCAGACAGTTAGCACATTGTTGGGTACTTACTCATAAAGGAAAGCCCATTACAGCTGGTATCTAATTAAATCTAATTCTTTTATGAAACGACAACAGAATTTCAAATCCACAGAGGAAAGAGCTGTTCATTATTTGGATATTAAATACTGCAGCTGTCAGAAGGGTTAAAAAGAAAACGTTCGAGGAGTTCTTCACGTTAAATAGCTAAGGGTTTAAATCAAAGATGTGTAAATTAAACTCTAGTTACCTAGTATGAATAAGAAATTATTTCTTTTTCAAATTTAGAGTTGGAAATTCTAAATTATTATGTGTAAAGAAACAGCCCAATGTCTTTATTGCACCTGAAGAGCTGCTATTGTCTGTAGTGGATCTTCATCTCCTTCAGTCAAGAAAATAAAATAGTAAATTTTAAAAACAAATTTTTTAGTGAAAAATATTGTTGTGAGCCAGCAGTTTGTGTTCCTTTGTCATCTGTTCGAAACCTAATAGAAATGTTTTTACTTCCTGATTCCAAAGATCACCTAGGGGAAAATGTTATGGAAGATGGGATTTCATGTAAATTGTACAAGTTTTGGCAGATGTCGGTTTGATTATTTCTTCTGTAATCTCCAAGGTTTACCATTAGTATCACTGGGGTGGTGACACTCTGTGGAAAGTATGACACCTGACACAAAAGAATTGAGAGATTATGAGATAAGGCAAGAATATATATATATTATATATATACCAGTCGTGTCTGCCAACTTTGAAATGGTTTTAAGTCCCCTAAAATATCAGGAAGGATTTGGGACAAATACACAGGAAAATGAAAATCATTATAATGCTGTGGGAGCAATATATTTGGCTTTTTGAAAATATTCCCCAAAATGTGTGTATTTTAAGTACCTAATAAGTATACAAAACCCTGTTGTATAAATTAGGGATGATAAAGTTATAGCTAGCAATGGTGTAAGTGCTCCATGGGGGATTTAGACATGAATATGGTAATATTACTTTTGAAATTCCAACCAGCCCATTGGAAAACAAATTTTGAAAACAGCATTCTGTCTGTGATAATTGTAGTTTAAATCCTTAATGCTTCAGGAGAATTCATATTCCATTAAATTAAGAGCTCTACAGAAGTAGAATTCTGAAGTTCAAGCTGTATAAAACATAACCAAAACAGAAACTGGATTTAAATATGGGAATTCACAAATGCTGTTTCAATTGGGAACTACAAAGTGCAGTTGTCAAATTCTCTGCAAACCCAGTTCTGGCTGCATAAAATGTCAGAACAGAATAACTTTCAAGGAAAGCAAGGACTTTACTTTTTTGAAAGTAACAGAACTTGTCTCCTGTGTAGTCTCTCTATGCACACAACCATTGACTGTGATGGCTTTTTGTGTGTATATTTTCTCAACAGCAAAATCCCTTTTAAAATTAACAGTCAAATGGAAATATTTCAGTGTTAACAACTATTTTAAGCATGTATGAGTGTCAGAGTTCAGCTTTAGAATTATAGTTTCAGGCTCTCCAAACTTGTATAGTAAAAAATTTTCTTGCCTACTTATCTTCATAGACACGAACATGAGAAAGCACGTTTATTTCTTCATCTCTTCTTTCTGGATTCTGTTGCTCCAAATATTGTCTAAGACTGAACAGTACAAGATGGTAGGATTCAAAGAAAATCATCTGCTTCTTGCATAATATCATGTCAAATCCTCAGTTTATGTTATCTGCTTCTGTCCTGACATTTTATTTTGTATTTATTTATTTTTAAGATTTGCCACAATGAGGCCTACTTACAAACTGTAACTTGGCACTTTGAGAGTTTGAAAACACTATCTATTATTCTATTCTCTCTCTGTTGAACTACATTAAACCTATTATTCCAGAAGAGAACTAACAAAACTTCCCCATCTTCATTCACACTAAGATATTTCAAATAGAGTTTTTGTATGAATTGCTTACAAGTTTACTTTCTGTCAAAACTTTGATTCTTTTATGTCTTCAGTCTTGTACATACAGGATCATATATTACTCTTTTTAAAAAATGATTTGAGTTATGGAAGAAAAATAAATGTGCTTCATATTTGAAAGACTGTTTTGTTAAACTGACACACGGGAGAAATTTCATCTCACTTTGCATTACGTGTCCTCAATGTAGACTTCCACATCTAAGCTACTAATCTGAAGTCCTCTTATAGTCAACAACCATACATACATAAAAAAACACACTTCTGAGATGTTATGTTAGCATGGTGAAAACATTTTATTTGGGTCCATTTAATTACACTCTAATCTGTATGGGTACTAAAAGTAGTAGTCTCTATGGTTGAGTTATGGTTGAGATGTTCTCATCCCTGACTTCTAAAATTAAGAATCAGAATGTCACATTCCACCTGTGCGGAGGTTGGAGTGACCAAGGTTTGCAAATACCCTCAGTTAGATTAAAGTGAAATGACATTCACTGTCCATATATAAAAAGGAAAAGCATCATTTTTAATGGGATATTTCCATAAAAATGTTGTCCCATATGTGACATTCCTCTCACAATCACATCTACCTAAGCAGCGCGTTTTTATGGTAAATTCAAGTAAGCCTTGCCTTAGAAACTTGGAGAGGGGAAAGAAAATTTGTCATTTATGGTTTTTAGTTGGCTCCAGTTCTAGGATTGATTAAGACACCAGTGACCAGTCAAATCAAAGGAAGTGATATCAGGCCTCTTCTTGTGACTTGATTGTTTCTAGGGAATTGTAATGGACATTTTTGGAGTGGTTAAGAATTGGCCAGATTAAGGAAAAGGACACCAGGGTCTTTCCTGTGTTTAACTTTCTCTCAGGGCATTCTCTATGATTATGTTACAGTCACTTGGGGCTCATTCATTACATATGGTGACATATTTGATTCAAAAATTACATTTGCAACCTTTTTTTTTAATGAATTGAAACATTAAAAAATGCATTAAAATTTAAAAGAGAAATTGTAGGTGATAAAAATATGATATAATGAATATAACATTAGAAAAGAGCACTATTTTTTCCTATTTTTTTTTCTCCAGCCATTGTTTTTACATGTAAATACTTAAACTTCTGACTGAAATTAAAAGATACTTAACCATAACTAATTTGAGAGAGATAGATGTGACAAAACGATAAGGACATGCATATGTATGAAAAATAATGATCAAACTTTCAAAGTTATTTTGAATAAGGAAAACATTAATTCCTATTACCTTTGGAATAGCCTTGAACAGGCTTTAAAACTGGGAATTCAGTGTTAAACTGGGGTGGTAGTGGAGGTTAAGCAATTATTTCATACTTATGAATGAAATATTGAGAAGGTAGGTAAAGAATAAGTTCAGGTCCAAGGCTATATAAGAAATTTCAACCTAAAATTCTGACCTTTTTTTTTAAAAAAAAAAAAAGAGAGAGAAGTTAACAAGGGACAGAGACAGACAGAAAGGAACCAAATCATGAAATATGTTGATTCTATCTGCCCAGTATGCAGATCTTCCTAGTGCTGTTGTGCCAGCCAAACTGTAGGCTAAACCTATTCCCATCCGTATTAAAACAGTGTTGAAATGCTGCTTTTATAACAAACACTTTTCTCTTTCTGAAAGCGAAATAAACTGAACTCTTATGAGAAAGTCTGATCTAGTAGACTCTCCTTTCCACACAGTTCCACTATTAATGATTCTTTTACAGTTTTGGGCAGAAGATCTGAGGTGTAAAAAGAAGAGTTACCAGTATTTATATTAAAAGTTTCCCTTTTTCTCTCTTCTTCTCCAAGAAAAATGTTCCTTTAGCTGTCTATCCTTGTTGTTTGAAGATGAGATGTAACTAGGACAGATTGGTATCATCTGCAAACTGGAAAAAACAACTTTTTCTATCTTTCTTTTGAACTTTTGAGAGAAAAGTAGTGAATTTCTTCCCTTTATTCCTTTTTATTTCCATGCCTACTCACATGGCCTTCTGTTATCTGAAAGAAGGTTAAAAGAAAATTCCTTAAAAATTAGTAAGCGTGACACACATTTGAAGGTGAAACTTCATTTTCTTCCTGTTTCTGAAGAGCTTTTAGGGAGCCTTTCATCAACACAGAACGAAACTCTTACACTAAAAAAAAAAAAAAAAAAAAAAAAAAAAATCTAAATATTGCTTTGAGTCCATTGGAGTCATTAAGGCTATGTTTTCTCTTTCTATTCAACCACTCAAAACCAACCTCGCGCATTCACCTGGATTTGGATTTTAATTATCACAGGAGCAGATGAAAAAAGTGCTTATAAAAGACAAGAAACTTTTCTCTCTTACTGTCCTCACCTCCTCACCTGCCAGATTTGGGACAATATATGCAGAAAAATAGCACATGAAGGGAAATTTAGTAGAAACTTTTCATTGGAAGAGTGGAATATGTATATCAAGTACATGGTTAGAGACATCCCTCCAGACATCTACTTGGCCTTCCAAAAGAGTGTAGTTCAGACATAGCATTCTCTTCTGCTTATTATCTATTTGTCTGTTCATCCAGCAACTCAAGTACAAATGCTGGGTTTGATCCACTGTCTTCCGTATCAGTAACTAATTTGCCAACTAAGGGAATCAGAACCCCAGGGCATTTTGTGGGATGTTCCAGTGACTAAATATCCAACTGCAGATTCTGGATGTCAAAATCTGTGAAGCAGGTGCTTAGTATTTCAATGCTGCAGTATTTTTACTGTTAGAAATTAAAGATACTGGGTTAATTTTATGTCACAAACTATATAGCTAGGATGCTGAGATCTTTCACAAGTGAAAGGGACACTTTAGTATTTGAATAAGTCCATCTTAATTGTACTTAGATATTTTTATAGGTAGTAGGAAAATTGCAGGAAAATCACAACCAAATACTACTTTCTCAGGTGTCTTCAAATTGCATAGATGAGCTGATTGAGGTCCTCTTCATTTCATGAAGTGACAGCTATGCATGGCCATTCAGAACATGGCCTGTCAGTCATGGTGCTGTTTTCACTGCTTAAACACACCTCCCTCTGCCTAATTTTGTTCACATCCACAAGCTGATCTTCATAAACATTCAGCAAATGTAGATGAACATTAGTGGGTGCAGTTTTTTTCTACATGAAGGAATTCAATTCCACACCTTTGCTTCGTATGTCAGAAATGCTTCGTATTTATCTGACAGTTTCCATGTCAGATGCCATTTTGTCTGACTGCGCCTCTGCAGCCACCTGTTTCATGGCAAAAAATGTAATGGAATATTGGTGGAAAGGTTCAACCTCTAGTGCTATACCATCAACATCTGCCTCTAACATAGTGGGCCAACATAATAAAATAGGAAACATTTCTTTCAGAGAAGCCCTTGTATTTTGATACTTCACTACATAGTATTCTTACATTAAAACATTTTAAATTGATACAATAATTCTTTTCTTTCTTTTTTTTTTTTCCTCTTTTTTTTTTTTTTAGTGTAGTTTAGGATTTTTTTTTTCTTTCTTAAAAAGAACTTTCTCTTTCCTGTTGTGACATATTGTGGGTCTCTTTGTATCATAAAAGAGAATGCCAGAAAGAGGACGGACTAAAAGCCAAAATAGAATGATGCTTATACAGTAAAAAGGAAAGAGTTGGCAGGTTCTCAAGACTGATTACTTACAATCTATTTTCCAGAGGACCTGATAAGCTGAATTTCTGCAACCTGAAATGGACTGTTATACAGAGATATCCCTAGGCACTTCTCATAGTCAACAAATCAAGAGGATCAGTGTTCTTATCAAAATTTATCAATGAATTGTAAGCTCTTTTAAAATTTTCCAAACATGTTTAAGCTTTTTTTCAAGTTTTCTCTACATGACCTTCTCTTTCTCTCCTTTTTCTTTGTAAAGAATTTAATTACATTTATCTGCTTAAAGGACAATATTGTAGCATCTAAGCACAACGCTCTGGGAGATATGGGGGACTTCAGTATCTAGAATCACTAGCTATACTGCAAGAGACAGTTAAACGATGAATGTAACCAGAAGAAAAACTGCCAACTGTCAAATTACCTTCTAGCTCTCTTTTGTACTCAGTTGTGCAGTATTTTTGCCCACCTGTCACACTATGTCATTACCCATCTGTCCATTTAACTTGTGTTAATTTCCAATTAAATTTTAAATAGAGGTAAATGCATTCTGTAAGTGGATGAGAAAGGCTCAGCTTAAGGGGAAAGCACGAAAAACTTGGCCATCATCAGGCCTCATTTAAAGAAGAGTCTGAGTAAGTGGATCTTGCAGTTGGCTAATAACCAGTGTGCAATAAGATCAGTCCTAGACATTCTCTGCTTTGCCTCCCTCCCATGTGAGAGACCAAAATACTATGAGGAATGCCCTGGGACAAAGAGTGGAAGCTGAGTGTAAATGCACAGGCAGCACTGAAAACAAAAAGAACTGATTAGAGGCAGTGGTTTGATGTATTGTGAAAATCATTGTCTGTGTAACAGTGCATTTTAATATTAATCAGTTATGCCAAAGATAAATTTCAACTAGAGTAGGTCTACGAGGCAATACAGTGAAGAGATCCTGAAATTGATACAGCAGCATGTCACAACACAATCCAGAAAGTATATGTTGTTTTAAAAACTGCTACCTGTGGGCTGGAGGAGTAGAAAGTGAGGTGGATTGAGAACTGGTTGAATGGCAGGTCTCAGAGTGTTGTGATTAGTGGCAAAGAGCTTAGTTGGAGGCCTGTAGCTAATGGTGTCTGCTGGAGATCAGTACTGGGTCCAGCATTGTTTAACATATTCATCAATGACCTGTATGAAAAGACAGAGTGCCTCCTCAGCAAGTTAGCTGATAATGCAAGACTGGGGGTAGAGGCTGATACCCCAGACTGCTGTGCTACCATTCAGAAGGATCTTGATAAACTAGCGAGATAAGCAGAGAGAATATCTTGAATTTCAACCAAGGCAAGTGGAAAGTCCTGCACTTAGGGAGGGATAGCCCCATGCAACAGTACAGGCTGGGGTCTGACCTGTTGGAAAGCAACTCTAAAGAGAAGGACTTAGATGACATGGTGGTAAAGTTCACCATGATCCAACAAGTGCGTCCCTGTGGCCTGTAGGCAAATGGCATCCTTAAGAAAACCATTGTCAGCGTGCTGACAGAGGTGATACTGCTTCTCTACTCTACCCTAGCGAGGCCTTGCCTGGAGTAGTGTGTCCAGTGCATGGAGTTCTGTTGCACCTAGAACAAGCCCAGAGAACAGCTACTAAAATGATGAAGGGATTGTAGCATCTTCCATATGAGGAAAGACTGAGGGATCTGGGCCTGTTCAGCCTGGAGAAGAGAAGGCTCAAAGGAGATCTGATCAATGTAAGTATCCGAAGGGAAGGCATCAAGAGGATGTGACCACACTTCTCAGGAGTGCTCAGCAATAGGATGAGAGACAATATATACAAACAGAAGCAAAAAAGTTCCATCCGAATATGAGGAAAACCTTTGCTAGGAGGGTGACGTGATCTAAGGGACCCTGCTTGAGCAGCATGTTGGATAAGATGACCTCTAGAAGTCCCTTCCAACCTTAACCATTCTCTGATTCTATGACACCTTGGAGGCCCTTGCACCATATTATATCATGATGCATAAACAAGTACCACATTTTGAATCACGTTTTTTATTCATCTGCTAGTGGTCTGGCTCAGTTTCTCATCAAAGTCATGCAACCAAAAAGAGAATTTTTCCACTGTGATGAACAATAGGAAACTCAGTTTTGTTGGAAATAGCAGAATTAGGACTTAATTCTGGTATATTATACAACAAATATATTTGATATAAATCTTCAGGTGGGCAGCTGCTTTTTCTGTAATTTTACTTGACAGAAGATTCTGCACTTTTTTCCCTCTGCAATTTTAGGATTGCTATTTAACGAACTTGTAAAGTGTAGTTTTACAGTCAATAAGAACTACATTAGCCACCTGATTCCTCTTCATAGTGTGCCAGTTGATACATAGCACAATACTAATTGGCACACCTTTAGTAAGATTATAAAATGTTAAAATAGTCATGCAATGTGTCCCTCTCCTCTCCTCTCCTCTCCTCTCCTCTCCTCTCCTCTCCTCTCC